>NC_086318.1:18228167-18528167 GCF_036172605.1 Pelobates fuscus | reverse complement strand
AGACGAGGCAGGGGGGATATTATAGAAACATTTAAATACATAAAGGGAATCAACACAGTAAAGGAGGAGACTATATTTAAAAGAAGAAAAACTACCACAACAAGAGGACATAGTCTTAAATTAGAGGGGCAACGGTTTAAAAATAATATCAGGAAGTATTACTTTACTGAAAGGGTAGTGGATGCATGGAATAGCCTTCCAGCTGAAGTGGTAGAGGTTAACACAGTGAGAGAGTTTAAGCATACGTGGACCCAAGATAAGGCCAGGGACTAATTAAAAGTATTTTGAAATATTGGGCAGGCTAGATGGGCCGAATGGTTCTTATCTGCCATCACATTCTATGTGTCTATGTTTCTTAGACGGAACAGTGATCCCAACCTGTTTATTCCAATTAGCCTTAGCAAAGAGACTGCACTCCCACATAGACACCCCAACTAGACTTAAGGTGCACAGAGTACAGGTGGGCCCCAAATAGTATCAGTGAATTAGGATTACTTGCATCTTTATTAGAACTGGTATCAAGTAGATTCCTACACCTTCAACTATATTCAGCTATATTACGTTCTGCAAAAAAATTATATTTACATCAAGTGGTACTCATGCTCCCCCAAGACCTGTAGACAGATTGCGTGTGCATGCATGTGTATGCTCAATTTATTTGATGATACAATGCATTTAAGTGCATGCTTTGTAAATGTGACCTACGGTAGAAATTCCAGTGTTAATGAAGTTATCACATCTTTTTGCATGCTTTGAATTCTGAGCTGATAGAGAACATTGAAAAAGAGATAAGAGTAAAAAAGAATGTCTTTTTTTATATTCTCAAATGACTTGTTTTATTTATTATTTAACAATAATGTAAAAGATTTGCAAGCGCAATGCCTGGGGCTATTAATGCTATCAGCATGTGGCTCTACGTTTTCTGCTAAATCACATTTATTGCTATAATGATGGACCAACGTGGTACTGATTAATAAATTATATCAGATGGGATTCTCCTTTAAGTTAATTATAGATTACAAATGCAAATTAATGATTTTAGGAACATGTTTACACCTGTCAGGATAACAGAATGATCCATCACGTAGAATTGTGTAACACAGAGGACTGATAGGTAACGTATACCGGACCTTAGAATGGCCGGACTAACGTACCAAAGAATAGTCAGGAATAGCCGAGGTCAAAGGAAACAGAAAGAGACACAATGATAAGGAAAAGCCAAGAGTCAGGGATGCCAGAAAACAGGGAAGTCAAAATCAATGCCAAAGTCAAATAACCAGAATTACCAGAATCAATAACGCGCTCTCGGACAACCACAAGGGAAACCACAACAGGGCACTGAGCAGGATGAGAACTGGGCCTAAATATCCTTCCTCTGGATCTGATTGGTTGTAACCGGCCTTTGACCCCAAAGGCAGTTAGCAGTTTAATATTTGCATAATTGCTGCTCAGCATTAACCCTTCTGTGGATTTGGTTGCTGCTCGGCACTTTTCCTGTGTGGACAGTAAATGCCATTAACCACATTTTTATAAGCGTATGAATACGTGACAACACCATCTCCAAATAATAGGCTTAAATATGCAGTTTAAATTAGTCAAATGTACCATAAAAATGGTAGAATAAATTCCAGTATCAAATACAAATAGTGGGGTAAATTACAATCTTATTTCCAATATTCATTGGCACGTTAATGGCTACCATCCCAATTCTTTCCATTTAATTACACTGTTGCATTAGATATACTTTGCATTAAAGGGACACTCTAGGCACCATCACCACTTTATACAAAGCAAGTGTGAGTGGTATATCTAATAGTCACAAAAGGAAAATTGCTCAAAAACACCTGTGTGGAATCCCTTATACCAACACTAAAATATACATACAATACAAACATCCATTGTGTTTGTACCATCACCACTTTAGCTCATTGAGCTGGTTATGGTGTCGGGTCACTGTTCCTACAGTCTTTCATTTGATGAATTTGTCCCCCCTAGCAGAATAGGGCTTTAAAGCCTTGTCAATCAAAATGCCAAAAGTTGCATCTCCCAGCTCTTGGCATGCAGAGCATTATCTCCAGGAATGAGTGTTTGCAAGTCCCAAACCTGCCCCGTCTCCCTAATGATTGGTGCTGGCAGCACACAGCTCTGGACAGTCCCATTATCATTGAGATAGGAATAAGCTTCAGATGTGCAAGTCCTCTCTTGCGGGTAGCAACATCAGTCCTGTATGTATACCAACTCATTGGTATAAGTTGGTATGCAAACCAGGAAGTGCCATTCCTTATGTTTTGATTAACAGAGCTTGGAGGTGAAGCCATGAAATATACTTTGAAACCATCATCTGACTCATTGACTACAACGACAAAACGTAATTTAAAGAAACTCACCGCCTTGACCATATGGAACTATCTTTCTTCTCATGTGTTTGCATCTTCAGTGCACTTGAGCATCCATAAACTTCCACAAAACAGCAATTTTATGAAGTTAATCTTGTGATATCAGCCTATCAAGCTTGACACTGTGAGATTAATATGTAAGTCAATTTTTAAATTTATGTTTTATGCATTTGGAGACAGAAAAATAGGCTAAAAATAGACTTTTTGGATGAATTTTGTAAAACTTTTTGGATTAATTTTGCAAAACTGATTGATACCAGCTGAAATTTATAAACTATTATTGATCGGATATGGATACTGGATTAAAATTTACCCTGGTTACAGATACCTAGAGTAATATATCAACCCTTTTAAGAATCATTCAGTTTAGCTTTATTATATGTATATTGTTTTATTCAGATGAAAATATGTTTTGATCAATTTTAGTTTGTGTAGAATATAGTACGTTTGACAGAAACACTATGTAGTCTTTACAGTGGTGGCTAGTAAAGTTTAAAGATGGTTGAGTGCTTTTTTTTTGCATGGAACTCTGAGGGGCTGCCCTTCCAGGCCCTGTGGACAAGCCTCCACTGAGTATTTGACTACCTTTTCAATGGCAAGTACTGCCGCCTCTTGTTTGAAGCTGAATCCAGGCTAGAGATCAGGGAATGCATGTAGAGGTCTTCATTCATGACCATTGCTGGTGCTTACACATGTAGCACTCCAAATATATGTAGATGAGCCTCCTTTTCCGGGCAGAAGAAAACATTCTGATCCACAATCATTATTAAAGTCACATGTGGGTAAAACACATTGCATAGAATGCGTATATAACATTTATTTTATCACTAGGGCAGTGGACTCTCCAAATGTTACAGAGTTAGAGGATCATATGACTAATACTAGGATCATATGACTCATACTAGGAGTTCATCTATTCGAAGAAAATATCCAACTTGAGACCTCTGGGAAGTTACTGTTTAAATATATAAATGACAAAGTAGCTTCTAAATTTCATTGTTGCATCATACTTTCTTTAATGCTTTTCATCTTTGACCATGGATACATTGAGCCATAGGATTAGAAATTAGGAATATTCAAGAATATGTCACATTACAAAATCAATGTCAAATGAGGTCGATAAAACATCCAGAGTTACAGAGTTGTAATAGGTTGTGGTCATATTTTAAGATCAGGACAGAATATAAAAGTAATTGATTAGAAAAGTTGGACATTGGGCCGTTTTAAGGGATACCTAGGCATCAAAACAACTTTAGTTTAATTAAGTAGTTTGTGTGTATCGATCACTGCTCAATTCTCTGCCATTTAGGAGTTAAATGATTTTTTTTGTCACCGTTTAAGCAGCCCTAGACACTTCTGACACTTCTGACACTGTTCCTTACTCAGCATTCATAAAACAAATGGTTTCATTTTCAATTAGATGTTAACTTGCTTTAGAAGTTTTTATCCCCTGCTCTGTAAATTGAACTTTGATCACACACAGAAGACTCCTGGAGGCTCTATAAAGCTATTAACAGATAAGATAAGACATTCTAGATTAAACTGACTATGCAATAAAGGACCCTAAATTATCTGGATTCCTTTTAGAACGTTTTTAGGAAGGCTAGGACCGTATAAACAGAATGTAATTTAACACCTAAATGGCAGAAAAATGAGCATTGAGACTGCAGGGGCATGATCTGTGCACCAAAACTGCTTCATTAAGCTAAAGTTGTTTTGGAACCTATAGAGTTCCTATTAATATCTGAAAGTATGAGTACACCGTGACATATCCACCAGTTACATAACAGTCCTGCTTTAATTTTTTATTTTTGACCCTGTGCTGGCCCTGTCTCCCCAGAGAATATGCTGTGCAATTTTGGGCGCCTGTTCTAAAGAAAGATATTATGGCACTAGAAACTAGAAGTCCAGAGACGAGCTACAAAATTGATAAAAGGAATGGAGCATTTTAGTTATGAAGAAAGGTTAAAAAATTAAATCTGTTTAGTTTGGAAAAACGGCGCCTGAGTGGGGATATGATAACTTTATACAAATATATTCGGGGCCAGTATAAACCTTTATCTGGAAATCTATTCATAAACATTGCTATACATAGGACACGAGTTCACACATTTAGGCTGGAAGAAAGGAGATTTTATCTAAGGCAAAGAAAAGGTTTACAGTAATACACAGTTATACAGTAAGTGCAATAAGGATATGGAATTTTCTGCCTGAAGAGGTGGTTTTGTCAGAGTCCATACAGATGTTTAAACTGCAATGGCATAAATACTTGCAAAAACATACCATACAGGGATATAATTTCTAATTAGTGGGGTAACAGCTGCTTGATCCAAGGAGACATCTGACTGCTATTTTGGGGTCAAGAAGGATTTTTTTCCTAGTTTGTTGCAAAATTGGAAGCACTTCTGACTGGGTTTTTTGCCTTCTTTTGGATCAACAGCAACAACATATGTGAGGAAGGCTGAACTTGATGGACGCAAGTCTCTTTTCAGCTATGTAACTATGTATGACTAACTACTGGGGTAACTAAAAGTTTTCTTGTTTTGCTATATTAAATTCATGTTAATTAAAATGCCTGTGCACACTTGAATGCTTCTTATTAACCAGCCCACTTGCAGAGGATCTGTTCAAAATCTTTGGGATTACTTGCTAACATTGCATATTTTCCTTGTCTTCACTAAGCAGACTTGGTTGGATGTCCTTGTAGTTACACAGTGGTAGGTTTCGAAGTAGAACATGTCATGTTTGCTTATGTATATCCTCTTCTACAAAGATTCATTAAATAATTCATCATCCAAACTGGAAATCTGCCAGACCATCTTGCCAATCGTATTTTGCCATGTTTATGCAACAAGGGATTCGCTCAATGTAGATTTGCTCAATGGACAGATTTTCACAACAAGAACATGTTTCCAAACATCAAATTATAATAAAGGACATTAAAGAAACATTTGAAGAAGGACATATATTCTATTTATGTAGCTATGAAAAGGCATATGTCCAATCAATATCTAAAGATCAAAATCTTAAAACAGGATATATCTAGAAATTCTGCTACTTTTAAGACAATGAAAACAATTTTAATATACATCCATGGGAAATAGAAAGTACACCCTCTTTCATTTCTATGGTTTTACATGGTTTTTACTTAATAACAATCATCTGTTCTGTAGCAGGTCTTAAAATTAGGTAAATACAACGTCAGATGTACAACACCACAAATTACACTGTGTCATGATTTATCTAACAAAAATAAGCCAAAATGGTGAAGCCATGTGTGAAAAATTACTGCTTGCATATGAATTAAGAGGAAATGTAGCAGACAGGTGCTGCTAATCCAATGCCTTTTGATTTATTAATCTTCAGCAGGCGTTACCACCTCTATAAAAGTTGAAGTTTTAGCAGTTCTCTGGTCTGGAGCATTCAGGTGTGTGTTAACACAATGCCAAGGAGGAAATACATCAGCAATGATCTTGGAGCACCAATTGTGGCTGCCCATCAAACCAGGAAGGGTTATAAGGTCTTTTCCAAAACAATTTAAAATCCATCATTCTACAGTGAGAACGATTATTCAAGAACCTCCGGGTGTGAGTTGTAGTCCTGGGTGTGGGCCTGTTGGCGTGTGACTACAGGGTGAGCCTCCCCAACCGCTGGAGTATGCGGAAGTCAGTTTCCCCAAATCATTCCCCAACAAAACTTCCGCTGGGAGTTGTGGCATTAATCCTACTTCCACGTTCCCATGCCCTGCTCCCCAATTCAAATGCACTCGAGCTGTGGGTAGCCGGTATACTGCTCCCCCTGCTACCCGTACAGCTACAGTCCTGTTGGTTCTCGCTCCGGTGGGTATTAGGTGGCTTTTCACCAAAGTGATGGTGGCTCCCGAATCTCGGAGCCCTTGTACAGCTTTTCCCTCTAGGTAAACCGTCTGCCGATGGTGTTGGCGGTTGTCTGCGTTTGCCTGTAGGGGTGTCAGGGTACCTGAGGTCTCTACCTCCGAGAGAGGTAGAGACTTAGTCGTTCATCCATCCGGACGGTCTGATTTCCCTCTTTCTCGCGGTCCATCCGGTCATGCAAAGCCGGCCGCGAGGGAGTGACTCCCTTTTATAGCATGACGCCCGGAAGTCGACGTCAGGACGTTAACCCGGAACGACCTGTCACTCAATTGGTTCAGGACCAATCAGGACTCGTCGGAGGTGTGTCTACTTATCTGAACAGGGCATTTAACAGTGCTTCTTTCATTAGCTCATTGCCCTGTCGTGGTTCTAGCTTGTTCTAGTCACTCAGTGCTCGTGTTTTCTAGTTATCCCTTTTGGTTTTGACCCGGCTTGTTTGCTCTTCTCTGCTTATCTCTGTTACCCTTGATTCGGCTTGTCTACCGCTTACCTGTCTTCTGTTACCCTCGACCTCGGCTTGTCTTTGACCATTCTCTACTGTACTACTTACGTTAGTCCGGCCATTCTAAGGTCCGGTATACGTATCTGGCTACTGTTTGTACTCTGCGTGTTGGATGCCTGTCCCGATCCTGACATTACGACAGGGCCAATGGATCCTGCAAGTACAAACAGTCAGCTTGGTTCTCCTGATCCTAGGTTTGAAGCCATGGATCACAGAATGGATCAGATGGCGCTAGCGCTACAGGCGTTATTATCTCGTGCCAATAATCCACCAGAGGAGTTACGTACTACTCCTATCTCTCCTGTAGGTTCAGGCCTAGAGGTAGCCACTGTAGGTGCTTCTTCTCGCATTACCCCACCAGTACGTTATGGTGGTGCTCCTGAGAAGTGTCGTGGGTTTTTAAACCAAATTAGTATCCACTTTGAATTGCAACCTCGCTCCTATCCTACGGATAGGGCAAAGGTGGGATTTATTATCACCTTACTCATTGAGAAGGCTCTGAGATGGGCCAATCCACTATGGGAAAACGATAACCCGTTAGTATATAACTATAACGCATTTGTAGCTGCTTTTAGAAGAACTTTTGACCCTCCAGGTAGAAAGGTTAATGCAGCCAGATTACTGTTACGCCTGAGACAGGAGAACCGAACACTTGTGGATTATGCACTAGAGTTCAGGTCTCTGGCGTCAGAGGTCAAGTGGAATGAGCAGGCGTATATGGACGTATTTTTGAATGGGCTATCGTATAGATGAACGTTTAAGAGAGAGACAGAACACTCGAGAGAGGAACCGGAGACCTTCCTTTAGGTTAGCTCCCGCATTTCTAAGTCCTGACTCCATGGCCTCATTGCTCCCTGAACCTATGCAGATAGGCTATACCCGCCTCTCTGAGGAGGAGAGACAGTACAGGAGAAGGGAGGGGTTATGTATGTACTGTGGAGCCAGAGGTCATTTACTCTCGAACTGTCCTAACCGCCCGGGAAACGCTCGCACCTAAGTTTCTCTAGAGGACAGGCCTTGGGTGTTTCTATTTTGTCCTCTACTTCTAATTATAAAGATCACAGGCTTCTGCTACCAGTTTCCTTAAAGCGGCACTGTCATGCCGAACTTTCCTTTCCTCAATCTCTTCCTCTTCTCCCCCTCTCTCAGGATCTGTTATTCTTTTCTTCCTGTCTTCTTTAGTTTTCTTTAAAATCATAAGACAAAGTAGGGACTCTGTCTTATGGAGGATTCCTCCGCTTGACCAGCTCTGACCAGCGGAGGAGAAAAGTGTGCTTCATTTCCGCTGGTCAGACCAATTTTCCCATGATCCCTAGCTTTCCTCCCAGTTCCCACAATGCTTCCTGTCAGTATTGCCGAACGTCCTGTCACTTAGACAGAACGCCGGCAAAACTGCCGAATTGCATCCTAACAGAATGAGCACTGTTTCTCCATTGGTGTTAGGATGCAATTCGGTACTTTGTTCGGATCGGAATTTCATTCAAATGAATGAAACTCCGATCCTATTCATTGCTGTGGCTGCATCTTCCAGCCGCTTAGTAGATAACTCCCTAATTCCCACGGTATCAGGGAGCTATCTACTAAAAGGCTGAATGACCTAAATTGGTCTTTCAGCCAAATTTACTAACACTAAGTAAAAATGACTTGGTATTAGTAAATAATATGCCCCTACTCGCTATACCGCGAGTAGGGGCATGTCTAGTAAGCAGTGAGCAGCCTGTGGCTGCTCACTGTAAAATAAAAATAAAATATTGCCCCCCACCCCTAAACGACGGGTGGGGGCTGTATAGTAAAATAAGGGAGGGAGACCTATTGTCCCCCCCCCCCCGGCCCCCACCCCTGAGCGGTGGGTGGGGGCCATAAAGATAATGAGGGGGGGGACCTACTGTCCTCCCCCGGGCCCCCACCCCTGGGCGGCGGGTGGGGGCCATAATGGTAATAAAGGGGGGGGGGACCTACTGTCCTCCCCCCCAGCCCCCACCCCTGGGCGGCGGGTGGGGGCCATGATAGTAGTAGGGAGGGGGGGGGACCTACTGTCCTCCCCCCGGCCCCCACCCCTGGCCAGCGGGTGGGGGCCATAATGGTAATAAGGGGGGGGGGGACACCTACTGTCCTCCCCCCCCCGGCCCCCACCCCATGGCGGTTGGTGGGGGCCATAATGGTAATAAGAGGGGGGGGACCTACTGTCCCCCCCCCCCGGCCCCCACCCCTGGGCGGCGGGTGGGGGCCATAATAGTAGTAGGGGGGGGACCTACTGTCCTCCCCCCCGGCCCCCACCCCTGCCGGCGGGTGGGGGCCATAATGGTAATAAGAGGGGGGGGACCTACTGTCCTCCCCCCCCCGGCCCCCACCCCTGGGGGGCGGGTAGGGGCCATAATAGTAGTAGGGGTGGGGGGGACCTACTGTCCTCCCCCCCCGGCCCCCACCCCTGGGCAGCGGGTGGGGGCCATAATAGTAGTAGGGTGGGGGGGGGACCTACTGTCCTCCCCCCCGGCCCCCACCCCTGGCCGGCAGGTGGGGACCATAATGGTAATAAGAGGGGGGGGACCTACTGTCCTCCCCCCCGGCCCCCACCCCTGGGCGGCGGGTGGGGGCCATCATAGTAATAAGGAGGGGGGGGCCTACTGCCCCCCCCCGGCCCCCACCCCTGGGCGGCGGGTGGGGGCACTAAGTAAATTCCCCCCCCCATCAAGGTGACTAGGGGTGCCCAAGCCCCTAGTCACCCACCCCCCACCCAAATAAAAAATGCCCCTACCTACCCCCCTCACCCTAAAAAATAGTGAGGGGGGAATAAAATTGCTAACCTGTAAAGTAAAATTAAACTTACCATTCAACGTCTTCTTTTTTCTAAAATCTTCATTTTTCTGCCTCAAAAAAGGCCAAATAAAAAACCATCATAGCCGTCGAACTAAAAATAAAATAAAAAACCCGAGCGCAAAAAAAAAAAACCCGACGAAAAAGAAAAAACCCGAGCGCACATAAAAATAATCCATCTTCACCCTTGGAGGGCTCCGCGCAGACTGAGCTCCGCAGGGCGGGGCAAGGCTTATAAAGCCTTGCCCCGCCCTGCAATTAGCCTAAGAACACTCTGATTGGTGGGTTTAAACCAATCAGAGTGCTCTTTGTCATTTTACAAGCGTGGGAAAGTTCTTTGGAATTTTCCCACGCTTGTAAAATGACACAGAGCACTGTGATTGGATGGCTTGAAATCCATCCAATCACAGTGCTCTGTGTCATTTTACAAGCGTGGGAAAGTTCTTTGGAATTTTCCCACGCTTGTAAAATGACACAGAGCACTGTGATTGGATGGATTTCAAGCCATCCAATCACAGTGCTCTGTGTCATTTTACAAGCGTGGGAAAGTTCTTTGGAATTTTCCCACGCTTGTAAAATGACACAGAGCACTGTGATTGGATGGCTTGAAATCCATCCAATCACAGTGCTCTGTGTAATTTTACAAGCGTGGGAAAGTTCTTTGGAATTTTCCCACGCTTGTAAAATGACACAGAGCACTGTGATTGGATGGCTTGAAATCCATCCAATCACAGTGCTCTGTGTCATTTTACAAGCGTGGGAAAATGGGGGGGGGGGGAATTTACTTAGTGCCCCCACCCGCCGCCCAGGGGTGGGGGCGGGGGGAGGACAGTAGGTCCCCCCCCCATTATCGTTATGGCCCCCACCCGCCGCCCAGGGGTGGGGGCCGGGGGGGAGGACAGTAGGTCCCCCCCCTTTTACCATTAGGGCCCCCACCCGCCGCCCAGGGGTGGGGGCCGGGGGCTGGAGGACAGTAGGTCCCCCCCCTATTACTATTATGGCCCCCACCCGCCGCCCAGGGGTGGGGGCCGGAGGGGGGACAGTAGGTCCCCCCCTATTACTATTATGGCCCCCACCCGCCGCCCAGGGGTGGGGGCCGGGGGGTGGAGGACAGTAGGTCCCCCCCTCTTATTACTATTATGGCCCCCACCCGCCGCCCAGGGGTGGGGGCCGGAGGGGGGACAGTAGGTCCCCCCCATTACTATTATGGCCCCCACCCGCCGCCCAGGGGTGGGGGCCGGGGGGTGGAGGACAGTAGGTCCCCCCCCCTTATTACTATTATGGCCCCCACCCGCCGCCCAGGGGTGGGGGCCGGGGGCTGGAGGACAGTAGGTCCCCCCCCTATTACTATTATGGCCCCCACCCGCCGCCCAGGGGTGGGGGCCGGAGGGGGGACAGTAGGTCCCCCCCCCCTATTACTATTATGGCCCCCACCCACCGCCCAGGGGTGGGGGCCGGGGGGTGGAGGACAGTAGGTCCCCCCCCTTATTACTATTATGGCCCCCACCCGCCGCCCAGGGGTGGGGGCCGGAGGGGGGACAGTAGGTCCCCCCCCTATTACTATTATGGCCCCCACCCGCCGCCCAGGGGTGGGGGCCGGGGGGTGGAGGACAGTAGGTCCCCCCCCCTTATTACTATTATGGCCCCCACCCGCCGCCCAGGGGTGGGGGCCTGAGGGGAGGACAGTAGGTCCCCCCTCATTCCCATTATGGCCCCCACCCGCCGTCCAGGGGTGGGGGCCGGCGGGGGAGGACAGTAGGTCCCCCGTCCCCCCCTTATTACCCTTTTTTTTTTTTACAGTGAGCAGCCACAGGCTGCTCACTGTTTAGTGGACATGCCCCTACTCGCGGTATAGCGAGTAGGGGCATTGAGGAGATTTCAATCTCCCTTGTGCTATTATGGGGGTCATATTGACCCCCATAGAGTGAGGAGGGGACCTGGGGGGCTTATGAAGTGGTGGGGAGCACTGCTCCCTGCCGCTTCTGTCTTTACATATTGCAAGGAGGGAGCTGCAAGCCGGTAGCTCCTTCCTTGTAATAAACCGAACAAACAAACGAACACTGATACACAGTGTTAGTTTGTTCGTCTGATTTTTTCTATTCATTCATTCGTCTGTCTGATGAATGAATGAATAGGTGAAATTCCCGTTCGCATGTCCAGATGTTTCACTGGGCATGTGCGGGAATCTCAGGGCTATCTAGTGTGGGTAGATGACGTGTCCCACAGGGACTTCACCTACCCACACAAAGATGGCGGTGCCCTGAATATAGATCGGGGCAGAAAATAAAGAATAAAAAATAGGTAATGTGGGGGGCATAGGGGCATTTGGGGGTGACTAGGGGGTCGATTGGATGTAGTTGAGGCGGGAGGGGGGTTAAAAAAAAACGGACAACTAACAAGCAGACGCTGCAGAAACATTGTCTTACCTAGTTTAGCCTACGAAGATTTTCTTGCATATGACAGCCTATAGTTTGTTTATACCTAGGCGGATGTACCTGACAGGCATCTTACTATACATAAAAGCAACAAGTATAATCTGTATATCATGCTAATCACTTACATATTAAGCCATTCTTTTCGTTTATGTTTATGTTCACTATCTTCAACTCGTAACCATTCATAGTCACAACTAGTCTTCATGTCATAATATAAAAAATGTGCATTGTATTCCCATGCCATGCCTCTGTTTACCTATGTTATATGTTAAAAAAAGTGAGCACATGCTGTTGGGGCATGTTAAATGCATTTGTAACCATGTTTTCTCTATGCACTTAAAAATAAAGAATTTAAAAAAAAAAAAAAAAAACGGAATTCGGCATGACAGTGCCGCTTTAACCTGGGAGAAGGAAGTAGTAAAGGCTATGGCCTTGATAGATTCCGGAGCTGCTGATAATTTTATCGACCAAGCCTTTGCCACTAGACACAATATCCCATCCCAGTTAAGGGAGACACCCTTGGCCGTTGAGGCCATAGATGGTAGACCATTACTGGACCCCGTTATCTTTCGTGAGACCATACCCATTAACTTAAATGTTGGTATCTTACACGTGGAGAATTTATCTCTTATGCTCATTTCGTCCCCTTCTGTTCCCATAGTTCTGGGGTATCCATGGTTGAAGAGACATAACCCTATTATCGATTGGGAGTTAGGGGAGATACTCTCGTGGGGTCAGAGCTGCCAGGAGAGGTGTTTACGCAAGGTTTCTCCATTGGCTAATATTAATACACCAGGTAGTTCTACTCAGTCCACAGAGAAACAGATACCGTCCCTGTACCAAGACTTAAAGGCAGTATTCGACAAGAAGAATGCCGATTCATTACCTCCACACAGGTCATTTGATTGTAGAATTAAGCTTCTACCTGGTACTATGCCCCCGAGGGGTAATGTATATCCTTTATCTGTTCAGGAGAACTCTGTTCTAGAGGAATATATTCGTGAGAATTTAGAGAAAGGATTCATTAGGAGGTCTTCTTCTCCTGCCGGGGCTGGGTTTTTTTTCGTTAAAAAGAAGGATGGCACGCTGAGGCCTTGTATTGATTACCGAGGTTTGAATAAAATAACTATCAGAAATGCCTATCCTATCCCATTGATTACCGAGTTGTTTGATCGTCTTAAGGGCTCCAAAATCTTCACCAAATTAGATCTCAGAGGGGCATATAATTTGGTGAGAATCCAGCATGGACACGAGTGGATGACGGCGTTCAATACTCGGTATGGCCATTATGAATACACAGTTATGCCATTTGGACTTTGCAATGCTCCTGCAGTATTTCAGGATTTGATTAATGAGGTACTTAGGGAGTTTCAACATGATTGTGTTATTGTCTACCTGGACGACATACTGATACACTCTAGGGAGATTGAGACTCACCATAGACAAGTCAGAAAGGTACTACACAAACTTCTGCAACATGGTCTATACTGTAAATTGGAGAAATGCAGCTTTGACCAGTCGCAGATAGACTTTCTTGGTTACGTGATTTCTGGGGAAGGCTTTAAAATGGACCCTGACAAACTCCAATCTATTTTAGATTGGCCGTTGCCTAAAGGACTCAAGGCTATTCAGAGGTTTATTGGTTTTTCCAACTATTATAGGCGCTTCATTAAGGGATACTCTTCTATCATCTCGCCTATTACCAATATGACCAAACAAGGGGCTGATACTAAGACTTGGTCTACTGAAGCTCTTGTTGCTTTCAAGACTCTCAAAGAACTTTTTGCTTCTGCTCCCATTCTAGTCCACCCTGATACGACTCTGCCGTTCTTACTCGAGGTCGATGCCTCTGAGACGGGAGTTGGTGCTGTTCTGTCTCAAAGGTTAGGGGTGGACAAACCTTGTGGTTTCTTCTCTAAGAAATTATCTGGGCCTGAAAGCAGATATGACATCGGCGATAGGGAACTGTTAGCGGTCATTAAGGCTTTAAAGGAGTGGAGACATTTACTAGAAGGGACATTACACCCTGTTACTATTTTAACGGATCATAAGAACTTGTCTTATATTGGGGAGGCTAAGCGCCTGTCCGCCAGGCAAGCTCGTTGGTCCTTGTTCCTCACTCACTTTAATTATGTACTTACTTATAGACCTGGTTCTAAGAACTCTAAAGCCGATGCTTTGTCTCGTCAATATGAACCGTTCACTATAACTGAGCCAGTCCTTTCCTCGATAGTTCCTAAGGGTAACATCATCGCTAACACGAATCTCAGGATTCACTCTCAGTTGCTTACTGAGATCATGAAATTACAGCATCTTGCGCCCAAACAGACTCCTGGGGATCGACACTTCGTTCCCGCCTCTCTCCAACTAGAAGTGTTACGCTGTTTCCATAACAGCAAGGTGGTTGGGCATCCTGGCATTCGCAAGACGTATGCTTTGATCTCTAAAGATTTCTGGTGGCCTGATTTACGTAAAGATATTAAAGAATTCATCGGGGCGTGTGAAGTTTGTACCAAGAATAAGCAACCTCATTCGCTCCCATGCGGATTTCTGCACCCTTTAGAGGTTCCTGAAAAGCCATGGTCCTGTTTGGCTATGGACTTCATTGTTGATTTGCCTATCTCTAAAAAGCAGACTGTTATCCTCACTGTGGTGGACAGATTTACTAAGATGGCTCACTTCATTCCCTTACCTAAACTCCCATCTTCGCCCGAATTAGCAGATATATTCGCTAGGGAGATCTTCCGTTTACATGGGATACCTTCCCAAATTGTATCTGACAGAGGTTCCCAATTTGTTTCCCGTTTTTGGAAATCCTTCTGCTTTCAACTAGGCATCAAATTTAATTTTTCTTCTGCCTACCATCCTCAGTCCAATGGAGCTGCTGAACGCACAAACCAAAAGGTTGAACAATATCTACGTTGTTTCGTTTCTGAACACCAGGACGATTGGGTCGGTTTGATTCCTTGGGCGGAGTTTGCACACAACAATCTTGTTTGTGATTCTACGCATTCTAGCCCCTTCTTCATGAATTATGGCTTTCATCCTTCCATTCTTCCTTCGGAGTCTTCTTCCCAAGGGGTACCGTCGGTTGATGTCCATGTTGCCAATTTAAGGAAGTTGTGGGACCAGACTCGACAAATTCTTCTGCACAATTCTATGCTGGTGAAAAAACACGCTGACAAACGTAGAAGGGCAGCACCGGTGTTTGTTCCAGGCGATAGAGTATGGTTAAGTACTAGAAACATTCGGTTAAAAGTGCCTTCCATGAAGTTCGCTCCTCGGTATATTGGACCTTACTCGTTCCATGTTTCGTTGCTGAAACCACTAGTTGGTAACAGATTCTCCTCCACGATCGCCCCTCCTCGCTCTGTTCAGGTGGAGGGTCAGGAGGAGTATGAGGTCAATTCCATCGTCGATTCTCGAATCTCCCGGGGGAGAGTACAATATCTGGTCGATTGGAAGGATATGGTCCTGAGGAGAGAAGTTGGGTACCTCAGGAGGATGTTCATGCTCCCCGTCTCCGCAGGGCATTTCACTCTCGCTTCCCTTCTCGTCCTGGTTCCTTCCGCCCGGTGGGCGTATCTGAGAGGGGGGGTACTGTCAGGGTACCTGAGGTCTCTACCTCCGAGAGAGGTAGAGACTTAGTCGTTCATCCATCCGGACGGTCTGATTTCCCTCTTTCTCGCGGTCCATCCGGTCATGCAAAGCCGGCCGCGAGGGAGTGACTCCCTTTTATAGCATGACGCCCGGAAGTCGACGTCAGGACGTCAACCCGGAACGACCTGTCACTCAATTGGTTCAGGACCAATCAGGACTCGTCGGAGGTGTGTCTACTTATCTGAACAGGGCATTTAACAGTGCTTCTTTCATTAGCTCATTGCCCTGTCGTGGTTCTAGCTTGTTCTAGTCACTCAGTGCTCGTGTTTTCTAGTTATCCCTTTTGGTTTTGACCCGGCTTGTTTGCTCTTCTCTGCTTATCTCTGTTACCCTTGATTCGGCTTGTCTACCGCTTACCTGTCTTCTGTTACCCTCGACCTCGGCTTGTCTTTGACCATTCTCTACTGTACTACTTACGTTAGTCCGGCCATTCTAAGGTCCGGTATACGTATCTGGCTACTGTTTGTACTCTGCGTGTTGGATCCCTGTCCCGATCCTGACAAGGGGATCTGCCTCATGGAGTACTTCCCACTGTTCTACTGTGGTTGCGGGGACTCCGGCGTCGTAGGGCATTGCAGCCTCTGCTTTATAATAATGTGCTGCTGCTCTGGGTGGTGGTGGTAGACCCGGCCGGATCCATATGGAGCAATCTCTTGGTTGAGGGCAGTCCTTTTTATAGTGTCCCCAGCGCTGGCACTGATGGCACTTAAGGTTGTTAGGTTGTGGGAACCGTTGCGGACCAGTGGTATGTGCTGGAAACTGTCTTGGTGGGACTGTTGTGCTGGTAGGGTAAGTGGTAGCGATATTTGCGCGTGTTATGATTTTACATGGTGCCGGTTTCTGTTGTCTCCGGGCATCCAGGTAGTCATCTGCTTTTTGTGCTGCTTCGGTGAGGTTTACAGGATTGCGGTCTCTCACCCACTCCTGTATCTCTGGTGTCAGTCCGTCAAAGAATTGTTCCAAAAGTACCATCTGTAATAAGTCCTCCATGGACTGTGCTTTTCTTGCTTGTATCCAGCTTAGTGCCGCTCTTTGCAATCGACATGCCCACTCCGCATGCAAATCCTTCCCAGTCTTTTTAAGGTCCCTGAACCGTCCCCGGTAAGCCTCTGGTGTCCTGGCATACCTGGCCAGGATTACTTCTTTAACCCGGTGGTAATTTCTAAGCTCCTCATTTGGTACTGTGCGGTACGCTTCTGCTGCCCTTCCTGTCAGCCGCCCTGCTAAAATAGGAACCCAATCATCAACATTTATTTTATGCAGGTGGCACAACCTTTCAAAATCTTCTAAGGCATCAATTTCTTCTTCTGCCTCCACATAAGACTTTGGTTTACTCTCTTGTACCATGGGTGCAGTCTGGTTATTCTCTGGAGCTGGTTGTCCCCTTGGTCGTAGTACAAACTGATGTACTTCTGTTATGGTTCTGGACATAATCTCCGGTGGTATGTTCTCCCCATAAAAAGACAGCCGGAATTGTAATTCCCTTTCCAGCCGCTGTGGATATTCTGCTGCATCATTCTGTACCACAGCTGGACCCTCTTCTGCTCTGTATTCCGCCATGACTTCTGCAACTAGGACTGCCTTGGTCTTGTTGCTGGCAGGAATACCCCTTGCTTCTAGGAGATCCTTTAAAGTGGAACGCTTTAAAGTGGTGTAATCAATCTCCATCCGTGATCCATTAGTGTTGTTGCTTTCCCAGGTATTTGCTCCTCTGTGGGTCTGGATCCCGACGCTGCCAACCAATGTAGCGGAGAGCTGATTTCTCACAGCTGAACTCCACCAATATATCCAGAGGATGCAGGAACAAATACAAATCCAATAGGGTAAATAGCACGATCAGCAATATAATCCACAGATATCCCATCACCTTTCCCAATAACTGGACGACACACAGTATCAGGAGTAGAACTGAGTTTTACTGGCAACATTCCTGCATTTATGAGATTCTCCCATGCAAGGGAGGGATTTACATTAATCACACATTGCACCAATCATACAGACGTTACCTCCCACACATCTCCTCCCCTTAGCTTAAGAGATAAAACAATTATACTGCACATATTTTCTGCCACTTCTAGATGTACCCCAAATACATAGGGTACACCCCTAAATGTGGTATCCCCTTATAGCCCTGATCTGGGTGAATAACATATTCAAAAATCACCCAGATCGGACCAGGGGTTCGGGAGTAATGGGGTTTAAAAGTTAGGTGGATTTCCCTTTAGCTCCACTGAAGCATGGCTCTCCAGCCCAACTTTCCAGCTCAAACCAGTTCCAATTAGTCTGGCAGTGTGCCTGGGACAACGCCCTGCTGGAGAACAATGGGACAGGAAACGGGGAAGGGGTACACCTTCCTATTCACAATCTATACACAGTCAAATAAAAATCCATCAGGCCCAAAGACTGTCTTTCAAGGGCAATACCCCCCAGGGCCATAATCACTGGGCAGGAGGTGAGCCATCAGCCCCTCCAGGAAACTGGGGCGTACTCTAGTATAGGACCCAGTCCGCTACATGGTGCAATGTCAATCTGTATAATCCAGGCATGTAAAGCCTCAGCAATGGTAACAAATAAACGATAAATGGGACAGCCAAAACAGGGGTTCCGCTACACTCCACACGGTTTTTCCTGTGAAATTTGTCATACTACCAGGTACGTACACCTGCTCATATGGTATTCTACCATACATTTCATTTCTTCCCCCTAGGTTAGAGTACTGGCAATAGGGTCACAGGCTTCCCAATAGGTATTTACCCCGTCTTGGCAGTCGCCATCAGTTAGTGGTCCCGCAAGGCCAACACCCAGCCTCAACGTTTCAGAGGCAAACACCCACCGGGCCACACATTAGCTAGCCGCCTCGCATGTTGCATAGAGAGGGCCTCGCCTGTCACTCCCTTCCCCTGTTTTCTGTCTTACAGTCACCGAGAGGCCTAAAACTACTGCCACTACGACGAGTGGCCTCAATATCCCCTCACGCAAACGCATAGATAGAGCCTCTCAAGCTGCTTGGCAATTAGTAGGGCCTCATCTGTCAACAAGTATAATGTTTCGCCATCCGGCCTAGCTAGCCTGCCAGTACAATTTGGTGGTTTCATACACTAATTCATTGTTTTGTTTATAGTATGTCTCATGAAGGGGTAGAGGATTTCCCCTTGCCTAGCACCGCAGCTAGAGCTGTCACTCCCACACAAGGAGGAGAGCTAGCTAGTCCAGCATTGATCAGATCCTGGACGATCCCTCGTATAACCACGGAGTTGAGGAGACGACAAATCCCCTACCCCGCTACAGCAAGGAAAGCAGAACTTTTCAAACTGCTACGTACATCTACAAACAACATGGATGCCGGGGAAGGACCTAGCCAGTCCAACCCAGGAGACATACATTCCATGTTGTCTTCACTCATGGCGTCCATGAGCAAGGTCAACTCCAGGCTGGAGAAACTTGAGTCGTCACTACGGCCCTTATGCTAGCAGGGCCACCCGCTGCTGCTTCACAAGCACCAGCCGACTTGCCATTAGTTGCTCCAGCCATCACCCTGGATGACCAGGAAGTTAGCTCGGCTCATACGATCCCTGAGCACATAAAAAGAGATATCCTGGGGGGCGTGGCCTGGACGCCGAGAGCAATGGCAGCATAGACGGTGAGCTCCCCGCTGGCTCTGCTTAACTCCTCGCTGAACTGCGTGTCGGATCCTAAAATGGGGAAATCTCAGAGGGTAACGCAAGCTGCCAAATCTGCCCGAGGGGGTCTCCAGCTCCGTCAATCAGGCAATACCTCACCACACCGGCCGACCTCACTTCACAGGCCTCTAACGACTCAGAACACCTCCTAACGACTCCAACACCTACCTGGGGGGGGATCCTGCCCCACATGGGGCACCAGCGATGCCCCTGGAATGGATGCAAATGCTCAGCAACATTCCGACGAAGGCGGATTTAAGAGAGGCGAACAAAGCCTTGCAACGTTCCATCACGGAGGAATTGCACGCCATGAGGGAGGACCTGCAAGGCCTCAGCCACAGAGTCTCACAACTGGAGGCGGAATCCGACCACGCGCAATCAGTGCAAACCGTGAACTCGGATGCCATAAATAAACAAGCGGCCCAACTCCGGCAGATGGCTCACCACATCGAAGACCTCGACAACAGAGGCAGAAGGCAAAATATCAGAGTCAGGGGTGTCCCTGAGAGCACAACAAATTCAGAACCAGTGAAGGAGATTCTGCCAGGCCTCTTTAACAAAATCCTCGGAAGACCAGAGGCCTCCACTATAGAGTTCATAAGAGCTCACAGGGCTCTCCGCCCTAGGGGGACTCCTGAAGATCCCCCTAGAGACATTGTATGCTGTCTGGCCAGCTATCCACTCAAAGAGGAGGTCCTTCAACGGGCCAGGGAGATGGACCGAATACCTCTGAACGGAACACTGATACAACTATTCTCAGACCTCTCCCCAACGACACTGGCCTACCGCAGGGCCATGCGCCTGCTCATGAGGGTCCTGCAGTCCAACAAACACCGCTACCGCTGGACATTCCCGACCAGATTACAAATTTTCACACCGACAGGCCCCTTCCTGGTACGAGAGGCAGAAGATCTACCGGAGCTGATTCGGGAACTGCAGCTCCCTCTGATCCAGATGCCATGGCCGGACCCACTGGCCTTCTACCTACCTGCCACTAACGCCCAATTGCCTCAGCAGAGACCACAAAGACAACGACGTGGCCGAAACAGGTGATGCGCCCGTCCGGGGCCTCAGTGTAGAACGCCAGGTATGCCGCCCGGGCCCCGCTGGGGTCCAGGACCCGCCCACACCCTACTCACCTGACCTCGGGTGACACCTTCCACTGGCACCCAGATACCAATGTACTGCAGGTTTTCTTTCCGTCTTATTTCTGTTTCTGCTAATGTTCCAATGTTCAAATGTTGATTGGTTATTGTAGACCCCCCCACACACGCTATCTCTTGACCCACTAGAGATCCGACACGCACGAAGGCTACATGGCCTAGGGCCGCGTTTTAGACAGCGAGGAACACATAGGCTACTATGGCACATGACGAGCCGATAGGGGATGACATGGGAGACGAACCCCAGGACTTAGGGGACTGGTGCCACAACAGTCCACACACTCACGAGTGCTGCCACGAGGCTCGCGATCTCCCTCGACCCCTGGTGGGAGGGTGACTAACCCGTCCCGGGCAACCCACGTCCTAGACAGCGATCAGACGGACGCTGGTTCACTACAGACTGACTACCTGCCCCTATTTCCCCCCCTTTCCTCAGACTATCTTCCCTAGACCGTCACCCTGGGGTCCCCCAGGGGACCTGACATGGCGCTAAGCCAAGCAGACCTTAACATTACCACTATAAAAGCAAGGGGGCTGAATAAACCCAGGAAACGCACAAGCGCACTGAGAGACTTCCATAAATCCAGAATAGACGTGGTCTTTATCCAGGAAACGCACTTTAAAGAAGGGCTCCGGCCCAAAATGACAGACCACAGATATAGCGATTATAAGACAAGAAAATCGAGATGGGTCGCCATATGATTCCACAAGCGGGTACCATTCCATGAAACGGAGGCCAAGTCGGACCTGGACGGACGATATCTGTTCCTAAAGGGCACCATAGCCGAAACCACATACACATTCGCAAACATATATGCCCCTAATCAACGGCACTATAGATTCCTCAACCGCACCTTACGCAAACTACAAACCTTCACAGAAGGTGTACTGATTTTAGGAGGGGACTTTAACTTGACATTGGACCCTAAATGGGACTCGTCCTCCGGGTCATCCAGGGTCCCGACTCAGCACCTAACCCTCATAAAAGCCCTACTCAAACGCTCGCAACTGATAGACTGCTGGAGGGCACACCACCCGGACGAAAGGGACTATACGTTCCTGTCCCACCCACACAACACATATTCACGACTCCACCATTTCTTCACAACACACCATCACCTAACCCTGGTGAAGACAGCAGAGCTGGGAACAGCAACGTGGTCTGACCATGCGCCGGTAACACTCACACTCTCCTCACCACTATATAGGCCAAGGGCGACCAAATGGAGACTGAATGACTACCTGCTGTCCATACCAGACGTCCGGATTGAGACGGAGAGGATACTGACAGATTACTTCACGACTAACACACCAGACCAAACTTCACCCACATATATCTGGGAGGCACATAAATGCGTGATAAGGGGACACCTTATACAAAAGGGGTCGTTGTTAAAGCAACAAAGAGAGGCACGCATCACGACGCTCATACAAGACATGCAGACCACAGATGACTCTAACAAAAGGGACAACCTCCCCACACACCAGGCCAAGTTACTCCAGCTGAGAAGGGAATTGTCCACACTCCTGAACGCTAGACACCATAGAGAAGCTGCCAGACAAAAAGCATTTTATGAGGCTAACAGCAACAAAAGTGGAACACTGCTAGCAAGAATGCTGACCAAACGTAGACCGCTGACATATATAGATAGAATT
The DNA here is from genome assembly GCF_036172605.1 of Pelobates fuscus. Classification (NCBI taxonomy): domain Eukaryota; kingdom Metazoa; phylum Chordata; class Amphibia; order Anura; family Pelobatidae; genus Pelobates; species Pelobates fuscus. The sequence continues at coordinate 18,505,968 of NC_086318.1, read as the reverse complement.
AAGGACGGAAGGGGGATAGTGCATCGCCTCCCTACCGAAATACAAAAAATCATACACTCCTACTACAAAGATTTCTACTCCCTGCTGACCCCACAAGACGCACAATCACGAGCCAACCTCATGGCCCGGATAACTGACTTTCTCCGAATCAACACGCACACACACCTGGAACAAGAGGTAGCTGAAGCGTTAGATGAACCCATCGCTGTGGAGGAGATAGCAATGGCTGTCAAAACATCCAAACTGGGCAAAAGCCCGGGTCCCGATGGCCTTCCACTGCGCTACTACAAAAGCTTCGCGGGGACCCTATACGTGCCGATGCTGTCCTCCTTTAACGCGATTAGGGAAGGGCACCACCTGTCCCCACAGTCCCTAAGGGCGCACGTCACGCTCATCCCAAAAGAGGGGAAGGATGGCGACTACTGCAATAACTATAGACCCATTTCCCTCATAAATAGCAATACAAAGCTTTTAGCGAAAATACTGGCGACCCGCCTGCAACCACACGTCCCCACCCTGGTGCACACGGACCAGGTGGGGTTCGTGATGGGGCGGGAAGCCAGGGATAACACGATCAGAGCACTATCAATAGCCCACGGGGAGTCGGGGGAGTCGGGGGCATTCTCCTGCTATCCACGGACGCGGAGAAGGCCTTCGACAGGATCGGATGGATATACCTATTCCAGGCCCTTACACACCTGGGCATGGGGGCACACATGAGAGGATGGATAGAGGCACTTTACAGACAACCCAAAGCTCAGATACTCGTGAACTGGGCTCTCACGGATGACTTCACAATACAGAACGGCACTCGGCAGGGATGTCCCCTGTCGCCAATTCTTTTTGTTTTAGCATTAGAGCCATTCTTACAAGCAATCAGAACCAACCCGGACATCACAGGGGTAACTAGAGGCTGCACACAACACAAGGTTGCGGCTTACGCCGACGACCTTCTCTTCTTTGTTTCCAAACCCGAACTCTCGCTTCCGAACATTATTAAGGCCTTTAGAGAGTACGAGAGTTCTCAAATATGAAAATTAACTTCGCCAAATCATATATCCTTAACATTTCCATACCCCAAGAGCTTCTCGCTCCAATGGGCAGACTCTAAAATTAGGTATCTAGGCATCTGGCTCATCCGACACAGTACGGACCTTTTTAAGGAAAACTTTGCCCAGATGCTGGCCGTGCTCAAGAGAGATGCCGGGGAATGGTCGTACCCCCACATCTCCTGGTTTGGCCGGGTCCAAGTCATTAAAATTAATTTCCTACCACGACTGCTATACCTGATGCAGACGATACCTATACGTATCCCCAGGACATACTTTGCGACCCTCCATAGGACCCTGAGAGAATACGTGTGGAAAGGGAAGAAGCCTAGGCTAAAATTCTCTCAACTCACGCAGCCAAGGGAGCGGGGAGGCATGGCACTGCCAGACTTCCACCTCTACTATCTAGCGTGCCATCTCCTTAGAATATTGGAATGGTCAAAACTCAATGTCCACAAACAATGGAAGGTTGTGGAGGAGGCGGACCTGCGGATCCCCATAGCGCTGGCCCCATGGTTACCTAGAGGGGGGAGGGTCGAGACACCCATATATGAACACCCTACAGGTATGGTACGGTATAGCAGACAGAGCCGGCTTGACCCCGTACCCGTCACCCCTGCTTCCTTTGACACATAATGCGGATTTCCCACCGGGACTCGACCCGCTAATTCTTAAGAGCGTTATCCCAGACCAACTACCTAGGCTCCACCACCTCCACACACCATCGGGCCGGAAGACCCTCTCAGATCTCATAGGAGATCGGCCCCCGAACTTCCTACAGACATTCACATACGCACAATTGACAAGCTATCTCCAGACTCTGCCCCAGGGTAGGGCCCTGCGACGTACTCCCACGGAGTTCGAGCGAATGTGCCTCGACCCGGAACCACTCCCGCATGGGATATCCAAACTATACGGCCTGCTACAAAACCAGATCCCCGTAGAAACACCTAGATTTAAGGGAAAATGGGAAACGGCCCTGAACCGGAAATTTAGCGACGGGGAATGGGACAAAATATGCACACTGACACACCACTGCGCGGTCTTCAACAGACACCAGGAGACCGCATATAAATTGCTCACGCAATGGTACCGCACTCCAGACATACTACACAACATACACCCAGATCACGCCGCACAATGCTGGCGATGTGGGACTGGAACGGGGACACACATACACATCTGGTGGTTCTGCGAGAAGATACAACCTTTCTGGCGAGGGATTTACAAATTGATACAGAAATTCTCTGACCACCCCCCACCTTTTGAACCGGCAGCAATGCTCCTACACCATACTACGGTGCCTCGCAACATATACAAACGATCAATGACTATAAGGATATTGAACATCGCCAAACTACTCATCCCCCTACACTGGAGGGACACTGAGGCCCCTACCCTTGGGGAATTGTTTGCGAAAATGGAGGACCTCAGGGTGACGGAAGACTTACACCTGACGGCTACAGACAGGGCACAGCGATACCTAGACACCTGGACACACTGGATTCTGACGATGACTGGAGACAAATTCCTGGACGCACTGGGGGAGACTGGTTAACCCTGTGACCCCAGACCTCTGAAAGCATGGGTTGACAGCCCTCGCGAGATTCACGCAAGGGAACCATGCCGGTCTACCGAACCCCGACAGACGGTTCCCTAGGGAACACCCCCCCCTCCACCCACCCCACCCAAAACCGACAGACGCCTTACCGACCGATGGGCGAAGACACACTCGTTCCTTCGCTCAACCTTGCATCGTAAGCATCGAAAGCTGACATAATGAGACCAAACGCATAAACATAAACAGATATCTGTTACGACCCCTAGAGAGACACATCAGGACTTACGGTCCCGGGACGATGCACGACACGTTGAATGCTTGAGACCGGGGAGTCTCCCATGACGTGCAATGTGAAACCACAGAGGCTGGAGAGCCCTCACCCAAGTTACATCGTAGGTCGGACCCAAGAGTCCTGCCCCAACCTATGCCTTGAACTGCCCCTACCGCTCACCGGCTTCATCTTACGGGCACTAAGCACCTAGGGCAGGGGTAGGCAACCTTCGGCTCTACAGATGTTTTGGACTACATCTCCCATAATGCTTTTACAGCCATATTGCTGGAAAAGCATCAAGGGAGATGTAGTCCACAACATCTGTAGAGCCGAAGGTTGCCTACCCCTGACCTAGGGCAACGACATTGATCACACCTGACCACTAGATAGGTGACAACGGTTTCACTGTTTTCTCTAATAACAGGGACCTGCGCATCCCAACGTGATTAAATGCCCTGCATGAATGAGAGACCTGCGAGTCTACTATGTATATTTATTTTGAACGGTATGGGGGGGCCAGTGTGCCTCAAACTCTCAAGTCCGAATGGGAGACCGTTAAGTCTCATATTTTCAATGTTTAACCAGTGTTATTTGTCGCACGGTCATCCCACTGTGATAGCCTTTCAGTGAAATTGATGGGACCTGTGTGTCCAAGTTGATGTTTTACCATGCCATGATTGATATTGATACTGATACTGAAAAACCAAAAATACCTAATAAAAATATATTTACAAAAAAAAAAGAGATATCCTGAAAGGTAAATACGTCAACCTGGCTTCCCTGTTGATTGCCTCCCAGGATATTGTTGAAAATAAGACTTATGCTTATGATGATGTGTCTGTTGTTGTCAGATCTAGGGATGCCCGCCTGAACAGAAAACTGACTATCCCTGAATTTGTACTAGCCTTTGGTATTTACAGGGATGTCATCTGTGCGGTCTATCCCAACAGAAGAGAGGAGTTTGATCTCTACATGCACAAGCTGGTAGACCTGGGCAACAAATATGGTGGGTCAGCCTTCTATAACTACCATAGGTCTTTTTCTGCAAAAGTGTCTGGAGCCTTCTCCCAGTACGGAACACGGTCCAACTGGGGAAGGATTGATACCGTCATTTTTTGCAGACACTTTGCAGGTCTAAGAATACCAGCTTGTGCATACTGCTCCTCCACGGCCCATACAACAAATTTTTGTCCCAACACGGCGGATGAACATGCCTCCACGCAAGGAGCTAGTTCCTCTGGTGTTCCAGAGAAGTTGTCAAGAGACAAACTGGGACGCCCAATCAAGTTTCTGGGCAAGTCCCAGATATGTAATAACTTCAATGTTGGGTCTTGTAATTATAGTGGATGTAGACTATTGCATATCTGTTCAAAATGTTTTAGGGCACATGCAAAGACCATGTGTCCAAATAAAATGTATTCCAAGCCTTACCTAACGTCCATTAATATGCCGGTATTTACTGCATTTATGTCTCAGCACCCATCTAGACACCTAGTAGACTTATTATCTCTGGTTTAACAGAAGGCTTCCACACAGGTATCCTACACATACCAGCCGGAACTCTGGAATGCCCTAATCTACAATCCGCACAACACAACCCCACAGCGGTTGACACCCTCATAGCCCAAGAAGTGGCTGAGGGCTTCGTATTGGGGCCTTTCAAAGCTCCTCCATTCATAGAATGGTGCACTAACCCCATTGGTATTGTCACATGGATATCTTCCCTTAAACAGAGACTCATCATTGATTTATCGTCACCCCACTCATCTTAACTCCCTCATACCCTCTAAGAAATTCTCCCTGCAATACACCACCATAGATCACGCCATTACCGCTATCATACAAGCAGGGGTTGGAGCCTGGCTTAGTAAGACCGACATTACTAACGCCTTTAAGTTACTACTAGAGATGTCCCGAATAGTTCGCTGGCGAATAGTTCCTGGCGAACATAGCTTGTTCGTGTTCGCCACGGCGGGCGAACATATGCGATGTTCGGTCCGCCCCTATTCGTCATCATTGAGTAAACTTTGACCCTGTACCTCACAGTCAGCAGACACATTACAGCCAATCAGCAGCAGGCCCTCCCTCTCAGACTCTCCCACCTCCTGGACAGCATCCATTTTAGATTCATTCGGAAGCTGCATTCTTAGTGAGAGGAGGGACAGGGTAGCTGCTGCTGATTTAATAGGGAAATCGATAGCTAGGCTAGTGTATTCAGTGTCCACTACAGTCCTGAAGGACTCATCTGATCTCTGCTGTAAGGACAGCACCCCAAAAAGCCCTTTTTAGGGCTAGAACATCAGTCTGCTTTTTTTTTTCCTGCGTAATCTAATTGCAGTTGCCTGCCAGCCTGCCAGCGTGTGTGTCAGGCTCACAGCATATACTGTGCCCACTTGCCCAGTGCCACCACTCATATCTGGTGTCACAATAGCTTGCATTTAAAAAAAAAAGAAAATTTTGACTGTAATATAATAGCAGTCAGTTTCCTTCACACGTGTGCATTTCAGGGCATGCCAGGGCACAGTGTCACACCAGTGCAACTCATATCTGGTGTAACAGTAGTGTACATTAAGAAAAAAATTGAAATTTGACTGTGAATTAATAGCAGTCAGTTTCCTTCCCACGTGTGCGTTTCAGGGCCTGCCAGGGCACAGTGTCACACCAGTGCAACTCATATCTGGTGTAACAGTAGTGTACATTTTTAAAAAAAAATACAATTTTGACTGTAATAGATTGATTAGCAGTTAGTTGTCTGCAAGCGTGTGTGTCAGGCCTACAGCGTCTACTCTGCCAACTTCTGCCAGTGCACAGTGCCACTCATATCTGTTGTCACAGTAGCTTGCAAGCATAGTACCACTAATCGAAAAAAAATGACAGGCAGAGGCAGGCCACCCTGCAGGGGCCGTCGTGGTCGTGGTGCTGTGATTCCCTTTGGGCCTAGAATAATGCCCAGTGTTCAGAGGCCACGTACCCTGAACTTGAAAAGTTCTGAGGACATAGTTGACTGGCTAACACAGGACACCCAATCTTATACAGCTTCCGTTCGGAACCTCGACGCACCATCCTCCTCCAGCTTAGCTTCGGGCACCTCTCAAGTTACCACTCGCCCGCCTGCTGCCACCACCAACACTAGCACCACAGCTGCTTCACTTGATCTGTCAGAGGAGTTATTCACACACACAGCTACTATTCCACATCCCGGATACGGCAGTGTCACGCCGTCTTGGGGTTGACTTGCCTGAAAGCAGAGAGTCACACCGGACCAGCACTCCTGTCCGCCCTGAATGCACAGGCGGATCAGTGGCTGACTCTGCACCAACTGGAGATCGGCAAAGTGGTTTGTGACAATGGAAGAAATTTGTTGGCGGCATTGAATTTGGGCAAGTTGACACATGTGCCGTGCATGGCACATGTGTGTAATCTGATCGTACAACGCTTTGTGCATAAGTACCCAGGCTTACAGGTCGTCCTTAAGCAGGCCAGGAAGGTGTGTGGCCATTTCAGGCGTTCCTACACGGCCATGGTGCACTTTTCAGATATCCAGCGGCGAAACAACATGCCAGTGAGGCGCTTGAATTGCAACAGCCCGACACGTTGGAATTCAACACTCCTAATGTTCGACCGCCTGCTCCAACAAGAAAAAGCCGTTAACGACTATTTGTATGACCAGGGTGCTAGGACAGCTTCTGCGGAGCTGGGAATTTTTTTGCCACGTTACTGGACGCTCATGCGCAATGCCTGTAGGCTCATGAGTCCTTTTGAGGAGGTAACAAACCTAGTCAGTCGCACCGAAGACACCATCAGCGCCATCATACCATTTGTTTTCTTCCTGGAGCATGCCCTGCGAAGAGTGCTGTGGTCACCATCACCACCAGAAACAGCCTTATAAGCATCGCTAGCTGGACCTGCGGCAACGCTGGAAGAGGATTGTGAGGAAGAGGAGTCAGAGGAGGAATGTGGCTTTGAGGAGGAGGAGGAAGACCAACCACAACAGGCATACCAGAGTGCTCGTTGTCACCTATCTGATACCCGTGGTGTTGTACGTGGCTGGGGGGAAGAACATACCTTCAGTGAGATCACTGAGGACAAGGTACGGGACATGAGTAGCTCGGCATCCAACCTTGTGCAAATGGGGTCTTTCATGCTGTCGTGCCTGTTGAGGGACCCTCGTATAAAAAGGCTGAAGGAGAACGACCTGTACTGGGTGTCCACGCTACTAGACCCCCGGTATAAGCAGAAAGTGCCTGAAATGTTACCGAATTACCGCAAGTCGGAAAGGATGCAGCAGTTCCAAAATAAATTAAAAAGTATGCTTTACACAGCGTATAAGGGTGATGTCACAGCACAACGGGAATCTAACAGGGGAATAGGTGAAAGTAATCCTCCTCCTCCCACGACCACGCTGGCAAGGACAGGATGCTTTACAGACGTGTTGTTGATGGAGGACATGCAGAGCTTTTTAAGTCCTACGCATCGCCACAGCCCTTCAGGGTCCACCCTCAGAGAACGACTCGACCGACAGGTAGCAGACTACCTCGCCTTAATTGCAGATATCGACACTATGAGGAGCGATGAACCCCTTGACTACTGGGTGTGCAGGCTTGACCTGTGGCCTGAGCTATCCCAATTTGCGATAGAACTTCTGGCCTGCCCCGCTTCAAGTGTCCTGTCAGAAAGGACCTTCAGTGCAGCAGGAGGTATTGTCACTGAGAAGAGAAGTCGCCTAGGTCAAAAATGTTTAGATTACCTCACCTTTATTAAGATGAATGAGGGATGGATCCCAAAGGGACTGACAGTGGGCGATATATTCGACTAAAAAAGGCCTGATGAGGGGGACGTAACAGGGATTAAACTGATAAGAATAGTACTACTTAACACACCACTCCTATCTGGTGGCACATTAGATTACACGCGCAGTGCCCCAAATTTGAAGTAGAAGGACCAACCAAACATCTTTTTCCATCTCTCGGTTCCTAAAATCGATGCCAAATACACGTCCCCTGATAGGGTACGTAACAGGGATTAAACTGATACGAATAGTACTACTTAACACACCTTATAATAAAGCAGAGAGAGTTAACGCAGAGAGAGGAGTCTGAAGAAGAGGAGTCAGAGGAGGAAGGTGGCTTTGAGGAGGTGGAAGACCAAACACAGCAGGCGTCCCAGGGGGCTTGTTGTCACCTTTCGGGGACCCTTGGTGTTGTACATGGCTGGGTGGAGGAAGAGACCTTCAATGACATCAGTGAGGACAAGGAACGGGACATGGCTAGCTTGGTATCCAACCTGGTGCAAATGGGAAGTTTGCGGTTGTGCAAATGGACTGTTTGCGGTTGTTTGCGGTGCATTAAACGGGGAGTTTGGTCTGTCACTGTGAAGCGGGCGTAACCCTTACACTACCTGATCGATACAACATCATACCTGATGTTTTAAAGCACGTTATTCCAAACAATTTAGGAATGTTAGGTGATTTATGCCCTTTATGGATTAAAACCAGACTCTGCATCAACAATGTAATTTTCCATGGGAGGTTTGCCATGGATCCCCCTCCGGCATGCCACAGTTCAGGTGTTAGTCCCCTTGAAACAACTTTTCCATCACTATTGTGGCCAGAAAGAGTCCCTGTGGGTTTTAAAATTCGCCTGCCTATTGAAGTCTATGGCGGTTCGCCCGGTTCGCCCGTTCGCGAACATTTGCGGAAATTCGCGTTCGCCATTCACGAACTGAAAATTTTATGTTCGCGACATCTCTAGTTACTACCAATCCACCCCACACTGTGACACCTGCATGGCATCAAATGGTCCGGGAACTACTATTTTTTCTCCCGTTTAACTTTTGGGTCCAAAAGTAGCCCAGCTATTTTCGACACATTTGCCGAAGCATTGTGCTGGTTACTATTGAACATGGACGATTTCCTACTGGTCGAGGAGAATACTTCCCCTCCTAGTAGTCTCAAAGCTACCACTAAGCTATTTGAGCAACTAGGTGTACCTATCTCCCCTAAGAAAACAGAGGGGCCAGACACGATTATCACTTTTCTGGGTATCCAATTAGACTCAGCCACAATGCAAGCGAGCCTACCACAGGGCAAGATAGAGAATATTCTTACTTACATAAACAGCTACCTTCTGCTCGGTACATGCAACCGCAAAGAGCTACAATCCCTACTGGGATCACTAAATTTTGCTATGCGCATCATACCTCAAGGCCGCTCCTTTATATCACGACTATTGCATCTTTTTCCACTTTTCCTACATGACACGCACAGGTTGTCCTTAGATACCCAAGCTACGGCAGATCTAAACATGTGGAAGAGATTTTTAACCACTTGGAATGGTAAAAGTATGTTCCTCCCTCAATTGACTGACTCATCTTCTACCATTTGGTCAGATGCAGCATCTACCACAGGTTTTGCAGCAATGTTTGGGAACGAATGGCTTTGGGGCAGCTGGCCTTCAGCAGTTCAGGATTTGGAAGACTTTTCCACTACCTCAGCTCTTTTTGAGATCTATCCCATCGTGGCGGCTGCCGTAGCATGGGGTCATTTATGGGCTAATAAGCCAGTACGTTGTTACTCAGACAACCAGGCAACCTGTCACATCATCAACAAAGGTCGTTCCAAATCCCTTACGATCATGAGATTTCTGAGGAAACTCACTTGGTTAGCAGCTTGTCATAATTTTTTCCTATTTTGTTTCCATGTTCCAGGTATATGTAACACAGCTGCTGACAATTTGTCTCGCTTTAAATTTCAGGCTTTTCATCAAGCACTCCCGTCAGCTGCGCCCACAGCCACCATCACTCCAACATTTCAACAACTCATACTGGACTAGAAACAATTATGCAGCATAGCAGGACATTGTACCAATTGGCACTATCAAAAAATACACACAAAACATACAACAGGGCTTTCACACTATTCAAAAGATTCCTTCTGGAACATAACATCATGCAACCATTTGTTATGACATCTTTTTGGGGTTTTGCTTCTTTTTGACACCTTTAACTTAAAATGTCATATAACACCATCAAACTCTATCTAAATGGCATTCAACACCATATGCTAATCTTACACCCAAAAAACAACAGTTTCATGGCCTCTCACCAGATTAAGACCATACTCAGAGGCATTCAGAAATCAGAACCCACACATACAGCCCAGAGGCTACCCATAGATAACCATATCTTCAAAGCAATGTCTAACCTGCTTGACTTAAAACAGTTTGACACCAATACAAATTCTATCATCAAAACAGCAATATACATAGCTTTCTATGGATTTCTAAGACCTAGAGAGTTCACTACAACCGCCACGACCCAATCTACTCCTATCCTCCTCTATTCCCACTTAACAAAACACATGGATCATTACATCCTCACTTTACCTCACTCCAAAACCAGTCAGCACATACCCGTAAACATTCCGTACTATCCCACGCACAACAGATGGTGTCCCGTCAGGGTTCTTGATGCATACATACAGCATCATAACTTACTGCCCTCACAACCATTACTACAGCACCAAGGTTCAGTACTCACCACTACAACCTTCATGACCTACGTCAGGTCCTTGCTCACTCAACTGGGCCTCAACGCAGCCAACTACTCAGGGCACTCCTTTCGTATAAGAGCAGCATCCACAGCCTCCAGTGTCAACATCCCAGTTCATGTTATAAAAGCACTGGGGCGCTGGAAGTCATCCGCTTACTCACGATACATACCGGACCCAGTACAAGAATTAAGGGATGCTTTCAAAAATATGTCTGGTTGTTAAATGTGTCTGTATTGGTTGTCTGTAATAAATTTGATTACTTAATTTTTGCCCTCTTTCTCAGGCCTACCTTATCGTCGGTTCCGGCACACCACAACCGAATTGCTCTTTTTATTATCCTACATTTATTTATGGTATTTCACACTGTACTATCATAAACACCTAACACAAGTATTAAGGCAATTTTGCCTGGATTTATGGGAGGTGCTGGTTTTCTACTCCTAGCCTACTTAAGGCACTCCCCTTACCTTGCTCCTTACCGTTCGTGGTCAGCGTTGAATGACCCTCCCACCACACCACATTTTAACATTTATTTATTTCTATCTTTCTTTTTCCTGGGTAGGCCCTCTTCTTTCTCAGGCCTACCTCATCGTCGGTTCCGGCACACCACAACCGACTTGCTATTTTTATTATCCTACATTTATTTATGGCATTTCACACTGTTCTATCATAAGCACCTAACACAAATATATATATATATATATATATATATATATATATATATATATACATATATATTTAAATTCCACAAATATATTTATATAATATTTTTACATGATCAAGTCATTTTATTAATTGCAATTTGAGGGACCTGCCTGACAACCCAGGCTGAAAGTCCAGAGAATTTGGCTCGCAAGCCCTATATTTAACCCTGTAACTTTTTAGGACACCATAAAACCTGTACACGGGGGTACTGTTTTACTTGGGAGATTTCGCTAAACACAAATATTAGTGTTTAAAAACAGTAAAACATATCAAAACAATGATATTGTTAGATTTGTTTGCACTTTTTACACACAAACAGTACTTCCACTGATGATATATTGTTGTGATATGTTTTACTGTTTTGAAACACTAATATTTGTGTTCGGCGAAGTCTTCCGAGTATAACAGTACCCACCATGTACAGGTTTTATGGTGTTTTCAAAAGTTACTGAGTCAAATATAAGGCTTGAGTTTTCCTTTTATTTTTATTGAAATTTGCCAGTTTGGTTATGTTGCTTTTGAGACTGTATGGTAGCCCAGGAATGAGAATTACCACCATGATGGCATACCATTTGCAAAAGTAGACAACCCAAGGTATTGCAAATTGGGTATGTCCATTCTTTTTAGTAGCCACATAGTCACAAACACTGGCCAAAGTTAGAGGAAAGAATGTATTAACTGGCACTGGTTCCAGAGAGTGACCTTCTGGTCATGCTGAGGATGGGTTTAGCTTCACCGGCTTCTGCTTGGGTTATATCTGTTAAGTCGTTGTTGATTGGTGGAGCACCACTTTACCCCTAAATACAGAACTATGAATACAATGGGGTATTTTATATTGAACAGTAAAATAACGTGCGTGCAGTCAAAATTTCATTTTTATATTCAATTATTGGAAAAGTATTTATCTAGCAACATAGAATGTGACAGCAGATAAGAACCATACGGCCAGGCCCGGACTGGCCATCGGGCACACCGGGCAAATGCCCGGTGGGCCGCGGTGGCCGTGGGCCGAGGCCGGCAGGGGAAGGTCCCAGGATCTCCCCTGCCGGTCTTTGCAGGGCCGGCACTATCTGAGCGCCGGCCCCGCTGTATTCCATGGAGGGCCGGTGGGGAGATCAAAGATCTCCCTCACCGGCCCACATTCTATCAAAGGCGGCCGTCGGCGGGGAGAGAGAAGGAGGGAGTCAGCCTGCCAGCCTGCCAGCAGAGGAACCCGGCGGAGCTCTATCTTGCAGCTCCGCCGGGTTCCTCTCGCGAGATCCGGAGCGTTGCCATGGCAACGACCGGATCTCGCGAGAGTGAACTCTAGCCCGCAGGCTAGAGTTCACTCAACGCTGGACCACCAGGGAAGGTGCACCATGCCGGTCCCCCCCTCCCACTCACCTGCATGCCGGTCCCCCCCTCCCAGGCTAAAAGGTAAGGAGGGGGGGACATAATGCTTACTTATGTTTTTTTTTGTTTTTATTTACCCCCCACACACACACAATCCCTTCTAACATGTATACAGAGCACTCTCACACACATCACACTCAGCACTCACACACATCACCCACAGCACTCTCACACACAGCACTCTCACACTCAGCACTCTCACACACATCATCCACAGCACTCTCACATCTGCACTCACACACATCACCCACAGCACTCTCACACTCAGCACTCTCACACACATCATTCCCAGCACTCTCACACACATCACACTCAGCACTCACACACATCATCCACGGCACTCTCACACTCAGCACTCTCACACACATCACACTCACTCTCACACACATCATCCACAGCACTCTCACATCTGCACTCTCACACACATCACACTCAGCATTCTCACACACATTACACTCAGCACTCACACACATCACACTCAGCACTCACACACATCACACCCAGCACTCACACATCACACCCAGCACTCACACACATCATCCTCAGCACTCTCACACACACATCACACACAGCACTCTCTCACACACACATCACACACAGCACTCTCACACACACATCATCCACAGCACCCACACACACAGCACCCACACACACATCACACAGCACCCTCACACAAATCAATCACACACAGCACCCAAACACACAGCACCCTCACACACATCACACCTCACACACACATACTGCACCCCTCACATACACACAGAACCCCCCCGACACACTGCACCACACACATACACAATACTTCCAAACCTATTTTTATATATATATATATATATATATATACACACACACACACACACACACTAGATTCCTTGTAAGCAAACACATACTACACTCCTAAACACACACTCTCTACAAACACTACATCACTTATACACACACACTATAGCCTGCATGCACACTCTTGCTACATCCCCTATACACATTCTCTACAACCCCTAGCCACATATGCATTACATTACACCACAAACACAACATGCCTAAAACCGACCTTATAACACAATACCACACCACAATCAGCTCACTCTGCACACACACAATACCACAAGCAGGCTCCAAACACATGCACAATACTCTTTCCTGGCATTTTTGTCTCCTGGTATCCATTTATAGAGACACCAGAGACAAGTTGCAAGGAAACACAGTGCAAGCATGTTATTAAATTTGCTTGCGCTGTGCAGAACAAATGCAGGGCCTTTTTCTCATGCTAGAGCTCTTCAGCAGAGCTCTGCGCATGGTCTGCCCTGGAAGAGCATTGAACCAACATGCTCACTTTGAGAGGGGGCGTGTTTGTCATTGGTGATGACAAAACACACCCTCTCTGCCCCGCCCCCTTCTTAGTGGGCCGCTGTGGTAAAAAAATGCCCGGGCCGAATTTTTTTCCCAGTCCGGCCCTGCATACGGCCCATCTAGTCTGGCAAATTTTCTAAATACTTTTATTAGTCCCTGGCCTTATCTTATATCTAGGATAGAATTATGCCTATTCCACGCATGCTTAAACTCCCTCATTGTGTTAACCTCTACCACTTCAGCTGGAAGGCTATTCTATGCATCCACTACCCTCTCAGTAAAGTAATACTTCCTGATATTATTTTTAAACATGTGCCCCTCTAATTTAAGACTATGTCCTCTTGTTGTGGTAGTTTTTCTTCTTTTAAATATAGTTTCCTCCTTTACTGTGTTGGTTCCCTTTATGTATTTAAATGTTTCTATCATATCCCCCCTGTCTCGTCTTTCCTCCAAGCTATACATGTTAAGATCCTTTAACCTTTCCTGGTAAGTTTTATCCTGCAGTCCATGAACTAGTTTAGTAGCCCTTCTCTGAATCTAGCATATTCTTCTGTTAAAGGTTAATTCCTTCAGGGGCAATCGACAGACACCTTGTCATATATTGATTTCAATTTAGTACAAAACAGTTTAAGTAATCTATTAATCAGAGTGGGCAGTAGTGCGGCTGGAAAACAGATCCTGACCTTGATATTCAGGATCAGACTCACTCAGTAATTATCCTGTCAGCTTTCCCCTCAATAATATGAGCTTAAAGAGCCTTTTTCCTCTAAATGTTATATGAGCAGCAACCTTCATAAAATCATTGTCCATCACAATATACAACTTTTTTCAAGACATAGTATATGGAAACATTAAAACAAATAATTGTTCCGGACCATAACTGACACTAATAAATATGTTCATCAAAAATGCATTCCTATTATTAAAATGAGGTGGGCAACAATGATTTGCAAGATTACTGCAAATATTAACCCCTTAAGGACTGAGCCAAATGTACAAGTTGTGAACAAAACAAAACGTAAACAAAACCTGGCATTTGCGCTATATGTCTGTCCAACCGTGATTCACCTCTTTCATATTAAATGCACCCCCTTATTATATATCATTTTATTCAGGGGAAACAGGGCTTTCATTTAATATCAAATATTTAGCTATGAAACATAATTTAATATGAAAAAAATGGGAGAAAATAAGAAATGTTGTTATTTATTTAGTTCTACATGACATTTTAACTGTTAATGTCATAATACTGTTTGCTTTTACTGCAATAAAACACACATATTTGTATTCAGCAAAGTCTCACATGTAAAACAGTACCCCCTATGTACAGGTTTCATGGTGTTTTGGGAAGTTACAGGGTCAAATATAGCACGTTACATTTGAAATTGAAATTCGGCAGATTGGTTACGTTGCCTTTGAGACTGTATAGTAGCCCAGGAATGAAATTTACACCCATAATGGCATACCATTTGCAATAGTATACAACCCAAGGTATTGCAAATGGGGTATGTCCAGTCTTTTTTAGTAGCCATTTGGTCACAAACAGTCGCCAAAGTTATCGTTAGTATTTGTTTGTGTGTGAAAAAAGCAAAAAACGCCAATTTTGGCCAGTGTTTGTGACTAAGTGGCTACTAAAAAAGACTGGACATACCCCATTTGCAATACCTTGGGTTGTCTACTATTGCAAATGGTATGCCATCATAGAGGTAATTTTCATTCTTGGGCTACCATAGGGTCTCAAAGGCAACGTAACCAATTTGGTGAATTTTAATGTGAAAAAAATGAAACACAAGCCTTATATTTGACGCTGTAACTTTTGAAAACACCATAAAACCTGTACATGAGGGGTACTGTTGTACTCGGGAGACTTTGCTGAACACAAATATTTGTGTTTCAAAACAGTTAAATGTATCACAGCAATAATACCGTCCGTGTAAGTGCTGTATGTGCGTGAAAAATGCAAAAAACATCACTTTTACTGGCAATATCATCGTTGTAATACATTTAACTGTTTTGAAACACTAATATTTGTGTTCAACGAAGTCTCCCGAGTACAACAGTACCCCCCATGTACAGGTTTTATTGTGTCTTGGAAAGTTATAGGGTTAAATATAGTGCTAGCAAATTAAATTCCCTATACTTTCGGCATGGGTTGTCAGGCAGGTCCCGCTAATTGTAATTAATTAAGATACCTAATTATGTAAAAATATTACATAAATATATATGTAGAATTGATATATATATATATATATATATATATATATGTATGTGTATACATATGTATATGTATATATATATATATATATATATATATATATATATATATATATATATATATATATAATATAAGTATAATGGCACTCACCCTTGCTGGTGACACAATATTAAATTGTATGCCCTGGTGCACTCCCACGCTGGTTATGTATGGTATATGTAGAAAAAAGGATGCACTCTTTGGTCTTTCAAGTAGTGAAAAAACTTATTTAATCCATCACAAGGTATACAGTTAGATGACCGACGTTTCGGCCCATTCGGGTCTTCCTCAAGGTCGACCTTGAGCCCAAAATTGCCCAAAATTGCACAAATTGCATATTTGTCTTACCAGTGATTTATAAAGAGGCAAAATTATATTTTCATCATGAGAATAAATGCCCCATATTTATACATGACAATACCTTACTGGCCTTAGCAACCACCAATTGACATTGCACATTGTTACTAGTTTGTTGTCTATAACTAAACCCAAATCCTTCGTTTGTGTTGTTATCCCTTTTGTGTGTAATCATTTAGGCTTGTGCATAACTGCATTTTTCTACATAAAATGTAATCTTCCATTTGAGTGTCCTGTCCCCCAATCTATCTAAATTCATCTGCAGCAAAGCAATATCATGCTCACATTGTACTACTTTACAATCCGAAGTTTCCCTTATTCTCAGGCACCTTCCCTCCAAAAAGTGCTCCCTTGGAGTATTTCAAAGTGGTTGAAAACCGTGAAGCAAGTTGTCCGGGAACCGCACGGTCACCTGATGCCGAAAACAGTTCCATAACATTTACGGATAAGTCCCGCTGAGGTGTCCAGGAACCCACAAAGACCTCATGCCAAAATCATTTCCATAGCGGTCGTGGCTAAGTACCCCTGGGACTAATCGAGGGCTAGATTCACGCGAACGGCTGCCAGAAAGCCAGCTTTCGGTTCCTTTCGCATGAAGGGAAAGTGACGAACAAGGGGCACCCAAGGCAAGCTACTAATGGTGGTTGGGGAGATTTAACTTCTGAACAGGGTGTTTGTATATGGCCCATAGTTGGTGGGCAGAAGGCCAGCTTCTACACTCCTCCATGAATTTGTGGCAAACGTGTAGGTCAAGGACTTTTTCACACCTTCTTCAATGTGATACTGACATGCCACCATACTAGCGTCTAAACGGAGTGAGGCTAGTAGCATCCACAAGGGAGTTACCATAGCATGTAGCACAAGTGCTGTGGTTGTGTCAGGGTACCTGTGGTCTCTACCTCCGAAAGAGGTAGAGACTTAGCTGTTCCTCCATCCAGACGGTCTGATGGCTCCCTTCCCCGCGGTCTATCCGGTCATGCTAGGCCGGCCGCGAGGGAGTGACTGCCTTTTACAGCATCTAGGCAGGAAGTAGTCATCAGGACACTCCCCCGGAACAACCTGTCAGTCAATGGCTGCAGGACCAATCAGGACGCCTTGGAGGCGTGGTTACTGCTCTGAACAGGGTATTTAACAGAGCTTCTTTCATTAGCTCATTGCCCTGTCGTGGTTCTAGCTTGTTCTAGTCACTCAGTGCTTGTGTATTCTATTATCCCTTTTGGTTTTGACCCGGCTTGTTTACCTTACTCTGCTTATCTCTGTTACCCTTGATTCGGCTTGTCTCTCGCTTACCTGTCTTCTGTTACCCTCGACCTCGGCTTGTCTTTGACCATTCTATACTGTACTACTTACGTTAGTCCGGCCATTCTAAGATCCGGTATACGTATCTGGCTACTGTTTGTACTCTGCGTGTTGGATCCCTGTCCCGATCCTGACATTACGACAGGGCCAATGGATCCTGCAAGTACAAACAGTCAGCTGGCTGCTCCTGATCCTAGGTTTGAAGCCATGGATCACAGAATGGATCAGATGGCGCTTGCGCTACAGGCTCTATTAGCTTGTGCCAATAACCCACCAGAGGAGATACGTAATACCCCTGTTTCTCCTGTCTGTTCAGGTCTAGAGGTAACCACAGTGGGTGCTTCTTCTCGCATTACCCCCCCAGTACGCTATGGTGGGGCTCCTGAGAAGTGTCGTGGTTTTTTAAACCAAATTAGTATCCACTTTGAATTGCAACCTCGCTCTTATCCTACAGATAGGGCAAAAGTAGGATTTATTATCACCCTACTCATTGAGAAAGCTCTGAGATGGGCCAACCCACTATGGGAGAACGATAACCCATTAGTTTATAACTATAACGCATTTGTAGCTGCTTTTAGAAGAACATTTGACCCTCCAGGTAGAAAGGTTAATGCAGCCAGATTACTGTTGCGCCTGAGACAGGAGAACCGAACACTGGTGGATTATGCACTAGAGTTCAGGTCTCTGGCGGCAGAAATCAAGTGGAATGAGCAGGCGTATATGGATGTATTTTTGAATGGCCTATCTGATGTAATCCTTGATGAGGTTGCTACCAGAGAACTCCCTGTGAATTTAGAGGATTTAATTTCGTTCATCTCTCGTATAGATGAACGTCTAAGAGAGAGACAGAACACTCGAGAGAGGAACCAGAGACCTTCTTTTAGGTTAGCTCCTGCTTTTCCAAGTCCTGACTCCACGATATCTTTGCTTACTGAACCTATGCAGATAGGGTATACCCGCCTCTCTGAGGAGGAAAGACAGCACAGGAGAAGAGAGGGTTTGTGTATGTATTGTGGAGCCAAGGGTCATTTACTCTCGAACTGTTCTAACCGCCCGGGAAACGCTCGCACCTAAGTCCCTCTAGAGGACAGGCCTTGGGTGTTTCTATTTTGTCCTCTACTCCTAATTATAAGGATCACAGGCTTCTGCTACCAGTTTCCTTAACTTGGGGGAAGGAAGTAGTAAGGGCTATGGCATTGATAGATTCCGGTGCTGCTGAGAATTTTATCGACCAAGCCTTTGCTAGTAAGAACAATTTTCCATCCCAGCTAAGGGAGACACCTTTGGCCGTTGAGGCCATAGATGGTAGACCACTACCAGACCCTGTTATCTTTCGTGAGACCGTACCCATTGATTTAAATGTTGGTATCCTACACGTGGAGAATTTATCTCTTCTGCTCATTTCGTCTCCTTCCGTTCCCATAGTTCTGGGGTACCCATGGTTGAAAAAACATAACCCTATTATCGATTGGGAGTTAGGAGAGATACTCTCGTGGGGCCAGGGCTGCCAGGATCGGTGTTTGTGCAAGGTTTCTCCATTAGCTAATATTAACATACCGGAGAATCCTACTCAGTCCACAGAAAGACAAATACCAGACCTTTACCTAGACTTAAGGGCAGTGTTTGACAAGAAGAATGCCGATTCTTTGCCTCCACACAGGTCATTTGACTGTAAGATTAAGCTGCTACCTGGCACTATGCCTCCGAGGGGCCATGTATATCCTTTGTCTGTTCAGGAAAACTCGGTTCTAGAGGAGTATATTCGGGAGAATTTAGAAAAGGGATTCATCAGGAGGTCTTCTTCTCCGGCCGGGGCTGGGTTCTTTTTCATTAAGAAGAAGGATGGCACGCTGAGACCTTGTATCGATTACCGAGGCTTGAATAAAATAACTGTCAGAAATGCCTATCCTATCCCACTGATTACCGAGTTATTTGATCGTCTTAAGGGCTCCAAAATCTTCACCAAGTTAGATCTCAGAGGGGCTTACAATTTGGTGAGAATCCAGCAAGGTCACGAGTGGATGACGGCATTCAATACCCGGTATGGCCATTACGAATACACTGTTATGCCATTTGGACTATGCAATGCTCCTGCAGTATTTCAAGATTTGATTAATGAGGTACTTAGGGAGTTTCAGCATGATTGTGTTATTGTTTACCTGGACGACATACTAATACACTCTAAGGAGATTGAGACTCACCATAGACAGGTCAGAAAGGTATTACACAAGCTGCTGCAACATGGTCTATATTGCAAATTGGAAAAGTGCAGTTTTGATCAGTCTCAGGTAGACTTTCTTGGATACGTGATTTCTGGGGAGGGTTTTAAAATGGATCCTGTAAAACTCCAATCTATTTTAGACTGGCCCTTGCCCAAAGGACTCAAGGCTATCCAAAGGTTTATTGGTTTTTCCAACTACTATAGGCGCTTCATTAAAGGATACTCCTCTATCATTGCGCCTATTACCAATATGACCAAACAAGGGGCTGATACTAAGTTCTGGTCTAAGGAAGCTCTTGGTGCTTTCAAGACTCTCAAGGAACTTTTTGCCTCGGCTCCCATTCTAGTCCATCCTGATACGACTCTGCCTTTCTTGCTCGAGGTCGATGCCTCTGAGACAGCAGTTGGGGCTGTTCTGTCTCAAAGGTTAGGGGTGGATAAACCGTTACACCCTTGTGTTTTTTTCTCTAAGAAATTTTCTGGGCCTGAGAGCAGATATGACATCGGGGAAAGGGAACTGTTAGCAGTCATTAAAGCCTTAAAGGAGTGGAGACATTTGTTGGAGGGGACCCTACACCCTATTACGATTTTGACGGACCACAAAAACTTGTCCTATATTGGGGAGGCTAAGCGCTTATCCTCTAGACAAGCTCGTTGGTCCTTATTCCTGACTCACTTCAATTATGTACTGACTTACAGACCTGGTTCTAAAAACTCTAAAGCCGATGCATTATCTCGCCAATATGAACCTTCTACTGTACCTGAACCAGTTCTTTCTTCTATAGTTCCGAAATGCAATATCATTGCTAATACGAATCTCAGGATTCATTCTCCATTACTGGCCGAGATCATTAAGTTGCAACATCTAGCACCTAAACAGACTCCTGCGGGCCGTCATTTCGTTCCTCCTGCTCTTCAACTGGAACTTTTACAGTGTTTACATAATAGCAAGATGGCGGGACATCCTGGTATTCGCAAAACTTACGCGTTGATCTCTAAGGACTTCTGGTGGCCTGCTTTACGGAGGGATATTGAGGAGTTCATCGCTGCATGTGAAGTTTGTACTAAAACCAAACAACCCCATACGCTTCCATGTGGATTCCTGCACCCCTTGGAGGTTCCAGAAAAACCATGCTCCTGTTTGGCCATGGACTTTATTGTCGATCTACCTATCTCTAAAAGACAGACTGTTATCCTCACCGTGGTTGACAGGTTTACTAAGATGGCACACTTCATTCCCCTGCCTAAACTCCCGTCTTCTCCCGAATTGGCAGAGATATTCGCTAAGGAGATTTTTCGCCTACATGGGATACCCTCTCAAATTGTATCGGACAGAGGCTCCCAATTTGTTTCCCGCTTTTGGAGGTCCTTCTGCTCTCAACTTGGTATTAAATTAAACTTTTCTTCTGCCTATCATCCTCAGTCTAACGGAGCTGCTGAACGTACCAACCAGAAAATCGAACAATATTTACGATGCTTTGTTTCTGAACACCAGGATGATTGGGTCGGTTTGATTCCTTGGGCGGAGTTTGCACACAACAATCTCGTTTGCGATTCTACTCATTCAAGCCCCTTCTTCATGAATTATGGTTTTCATCCGTCTATTCTTCCTTCGGATTCCCCTTCCCAGGGGGTGCCGTCGGTTGATGTTCATGTTGCCAATTTGAGGAAGTTGTGGGATCAAACTCGACAAATCCTTGTGCACAACTCTATGTTGGTCAAGAAACACGCTGATAAACGTAGAAGGGCGGCTCCGGTCTTTGTTCCAGGTGATAGGGTATGGCTGAGCACGAGGAACATCCGTTTAAAAGTGCCCTCCATGAAGTTCGCTCCTCGTTATATTGGACCCTACAGGGTGCTGACCCGTATCAATCCAGTTGCGTATCGTTTAGCTCTTCCTAATACCTTACGCATCCCAAACTCGTTTCACGTTTCATTGCTGAAACCACTCATATGTAACAGATTTTCCTCCACAATAGCCCCTCCTCGCCCCGTTCAGGTGGAGGGTCAGGAGGAGTATGAGGTTAACTCTATTATTGATTCTCGAATCTCCCGGGGGAGAGTACAATATCTGGTTGATTGGAAGGGATATGGTCCTGAGGAGAGGAGTTGGGTACCTCAGGAGGATTTTCATGCTCCCCGTCTCCGCAGGGCGTATCACTCTCGCTTCCCATCTCGTCCCGGTTCATTCCGCCCGGTGGGCGTATCTGAGAGTGGGGGTACTGTCAGGGTACCTGTGGTCTCTACCTCCGAAAGAGGTAGAGACTTAGCTGTTCCTCCATCCAGACGGTCTGATGGCTCCCTTCCCCGCGGTCTATCCGGTCATGCTAGGCCGGCCACGAGGGAGTGACTGCCTTTTACAGCATCTAGGCAGGAAGTAGTCATCAGGACACTCCCCCGGAACAACCTGTCAGTCAATGGCTGCAGGACCAATCAGGATGCCTTGGAGGCGTGGTTACTGCTCTGAACAGGGTATTTAACAGAGCTTCTTTCATTAGCTCATTGCCCTGTCATGGTTCTAGCTTGTTCTAGTCACTCAGTGCTTGTGTATTCTATTATCCCTTTTGGTTTTGACCCGGCTTGTTTACCTTACTCTGCTTATCTCTGTTACCCTTGATTCGGCTTGTCTCTCGCTTACCTGTCTTCTGTTACCCTCGACCTCGGCTTGTCTTTGACCATTCTATACTGTACTACTTACGTTAGTCCGGCCATTCTAAGGTCCGGTATACGTATCTGGCTACTGTTTGTACTCTGCGTGTTGGATCCCTGTCCCGATCCTGACAGGTTGCTATATGTTGAGAGTAGAAAGAGCGCCTGTGGGAAGTTTTTTCTGCTCTCCCTTCAATCGAATTGTCAGCATACAACCGATGCGGAAGATGTGACCAATAAGTGGGAGAAAAAGCTATTTTTAAATAACAACAGTAAGACTGCTAGCACAATGTATAGACATAATTATATGTTCAATGAAAAGAGCATAAGTGAAAATAGCAATGAAATCCTGCATCCTGAATTATTGATTGTTGCACCACTGAAAAAAAGCATGTCTTCTTAATTGATCAGCAAATTCTACAGCCATAAGTCTACTTGTTCAAAATCAGCAGGGTCTACCATCCTACAGAGACACTTTAAACAAAAGTAATTTAACTCATAAATGGCAGAGCATTGAAAGTGAGACTGCAGAGGCATGACCTATACACCCAAAAAGTTATTTCGGTGCTTCGAATGTCAGTTTACGCCTTATCTTACATTATCAACATTATCTACAATACTTGGTCTGTTCTTTGGTCTACTCCTTTTGTACCAACATGTTCTGTAGCCATTAGTATACTCCATCTGCACCAATATGCTCTCCAGTCTTAAGTCTGCTCGTTCAGCAGCAGCATGCTCTGCAGCCATCAGCCTACTCCTTCTGCTACAACATTATCTATACCATTTATCTACTCCTACTTCAGTACTGTGGAAATAAGTGAACCTCTGTAGTTAATCTTTCAAGATTCTTTTCTTTCAGGAATTGTACCGGAGGATTGGAGGAAGGTAGATGTGGTTCCTATATTCAAAAAGGGTTCAAAATAGACCTGTGAGCTTGACGTCTATGGCTGGGAACATATTTGAAGGGGTATTAAGGGATAATATTCAGAAAATTCCTTGGGAAGAACATTACTATAAGCAATATTCAGCATAGTTTTATAGGGGAACAAACGTTTTATAGGGGAACAAACGCTAAGAGCCAGCTGGAGCACCCTGTATTGTGGCCACAGGAGCTTCCAAACGTTGACCAGCAAAAGCACCAAACCCTCTGGAACTGTTTTGGGCATGAAGCTGGACATGGCTGCACCGGAACGTGGGTAAGGTGAGTAAATCTCAATATTTTACATTGAATCCATCACGTTTCTTTGTGGTATATGATGTACTCAATGTGTTTAGGGGAGGGAATTTAGCACCAGTTGAGATTTAAACAGCAGGCTCACTTTTAAATTCTGTTTTTTTGTCTTTAAAATCTATTTTAAAGCTCAGCCCAAGTTGTACGTGTGATGTGCAGACTACACATGCACCACTAGGATGAAATTTATATCAGGCAGCTAAAACTGAGAGTTCCGGCTACTTGATTGACAGCAGTGAGGGGCTGGCTTAGAGCTACAGCAACTTTCATAAATCACTGCCATTTTTATTCACTTTAACAGCTGCAGGAGGGTACAGGGTGCTCATTGTACCGTCTAGCTTGCAATCATGAAAAGTTGTTATGGTGCTTAGAGTGACTCCAAGTTATATAAAGTTTAATAAAGTGACACCATGCAGAAAGCAAGGTGTTCATGTAGACATTATAGAGGGTAGAGAGCAGATTCAATTCCAGAACATGCAATTCCCTCAGAATAAATTAACATTTAATGAGAAATGATCTAGCTGCCGGCTTGCATTAGCCAACGCCTCTCGTCAAGCTTGTACATTCATTAAAGACAATAATACGATCAATACAAAGACGTTACTGCTCACAGAAAAGCTCCATATGGGAGAACAGGCTGGGGATTTTGCATCGCATATACAATGCTAATTCATTTAAGGCAATTGACTGGTGGAATTCCCACTTTCTGGATAATCAGTAATTAATTAAAGAGTATTTTATATGTGTTAATCCATTTAACATTTCATTTAATTTCCTGATTTACTTAGACAAAACTATAACTGTGAGTTCTATCGTGGAGGTAAACAATGTCTACCACTCCCGATGCAGAGGACTCTATCTCCCGTAATGCGCTGCGTTGTTTAGCATGATAAAGAAAGAATCATGTTAATCGTGCTGAGCTGTCTTTTTATTGTGGATTCAAATTTAAAAAAATTATGGATATTTGAATAAAACCTTTCTTAGTACAATTGTAACAATGCTTTTAATATTCTCCAAGGAGGTCCAGAACTAAAGCCTCAATTGTGTAAATGAATGTGGTACAGAACTATAGAACAGGGGCATAAGGTACCTCCACAGATGTTTCAGAATCACAACTCCTTTGAACTTTGGTAACCTCTAGAATGGGTTTTATTTTTGGGATAGTCCTGTTATCGACAGTGTCCGTCTTGATTGGAGACATCCAGCCTTGCTTGTACATTAACTGTTCTTGGATCCTCACAGACACCCTCTTATACATTTTATATGAACAGAGGGCGATTGCTATGTGAATTAGTACCTACATTTTTTAATTCCCTGGATTAATATTCATTCTGTTAAAACACAATTTAGCACCATGCAAACATAACTCTGAATTTGCTGGGCTTGTCCTGTAGGCTTTGGGTTTGTCAGATAACACAATTCCCCAGGATATTTTATTAGTCTAGACATGGAGGAGTGATGTTCCATTGGCAAGCATCAAATGGTTAACAGTGCCTTTCTTCCTGACTTTGTCTGCAACTCCTATACAGCATTTAACTCTGAGTAATGTTTGTCACAAGTAATTCTGCTCCTTGTAACCTCACAGACTGGCATTTGGGGATTCAAATCAGATCTTATGGAGGCTTTCCTCCCAGCATTGATACAGGTCATTTTGCAGCTAAAAGTAAACTGACGTACAAGATCAGGGCAAATGGCACAGACACCAACACTTCAGGAAATAATCAGGACTGGAATGCACAACAAAGGATGATAGTGCTAAGATACAGTCTTAATTGAGCAATCAAAGCACCTTAACCACAACAACCGGTAGATGCTTGCTGCTCCAAAATAATCACAGAATTCCATTGTCCGCCCCTGCATTTAACATCTCCGCTCATACTGACACCTGTGTTTAAGATTGAGCAAACTGAATAAAAATTACACAATCCAATTAATTACCATAGCAACTCCTCCTAATAATATAAACGTTTTACTAACTAACTGTGAATTCTATTTAACTAAAAAAAAATAATCGCAAAATTTAGCCAGAAATAACTGTTACATATTGGTTATTTTAACTTCACATTTAAATGTAGTTTTTACTAGAATTTGTATTTAGTGAATAAACCCCTTTGTTATTCCATACTCCTGATGTGAATTTTACAAGTTTTATCTGACATGCGCACAGTCGATTATTCGGCAGGTGCGCTGTTTACCCCAACCCCCCAATAACTTACAGACACCGTATTTCTGTTGGAATATAAAAGTCCACAGCTTTATTTATTATTATAAACAAGGTAACAAATTGGGGTCATTGCCACAAAAGTAAATATACCTCCACCCCCCACCGTACATAAATTACCCCCGGCAATGACCCCGCCCAATAACAATAAATAACATTATAAATAACAAATAACACATAACACATGGCCTACCAAAGAGGCCCCATATCCATAACTTTTTAAACTGTAGGGGTGTACCGAGACCCCCCTACACCACCTGGTTCGGAGCCACCGATGAGCTCGAACCCACAAACCATTTCACACTCCAGTCTAATCCAGCCTAACCAATTTATACTCCTCCTACCTTCCAATTACCCAAGCCCTATCCCGCCATAGCAAGAGACTTGAACCCTTAATGTCTCGAGCGACCCCCACCACACATAAATAGGGCTTTAGAAATACCTTCCTGGAAACCTAGATTTAAGAGATCACATCCCACCTCCGACAGGTGCACACCATCCCTTCTAAAATAACCGGGCAACCCGCCCTCCAATTCAAAGTGCCTCACTGGGACCCCCCCTATCCTCCTAATAAAGACAGACATGGCCTTGTTTACTTTACCTCGGCAACGTGCCACAGCCGCCGTGTCCCTGGCATGCCTCCAGTTTAACCGCGGCACCATCTCAGACCACACTATCGTAACTCCAGGGACCAGTGCCCTCACCCTATCCAGGTCCCTCTTCATTCTCCTGACCAACACCTTCTGGGGGACCAAACCTAAGTCATTGCCCCCCCCGTGAATCAAAAGTATATCTGGGGCAAACCCCCTTGACAACATCCCAAAAATTTCACCACTTATACTCTGCCAGCTGAAACCTCGAAAACCAAACCACCGAAGGTCCACTGTGTCCAGAAGAAAACCCAGTTGTGTGCCTTGTCTCCGAACTGCGGCCCTCTTCTCCGCCCAGTAGACAAACGAGTGACCCACCAGCCAAGCGCCCAAGCCTGAAAGGAAACACATTCAGTTAACCGGCAGAGCACCCTTTACCCACATCCACAACATTCCATTCACACCAACCTTTCCGGCCTTACATATGCACGGAACCTGATGGATTCCCATCTCCCAATCTGCTTTATCCGCTCCTCCCCTAGCCCGAGACGCGCCGCCTCAGTCGCAGCCCCGATACGGAAGGAGTGCGTACCAAATTGTCCGGGCTGCAGGCCCAATCTCGTCAACCCCATGCGGAAGACTCGCAAGAACTGAAAGCGCGACAGCGCCTTCCCATCCTCGTGAATCAGGAAGCAACCACCAACCTTTGGGCGAACCCGTAAAAACACGTCCCCACACACTACCGGGCACACCGGGGACCCTGGTAGCGAGGACAGGACAATTTTCTTACCCTTTCCGAGGACGTCCGTCTTCGAGCGCCGGAGCCAAATCACGACCTTGTCCTGTTCGATAACCACATCCTCATACCGGAGGCCCGATGCCCCCGACCTATTGGCGCTCACCAATTCGCCAATACGAAAAGCACCAAAGAAAGCCCATACGAAAGCCACAGAGAACAAAGTTACCTCAAATGCCGAACTACACACTTCGTTCAACAACCCCACCAACCCTTGAAGGGTGGCAAAGGACACCGGCCTCCTCGTATCCACGGACCTCCTGCCCTTCTTGAAACCCTTCACAGTTTGCTTCACCAAGAAATGTTTCGTCAAGTCTTCCCACCCGTTAAACTTGAACAGGAAAGCTAACGCAGACATGTAGCGCTCCACCCTAGAAGGGGACGACCCACCTGCCACCAACCTGCAAAGAAGCCACAACAGCGTATCCAACCTACCGGCTGCAGAATCGCCTGCTCCCGCCTGGGACAACATTTCCTCCCATTCACTCCAAACCTTTGTATAAGCGGTCCAAGTCCCCGGCGCCAGCGAGCTCCTTATGTATCGCCCAAGCACAACGTCCCGAGCCGCCACATCTCCTCCGGGCACGCCTGCCCTGTCGCTTGCGCGTCCGGTGCTGCTTCCCGGAACCGCACCCACTGTGAACGAGACAGAGCGTCAGCGACCACATTCAGCAGACCCGGCACGTGCCGTGCCCGGAAGACAATATTCCAAGACATACACAAGAGCACTAGCTGCCGCAACAACCTAACCACTGGCAGGGACGAAGCCGATAGACTGTTAATTACCTGTACCACTGCCATATATCAGAGTGGAAGATAACTTTCTTGTCCCTGAGCTCCTCGCCCCATAGTGATACCGCTACCACAACTGGAAAAAGCTCCAAAAAGGCGAGGTTCCGAATCAAGGGGCTCTCGGACCAAGCCGCAGGCCAAACCTCGGCACACCACTTGCCCCCAAGGTAAGCCCCAAAGCCAACGCTCCCCGAGGCATCCGTAAACAGCCCGGCATCGCCAGATGCCTTCATCGCATCCCTGAAAAACACCCGTCCATTAAACTTAGTGAGGAAGCGGTCCCATATGTCCAAGTCCTCTCTCATGCCTACCGACACCCTGATGTAATGACTCGGCAGACGAACACCACAGGTAGCCCTAGCCAGCAATCTACAAAAAACTCTACCCATAGGGATCACCTTACAGGCGAAATTAAGGCTGCCGAGCAAGGACTGCAGTCCCCGAAGCGTAACTTTCCTAGCGCCCTTTATCGCGTTCACCTGCTGGCGGAGCACCCTCAACTTCTCCTCCGGCAGCCTACATTCCCCCACGACCGAGTCGATTTCCAGCCCTAAAAAACTCAGGCACTCGGTCGGGCCCACTGTCTTGTCCTCAGCCAGAGGAATCCCAAACTGTTGAGCTATCCTCTGAAACACCCGCAGTATTTGGGCACATCTGTCGGACCCAGCCGGGCCCACACACAGAAAGTCATCCAGGTAATGGACCACCGTACCCCCGCCCGTTTCCCTGCGCACTACCCACTCCAAGAACGTGCTAAACTTTTCGAAATACGCACATGAAATGGAGCAACCCATGGGATAGGCACAGGTCCACGAAAAACTGACCCTCGAAAAGGCACCCTAACAAATGGTGACAGTCTGGGTGGATAGGAAGGAGCCGGAATGCTGCCTCCACATCCACCTTCGCCATCAAGGCCCCCCGCCCTGCTCTCCGAACCAACTCGACGGCATGGTCGAATGATGCATACGATACGGAGCACAGGGCCTCATCGATGTCATCATTTACTGACGCCCCTTTCGGGAATGATAAATGATGAATCAACCTAAACTTACCCGCCTCCTTCTTGGGGACTACCCCTAGTGGGGATACCCTCAAGTCAGGCAACGGCGGAGCCTCGAACGGCCCAGCCATCCTACCCAGTTGCACCTCCTTCAGCAACTTGTCCCGCACAACTCCCGGGTGTTCCCCCACCGACTTGAGGTTACTGCATAACCTCCCCACATCCCTACTCTGAAACGGTATTGAAAAACCCTCCGTAAAGCCTTGCCATAAGAATTCGGCGTCCTGACGGTTACCGTACTGTTTTAGCCACGGCAGCATCTCGCCTACTTTCACCGGGGTTGCCCCCCGCGGCAGCGGAGGGGGCCGACGCTCCATTGGCTCCCACTCCTGGCGCAGACTTACCTCGCTTAAAACACCGACTGGCTCCATGTGCGCCCCCACAACCTGAGCACTCGTGCTTAAACCGGCACGACGTACCCCACTTGCATTGGCCCTCGTTAAAGAGCCAACAGAAGCCTTTCTTTTGCCCGGCCGGTGCAGGACCCCCAGGGGCCGCACCGGCCGTCCCGTGAAAGGGCGCAGCCTTTTGCGCCATCATGAGCCGCATCCAGAGGGGAAGGTCCATTTGATCCCACCGCATGCTGGGATTCGCCGCTAACCTCTGGCGAAACTGTTCGTCGTACCGCCACCAGGCGACTCCGCCATAAGTCCGGTACGCTTCCCCAATCCCATCTAGGTAGCAAAACAATTGAGAGCATTTATCCGGCGACTTTTCCCCTATCACGCTGGCCAGGATGCAAAAGGCCCTTAGCCAGTTCCCAAATGTTTTAGGAATCTTCCGATACCTACGCTTTTTCTCCTCCTCCTCCTTCTTCGCGACCTTCTTGTCCTCCTCTTTCATGTCTAAGAACTCCTCCAGCGGGAGTAATGAAAAAACATCCACAAACTCACCCTTCCAAATTTTCTCCTTGATGTCCATTTTTAGATGACAACCTAATGGGCCCGAGAAAGACACGTGTACGTTTTGCCGCGCAGCGTCGGTAATTTCGCCCCCAATACCAACCTTCTCCCCCGACTCCTTACTAGTTTCGGACACAGATAACCCCACTTCGCTATCCTGCGTTGGGCCCACGGCCCTACCTTGTAACCCTTGGCCCTTCTCACACGTCCACACTCTCCCAAACTGAGGTGAAGCCATTTCCCCACCCGCCCAAGAATCTAAGAAAGATTTTAAACAAGTCAATAGTGTTCCTGCGTGTGGTGTAACATTTGACTCACCGCCTGAGCCCGAAGCCGCAGAAGGCCGTGGGTTCGTTTCCCTTCCGTCCGCCATGCTTGGCTCCGGAGCATCCAATTGGCGCCGACTCCCGTCAGCCTGGCCCTGCCTCAGGACCGCGGGTGTATTGCTGCGAGACCTGCAAGGAGAACGACACCTGGGTAGTGTGTCCACATGATCACATACCCGCCCAACCTCCTTATGCTCCTGCCTGTAGTTCCGCACCATATCCCGTCTCCCTGCCTGGCCCTCCCGGCCGTAAGCGCTGTGCCGCTGACCTGGCGAGCTCCTGCCTGACGACCCAGACGCACTGCGCCGCTGCCTCCACCTCCGTTCCCCTGAGGCCGATCTCCTCCTGCTAAGCCTGCTTGCTGACCTGCTCCTCTCTCTACCCCTCCACCCGTCAGCCTGCCTCTTGTCATGCCTGGCACTGACGCCGCGCTGCTCCCTGCTGCGATGCGGCCTAGGGCTCCGCGAGAGACCCCTCGGTCCCCGGGAGCCGCCCCTGCGGCCCTCCCGCTCTCTCCCAGCCCGTCCTGTCTCCATGCCCTGGGCTGATTCCTGGGAGCTATCCCGACCCGCTGAACCTGGCCCCTTTTGGGCCGATTGCGAACTGGGGATTCCACATGACTGTCCTGGCGCCTCCGGTCCGCTAAAGCCGCGGGCCCTGCCGGCCCCAATGTACCTGGCTGAGCGGACCCGCCGTCTGAGTCCCTTGTGCTGCACCTGGCCCCACTAGAGGCCGCCCCCGATGTGTCCCCTTGCACAGGGGCTCCCCCTGCCATCAGGGGGACCGCCTGATCACTAGAGGCCTCCGCTCTGCCCCCCGCCTGCTGCCCAGCCCCAGCGCCATTCCCTGACTCACCGGGCCGCATCTGCTCACTGCTTCCCCCATCCGATCCGCTCTGGGTCCTGGCTCCAGCCGCAACCGTCCCACCTGCCGCCTCCCGGCGGGGCGCACACCGCGTGGTAGGCCTCGGCCTAGCTGCTGCCCGCGCCCGGCCAGCACCGCGTCGAACCGACGGTGCCGGCCGCGGTACCTCCACTCCGTTGGGGCCCGCTACCTCATCCATGGCCCCAACAGACTCCGCTGACGGACTCCTCCGTCTGCCGACTTCGGGCTCCATGCCCGGGCTCAGCCGCTGGGGCGGTCTCGCCCTCCTCATGGAACGCCGTGCAGCCGCCGCAGGGGTTGTAGGGGGGGGACCCTGAGCCCCCAGTTGCTCGTGAAGCCAGGCCAGTCCTCTATCCCGCACAGCAGCTCTCACTCCCTCCAGGATTTCTTCCATTGATGCCATGATCTGCAAGACAAAAGAAAAAACCAACCCAGACCTGCCAAAAACAATTACCAGGTAAGTGTCAGTTTAGTTAAAATGTCCCTTAGTCATAAAATGGCCGCTTAATATACTCCTATTGTCCAACCCCCATTTTACACTAACCACGCCCCTTTAACTGGTTACTCCCCTGCCTACTCCTGGCTCTGTCAAGGCCCACTCCCCTGACTGCGCTGTTCCGTGGGCTACATTTTTGACTTTACACCAAGCTGAAGCAAGTTTAAAGAAAAGCACGTTAATTTTTTTTTTAATCATACAGGAATTGTTTTAGTGACGGATGCATTAGCATTACCTGCGCTAAATACCGAAGCCAGAAAATGTTTAATGTCCAATTGATACAGATAAACCAAATAAAACAGATCAGAATTATTGACACACGTCTACTGAGAATTATAAAAGTGTGTCCATCTGTGGCGCTTAAACAAACTGCCTTATTGCTCAATCTATTTCTACGTAGTAAAATGACCTCATCTCGTAATGTACTCTGGGATTTGGCAAATAAAACATTGGCAAAACATCCACTAGAAGCTCGAAGAGTTAAACTTTCAGACAATAAGTAACAGCGCTACAGTTCAATTAATCAAGTCGATGTAAAAAGAAAAAATTATAAAGAATACAGTCGGCTCAGTGCGAGTTCTAAGATTGTCTTCTAATTGAAGAAAGAATCTTCATTCCCTGCGGAATATAACTGTATAATTAGCTCTAGTGGACAGCGGCGGCAGCAAGAGCTGTTATTATAGGATTTTCAGGGTTAACCTTGGGCTTTGACCTTTCTCTATATTTATTGCAGCACTTAGAATATCAAACTGCTGCACTTCCTTTTCTATCTCAAATTCAACAAGCCTCTTTAGTATGAGGTTACGAAAGGTCAACAAATTAACAATTTGCTGGCAAATTCAGTGCTGCAATTTCTTTTCAGACTATAAATGGATGAATATCATTAATAGGAAATTCCTGCCAGGAGGATATTCGTTTTAGAGAGTCTTATGCATTAAATGCAAATTGCCTTGAAGGAAATGCTTTCAGTAAAATTAGAGCCTTACAGGGAGAGAAAATATAACAAACATGAAGTGGCTTATTCATCTGGCAATGTTGGAGATACACAAGACAAATGCAAATTTAAGACCAAATTAAATAAGCAGGAAAAAATAATTGAGTTGGAGATTTTATTTTTCATTTTGACTATTTTGATCTAAAATGAACGATTCCCAGAATCGTGAGTGACACGATTGTCACTCTGTCCTCCCGATCACCCAACAGATCGGCTCTCTCATCCCGTGCAAGAGTAAACTGAGAAGGAACATTGAGCAAAATTGATATATGAATGAATTAATTAATTTATTTAATGCAAATATCAATTAATATTAATGCAAATATGTTGTACTTTGAGAGGAAATTAAATATTACTTTTTACAGCAGGCTCTGATACTGTGAAGGTGAAAAATGTGTTTTACATTATTTATACACACTCACATAATTGCCTTTTAGAGCATTCTAGACATGAAACTTGCAGGGACACTCCAGACCCACAAAGCACTTTATGTGTGAAGAGTGTGTTCTCTTTTTTCATTTTACAGAAATGTTACACCCCACCTGGCTGTCAATCAAACAACCAGTGCTGTTACTTCCTGGTTCTTTAACTCAGTGAAGCTAAACTCAAGAGGCAGCAATTGCTCAGAGCACCTGCCTTATAAAGACATGTCATTGAGTTTGAACTGAAGAAGAGGAAGGTTTGCAAAAGTTTCAAAGAAGAGATCTGTAGCTTTTGCAGCTGTTTTAGATATACTCCCAACAAAATAAATACTTCATTAAATGCATTTATGTTTTAATTGGGGGCATGTATACTAAATAGGGATTTTTTCATGTTTAGGAGGTGAAGTGTTACTTTAACAGTACGGTAAGATAGCAGTAAATGGCTTTTCCCAACTCGGAACATGTGAAATGTGAGGACACAGTTATTCTTAAGCATATTAACTTTTATATGTATCATCAAGGAGGTTGTACAGTCTGCAGCGAGATTCAGCAATTGAGGTCACAAAATAAAGTCAGCTAAGGTCATTGCAATTCTCATATAAACAGTATCTCATCAGGACGCAATATTATTTATTCACTATTGAATAAGAGGCGATGTACAAATTAAGTCCTGGGAGTTTATTGTCTGAATGGGGACTTTCGATGAGTTTATAACTGACTCGGAAAAAGAAAACTGAATCAGACTTGTCCATTTTTTTCCTAGTCAGTTTTATGTATGTACTGTGTAATAACTGAAATTCAATCATAAAAAGGTAAACTTTTCTCTTGAACGGGTCGGGTCTCTGTCTCTATGCAACAATGCACAATATCAATCAGCACTTGCAAAGTCCAGTAAGGTATAGTCATGCATTCAAAGGGCAATAATTTTTGGGCTGAAAATATATTTTTGTCTCTTTATAAATCAATGGTAAGATCACACCTTAAATATGCTGTGCAATTTTGGGCATCTGTTCTAAAGAAGGATATTATGACACTATGAAAAAGTGCCATGGCGGGCTACAAATTTAATGAGAGGAATTAAAGATTTTAGTTTTTAGCATTATACAAATATATTCAGGGCTAATACAAACCATTGTCTTTAAATCTATTCATAAGCAGAGCTATACATAGAACACTATATAAATAATAAAATAATAATAATAATAATAACACAAAGTCACACAGTTAGAATGGAAGAAAGGAGATTTCATCTAATGCAAAGGAAAGGATTCTTTACAGCAAGAACAATAGGGATTTGGAAGTATCTCCCTGAAGAGGTGGTTTGATCAGAGTATTTTTTATATATTGAGTAACAGTTTCTTATAAAGAGAAAGTTGACTATCATTCTGGGGTCAAAGAGGATTTTCCCCTAGATTATTGCAAAATTGAAAAATGCTTCAAACTGTGTTTTCTGCTTTCTTTTGGATTGATAGCAAAAATAAATGTGATAAAGGCTGAATTTGATAGACACATGCCTTTTTTTCAGCCTATTTAACTTTGTGAGTTTTTCATGTTTATCCTTTCCTTTTTTTAAAATTTAAGCTTTTATTTGGGAGTGAAACGTAGACATATATGTAGCAAGAGATTCCTGCATGATATGGAAACGCAGGTCCAAATTCCAATACGATATCATTGATACATGCAAGAAGTAGATATAGCTGGAAATATACATATTTGTCATTACCGAACATCTAAATGACAGTTAAGAAGAAGAATTAAATTATCGTGGGTAGTTAGCTGTACAGTTCACTCGTAATTAATGTTGAATGTGGAAATGCTCTGGTGCAAGCATACTAGATACATGTATACTCCCTAAAAATTGAGATTATCGAATTAAGTATATCCACAGTCCAAGTAGTGGGACAACCTACAGTTAAGAATCACAAAGTAAGTGGCATAATACCCCGCTCATCCCGATTCCTTTCAGTACAGTATTACAATATAAGAAAGGAAAGAAGGAAGTAAAATAAAGGCAAAGATAATGAAAAAGGGAAGGAGAGAAAGAAGAACTGAGTTAAAGGGCAGGAGAGAAACCGTAACGGATCGCCTGGCACCCCGACTGGGAACCTCCGTTGATGGATGCTCCTAGCGCTTCCTGAGAGCTCCAAGCACTCCAGCCGACACCATACCCACCGTAGACTCCTTCAGAGAGTAAGACAGGAACAAGCTTTTACAAGAGCTTAGTAGTGATATAGCAAGAGAGTATGACAAGCATAGCAATCCCTTGTAGCAGATTCCCCCAATAAGAGACTGCACTCCAAATTGAGGGTGAAGTAGAACTGTTTAATGGAAGCAAGCACTCACAATTTATACAATTCCTCAGGCCAGAGGCACACCCCCTGGACCTGATGGAACACTGGCACACAAAGGACACAAACCAATCAAAACAATACAACAATGCCTGACACACCCAGTCATACAGCAAAATCCTCACTTGTGCCTGTGATATAATTACTGAACACAATGGGCTAACGTTATTATCACAGGCAGGAAAATACACAGTTTTACACAATATCCATAACTTTAAAAGTATACATCACATTCACAGAAAACTTACATTTTTAGAATCAGCATACTCCAAATACAAACATATGTCATACAAATTGGTCCAGTGGTTCAAAAGTTAGTTGGAAGTCCCTTTTTGACCGACTGCAAGCATGGCTTGGGTGTGGTAAGCTAATTATCTCCAGCATACAGAAAATATCTCTATTCACAACAACAGTAAAACACATACAAATACACAATTCCTATTATATAGAACAGATAGCTTGGATCTGAGCGCTCAATATATCCGAACAGCGCTCAGATCCCACAGACGGAATAAAATCGCCATGGGGTTAAAGTTTAGCAAGGGCCAAACACAGTCCAATAGAAGTCCATAAGCCCCAAGACTGTTGTTAAAGGGCACAATCTACCAGGGGTCATAGTCAGAAGGTAGGAGGCAGGCAAACAGGCCCCTCCAAAAACCAGTGGCGAGGTCCCTTTCGCCACAGAAACCAAGCATCGTGTCACAGGAGGGGCCGCAAGCAGCAGCGAATTAGGCAAGAAGGCAAGGGGAGTTCCCCTCTTTGGGACATAGAATACTCATATTCCTGGTCTCGTGTTCAGGCATAATGAAAAAGTAGTGTAGGATTCAGTTAAAGAAAGCAGTAGAGAGCTTTGCACAAGAGAAATGGCACTTGCAGGCAGCCAGTTATATGAAGGGAGGTGCAAGGGACAGTTAAAGCCCACCTTGGCCTGATCTCCGTGCCAGGGAGGGGTGGGGAGGAGGGTGCGCAGGGTAACCCATAGTTAATATGTTAAAACAACAAGAAAAACTACTAATGTATTGGAGTACACCTCTCAGTTACTAAAAATAAAAGGTGACTGGTAAAATCTTTAATTCATATCTGTTATGTAACTGTTTGATGTGTAACTATTAATTTCTAGTGCATGCCTCTTCACAAATTGCACCTGTTTCACCCTCCACACCCCTGTATTGATTCCTGTAAATAAACTGGATCAGAATAATGATCAGTGTGGAATAGAAACTATGGAACAAAATCACTGGTGAAAATTATCTATACAATAACAAATCCACTAAAAACTTGCTTACTTACAAAAATGAAACTGTTTGCTACCCTAGACCCCTAAATGATTGTATCTTCTCAAGGCCAAGAAAAATAAATGTAAAATGAAAATAAAAATTATACTGTGAAAAAAATAAATACAAGAATTAGCAGGTATCAAACGATCAAATAGTAGTGGATAATGTATCTAACTGTCTGCAACTAACCAATTATTAAAAGAAGAAAAACTACCCCAACAAGAGGACATAGTCTTAAATTAGAGGGACAAAGGTTTAAAAATAATATCAGGAAGTATTACTTTACTGAGAGGGTAGTGGATGCATGGAATAGCCTTCCAGCTGAAGTGGTAGAGGTTAACACAGTGGGGGAGTTTAAGCATGCGTGGGATAGGCATAAGGCTATCCTAACTATAAGATAAGGCCAGGGACTAATGAAAGTATTTAGAAAATTGGGCAGACTAGATGGGCCGAATGGTTCTTATCTGTCGTCACATTCTATGTTTCTATGTTTCTATTACAATCACATAAACTATGAGCCACTGACATAAAATAAGCAGATGCAGTGATATTAGATTCAAGATTGGATCAAGAATAAAGAGCAGAGTGTGTACTACAGTAACATTGAAGTGTATATTAGAGATATTGGTTTACCATGTATTCTCATTTATTTGAATAGGGGCAGCTGTTGAGTAGGGATATTTAGTGTATCCTCTACACTGCCACGGGCACTCACAACTTTTCTGGTATTCCTGAGATTGCCACAGCTACACTTTTTATTCTATTTATATATAAAGTGAGAAGTTGCACAAAACGAATACAGCTAAAGCGGGATGCAAATGTCCATATATCAAGAAGACTGGAAGGACTGCAGGAGTTTGGGTGGCCCAGGTAAGTCTCTGATTGTTCAAAAACAGTTTGACTACTGACCTTGGGATGGTACTAGGGGCACCGCCAGGGGAGCTTGTTGGCGAGATTATGGGGCTCTTTATTAAGTAATGAATGATCTACTTAGAATACTGCTGTAAACTATTTTATACCGGTACACTTTCTGTTAACATTAGTGCTGTAAAAGTATTATTATTTATATATGCATTTGTTTCATGTATATCTATAATATTATAGCATTGTTCCCCTCACCCACTGCAATTTATAACACCATTACCTGTAATATCAAATAATCAATGTCTATATAAATCAGTGATATTAAGAAAATAATTCCTTACCACCTTGTCTTTCCACCAACCCACAATAAAATTATTAATGTAATTTATTATTTATAAGACAGAAAATTATTATGTCAACAATAATAATATTAAAGGATCACTATAGTGTCAGGAAAACAAAGAGGTTTTCCTGACACTATAGTGCCCTGAGGGTGCCCCCACCCTCAGGGTCCCCCTCCTGTGGTGCTGAAGGAGTTAAAGCCCCTTCAGCAGCTTACCTTATTCCAGCACCGGGCTCCCTCTCCTCCCCGGCCGACGTCAGTGGAGCCGTCCGACGTAACAGGATCCGAATGCGCATGTGCAGCAAGTGCCGCGCGCGCATTCAAACTGTCAATAGGAAAGCATTTCTCAATGCTTTCCTATGGACGCTCTGCGCGATGGAGGCATAATATGCCTCCAGCGTCGCAGATGCGCCTCTAGTGGCTGTCCGGAAGACAGCCACTAGCGGCTGGATTAACCCCAAATGTAAACATAGCCGTTTCTCTGAAACTGCTATGTTTGCATCTGCAGGGTTAAAACCTGAGGGACCTGGCACCCAGACCACTTCATTGAGCTGAATTGCTCTGGGTTACTATAGTGTCCCTTTAAGTTGAACAGCACAAATAACAAGATTATAACTGTGTTATAAACTCTGTACAAACCATGTGATTCTGAAAAGCAATCTCCTTTTTAAAAAATGATTGCATTTCTTTGGCCAACG
The DNA here is from genome assembly GCF_036172605.1 of Pelobates fuscus. Taxonomy (NCBI): domain Eukaryota; kingdom Metazoa; phylum Chordata; class Amphibia; order Anura; family Pelobatidae; genus Pelobates; species Pelobates fuscus. Next base: position 18,467,066 of record NC_086318.1, on the reverse strand, counting down.
ATTTCTACTAACTATTAATTTGCATTGTCTTATGGCTTCTGTAATTTCCGCATATTTAAAATGTATTACTGTCTGTTTATGCCAAGAACTTCGAGATACATAAAAAGAACGCAGGCAATAAAACAAGGAAATTGATTCTGCTTTGTCGCTGAGCACAGATAAAAGGGAGTGAGTAAATCAAATAAATAGAAAAGAATTGTGACATCAGAGACCTTGAGTGTCACCCGAAACCATTTACACACTGTTTGTCAATCGATAGAGAGCTGTAGAGAAGTTGAAACTGAGGATTAATGTGTTCTATGCATTGTCTACAGAAAATGACATATGTGATAAGCCTTCCTTACTTCGAATTCGACACATTTGTTCTGTGTATTAAATGAATCATAAATATACTGTAAAAACATATAATGTCTAAACGCTATATCATGGCTTGTAATTACTGCTTCCAGGTAGAAGAATTTGAGATTAATATGTGCACTGAGAGATCCAATCTTCTCTGTATTACAGGTTTGTTTTGTTTTCGTTAGTTTTTTAGATAAAAAGGCAATACATTGTTTCTGAAGTAAGTAAGTAATTGGGCTTATCATATTGGGTTCAAATAGTTTTTTACCTATCTTTTTTTGGGGGAAAACATTGCACTAAACGTAAGCTGAAGGCAAAGTTATGTTTTGTAACCAACTTAAAATCAACCTATTTAAGTTACTTGCTGTAAAAGAAAAGAAAATTTGCTACAGAAACTGCACTTGTACCCTGCTTCTAGAACTGAACCAGAACAGTTGTCCGAGACAACGAGCCAAGTGAAATTAAGTTAGAATATCTACAGTCAGCATTGACCTGGCCGCATACAGTAAAAATAATTATTACAAATATTTGGATCCTAACTAAATTATAAAGAAGCAATTTGACTGTTCTTAACCTTAAAAACTGAGCTAACATTTTGAATTATATGCATTCCTTTAATTGTTTTCATTGCAGTAAACTAATGGCTAATGGTTCAGATAAACAAGCTATCTATAGATGTAACATTAAACACAAAGACAACGTGAAACTGTATTTACAGTTGTAGTACAAAAAACAATAAAAAAAAGTCAAGAAAGAGATAAACATGTATAATATTTATATATAAAAAAAGACCTACCACTGGCATTGATGTTCGCAAATCATAATATATATACAATATACTGCAGGTGACATATGCCCCCCTTGTGCCATCATTTATGGTGCCTGAATTTACTCTTTTAACAAAATGGTTTTATTAACAGACTAGTCTTTTCAATTTCCTGCTATTTGCAATAGAATAGACTATTACAGTGTGACCAATGATCACACAATTTAATGAGTTAACTACCGGTGACATGACAATGCGTGATGATCACTTGTAATCTATCTTTTTTTTTTTTTAAGTATAATTAAAAAGGCATTTGGGCAGGGAGTCTCAAGACCGTTTTGTATGCTATAAAGCTTTCTTTTGTTCTGCTGCCCCACATTTTTCTGGGATGAAATATTTTAATGGAGTTACCATGCAGAGTTGTGATTTTCTGACAGCTTATATAATTTTATAATTTATATAACTAAAATGTACTTTGCAGATATGGTTTAAAGAAAGTTGAACAATGAATGTCTCCCCTTGGAAAAAAAGAAGCTGCGTTTCATTATGGGCGCTATGAAAGTAAGTTAGCACATGGAGGAATGTACGAACGAAGTGTAAAGAAACAAAACAAAGACTAATAACGTTCTTCCCACCCCTTTCAATGTGCGGTTAGAAAGAATGAAGATGGATCATCTTCCAATTGCAGGAAAATCAATAAAGCTTAAGATGAAAACATGAGAATATGAGTTTGAGGACTCACGTGGACAAGTTTTATGGAATAGGTTCTGATTTTTTCTGAGGGTAACCGATTCTTGAGGATGTATGCTTTCCAGATGATTAATGAAATCCAGTGGTTCAATGTAGAAAAAAAAGCTGCCTCACTCTTCCTTGAACCTGAAAGAAAAACAAAAAACTTGTCCATCTCCCTGAAAGCTTTCGAGCCAAGCAGATATTGGATCAAGCACTCTCTAACATCTGATTGATGCCAACTAAACTCCTCTTTCGTAGTAGGATTAGAATAAAAAGACAGAAGGACCACTTCTTGATTCAGATTAAACTTTGAAACTACTTTTGGAAGAAACTCTTGTTTTGTCTGCAGGCATACCCTGTATTGAAAAAAAATTAATACTGGATTCACTGGCTGAGAATGCATTAATTCCAGACATGCTCTTGCCAGATGTAATGGTAACCAAGAAAAAAGTATAAAGCCACTTTGAAGATCAAAGGATCTGAGGACCAGGACACGTTGCAGAGAGCTGATAATGCAGAAGATTGGACCTTAAGTGTACTGAGACTAAGGCCCTTATCCAGTCCTTCTTGTAGGAATTCCAGAATCTGAGTATTACTAGGTTGGATTATATCAAAATTCTTACTAGATGCAGAATTTTTGAATATATCCCAGATTCTGTTTATTTTATATCAATACAGGTATTTTGGCTACTTCCTATTGTGAATGTGACATTTTACTGTTTTATTCGTTACTATTTTATATTTTTACCTTCTACCTGGCATCCGATTTCACTGTTCCAGTGAGGACTACTCCTAAAGAATCCTAGGTGGGAATTATACTTACTCCTACACATTGAGCAGTCTGCTTGCTCAATTAAATATGAGTAACCATTCATTATTTTATACTCCTGTCTATCAACATCTCCTCACGTATCCTGTAAGGGGGGATTGTACCACTGTTCGCTATATATACTAGAGTGGGGTTTAATCTCTAACAAATGTGTATAAATAGCGAACTGTGGTACAATCCCCCCTTACAGGATACGTGAGGAGATGTTGATAGACAGGAGTATAAAATAATGAATGGTTACCATAACGACTTTTCTTATTTATACTAGTGTTTTTTTACTATTTTTGTGCTTCCTCCACAAGGGGGAGAAAGAGGCAGAGGGGGACGAGAGAGACTGGGAAGAAGAGGGGAGACATTGACACAGGGGAGCAATGAGAGGGAGAAAGAAACAAACAGAGTGACTGGGGGAGACAAAAAGGCACACAGAGGGGCTGGAGATAAAAAGAGACACAGGGGCTGTATATATCACTGGTGGATGGGGAGGCAATGGGGCAATTCCCCCCCCCCACGAGGCTTTACCCTGCCGGCCGATCTCCCTCCCCGTTCCGCAGGCACTGTGCGGGCAGCCGGCAGGGGAGGGGGGGAAGAGAGGACCCGGGGAGATCTAGCAGCTCCCCTGGGTCGTTCTCGCGCGAGCACAGAGTGTTGCCGCTCCGGCTCTCACGAGGGTGAACTCTAGCCCACTAGCTACGGGCTAGAGTTCACTCTCACCATTGTGACCACCAGGGATTCCTGGTACACCATACACATTCACACACTGCCCCCACACACATCATACATATTCACACACTGCCCCCCCATACACACATTGCCCCACACACGCTACACATTCACATACTACACCCCCCACACCCACACACTGAACCTTTCACACACATTGCAACCCTCATACATTGCACCACTGCTCCAATACCCTACTACAGCCCGATATCCCAACAGACTCCAGGTAAGTTGTCAAACTGTTCTTAAACGGTTTGACTGCTTACTCTGGGAGGGGGTCCCGGCACTCCTGTCACCATAACCACTACACAGAGCAGTAGTGGTTATTGTGCATGGAATATTTCTTTAAATAATCTACAAGTGCCCCTCCTGGGATCAGGCTCTGGTATATGACATGTATATTATTAATGTGTGTATTAGTTATATAAATATATATAATTGTGCCTATTATATTTACACATATATTAATTATATGCATAATACACAGAGAAATGTCATTAATATGTAATGAGCAGATATTGTCCGAGTCTTGTTGCTAGGTGCATACTCCAGAACAATAACATATTTAAAGTGAAGAGCGCACCCACAGGACTTAAAAATAAACAAGATAACGTCAATTTTTTACAGTTGTGCCCTACATACCTTCACCATCTCAGTCCCATTATCAAGCTTTCCTTAATATGTCATGGTAGTTGGACTGAAACATTGGTTACATGCAAAGGCACATCCGCTTAAACTAAATCTGCACTTTTGTTTATTTAGAAGCCTATGAGTGCGCTTTTTACGTTAGAGTAATTTTTTATTTTAAGTTATCTTTTCTAACTCTGTATCTGCACACTATGCTGGCGCGACGCATTATGGGGCTGGTAAATATTTTTCCAGGGCTGCTTTTAATTCCCAGTCCGGCCCTGATTAACATGTTTAATGAATGTCTTTTGGGATTTTTTTTTCTTCTTCTATACAATCTGTAGCCTCCGTTTGAATGTAATGTGTTGTTGCAGAAACATTAAAGCTGTGACAGCAGCAGAATGACGCAGCGGAAATTCACTTTTCCATGGGTTTTCACTGCTTTTCGTTATGTTACCATCCACATCTGAGGTTTTATTGTTTTTAAGTCAATCGATGATAGCTTGCCTGTTAATTTCAAGAAAAATTGGACTTTCTGACCACTCTGTCAACTCTGTCAACATGTCTGTGTGACGTAACAGATTTCCAAACATTTCTATAGAGATCTCCTTTACGTCCTCACCTATGTTAATCAATTTGCAGTCACCGTATTTGCGTTTGAAAGGTAACTATTTTGTGCTCCTTTTTTGCTTCTCGGTTAAAATAACTCAAGTGTCTCAAAACGTCCCTGGGTGGGCTTGAACCACCAACCTTTCGGTTAACAGCCGAACGTGCTAACCAATTGCGCCACAGAGACTAAGCACGTGAGGCGAGAGAGCTACGTGGACTAACAAGATTTTGCTCTCACAATGTCTAAATGCTTTTTCAGAGGTTACGGCATCCTCTGCTTTCAAATGCAGCTATGGTTCTTTATCTGCATGCAAATGTAGGTGGAGCCAGCTTCTCCCTTTCAAAACGCACAGAGAAAGGTGTGACAGCAGCAGAGTGGCGCAGCGGAAGCGTGCTGGGCCCATAACCCAGAGGTCGATGGATCGAAACCATCCTCTGCTAAGCAATTTGTTTTTGTTCAAATTTGTAATTCCATGGCAATCAAATCCCCAAACCTTAAGAGAAATTCACTTTTCCATGGGTTTTCACTGCTTTCGTTATGTTACCATCCACATCTGAGGTTTTATTGGTTTTAAGTCAATCGATGATAGCTTGCCTGTTAATTTCAAGAACAATTGCACTTTCTGACCACTCTGTCAACCAGTGGTGTATCTTGGTTTTGTGCTGCCCTAGGCAGGACAAAACTCAGACACCCCCCCCCACCCAACCCTTCCCCCCTGCCCCGCCTTCTAAATACACACACATTCACTGACAGATACGCATACACTAGCTAACAGACACACACAGTCTTACACACACACACACACACACTAACAAACACACACAGTCGGACACACACACTAACAGACACACACAGTCGGACACACACACACACTAACAGACACACACAGTGAGACACACACACTAACAAACACACACAGTCGGACACACACACTAACAAACACACACAGTCGGACACACACACACTAACAAACACACACAGTCGGACACACACACTAACAAACACACACAGTCGGACACACACACACTAACAGACACACACAGTGAGACACACACACTAACAAACACACACAGTCGGACACACACACTAACAGACACACACACTAACAAACACACACAGTCGGACACACACTAACAAACACACACACACTAACAGACACACACAGTGAGACACACACACAGTCGGACACACACAGTCGGACACAAACACTAACAGACACACACACTAACAAACACACACAGTCGGACACACACTAACAAACACACACACACTAACAGACACACACACACAGTGAGACACACACAGTCGGACACACACACACTAACAGACACACACAGTGAGACACACACACTAACAGACACACTGTCGGACACACAGTCAGACACACACAGTCAGACACACACACTAACAGACACACACACACACTAACAGACACACACACACACACACACACACTAACAGACAAACACTAACAGACACACACACACACTATCAGACACACACAGTCAGAGACACACACACTCACATTAACACATTTTTTTTTTATTTACTCCCCCCCCCGCCTCCTTACCTTTGGGAATGCTGGGGGTGGGGGGGTTCTCCCGTTCCCTGGTGGTCCAGTGGCTGCAGGGCGGCACTGGCGGGCAGGCTGGGCGGCCGGCGAGGGAGCTCTTCCCCTGAGCTCTCTGCTCAGCTCCCTCGCGCGCCGCCAGCAGAGTGAGGCTGGGAGGCGGAGCCGGAATATGACGTCATATTCCGGCTCCCAGTCTCACTCTGCGGGCGGCGCGCGAGGGAGCTGAGCAGAGAGCTCAGGGGAAGAGCTCCCTCGCCGGCCGCCCAGCAACCAGCCCAGCATGTCTGTTAGCCGCAAGGCTAACAAGACATTTGCCTTGGGTATTTGGGGGCGGCGTTTTTTGCCGCCCCCTGGAAAATGCCGCCCAAGGCAAATGCCTTGTTTGCCTCGCGGCTAATACGCCCCTGCTGTCAACATGTCTGTGTGACGTAACAGATTTCCAAACATTTCTATAGAGATCTCCTTTACGTCCTCACTTAACATGTTTAATGAATGTCTTTGGGGTTGTTATTTGTTTTCTTCTATACAATCTGTAGCCTCCGTTTGAATGTAATGTGTTGTTGCAGAAACATTAAAGCTAATTTTACTCTTTGCTGCTGTTTTTCTTTCCTTTTTTTTCTGTTTGGTTAGCGCATGCTTTGCCCATTCCATGTTAAAAATGAATCATCCCAGAGTGGAGTTGATCACCAAACTTTCCGTGCCCATCAAACGTTGCTAAGCTTGATGCAGTGAGGCATTAAAGTCGATTGCTTGTATTTGGACTGTTAACTCCGAGTGAAATGGCACTTTCTGATCATCTGGCACGTCCGTGCGCGTCTTCAAGTTTCAAAACACTTTCCTTAAAAAATTGTCTTCCAACGCTTTTAACATGCTTGTATGATATTTCTCTATTCCGTTTGCAGCCAGCCGTCTTCAATGTTTTTGCTGTTGTTTTTGCTGTTTTTGTGGGAAAGATGAGGATTTTCATATTTTTTTGCTTATTGGTTAGCAAATGCTTTGCCCCTCCTGCATTGAAAAAGGAATGGTCCCGGAGTGGGGTTTCAACAGCACGCTTCGGGCGCTCATCACATGCTGATATGAGAAATGCAATGTGTTTGAAATTGAAGACACTTTACCAATGAATGATGATGGATAGGAGCAGTCCCCTGTTCAGGTTCCCTTTGATCGAGCCCAATTTTCTGGCCAATCGGTTGACAACGGAATGAAGAATGAACTTCCTGTTCACTTCTGATGATGTTTTACGTGCTTTTGATGAAGTTTCAATTGGAAAGCACCGTCATAGATATGACGTCACCCTTCCTTTTAAACATGGTTTTGTGAAGGGTCTCCACCTATGTTAATCAATTTGCAGTCACCGTATTTGCGTTTGAAAGGTAACTATTTTGGGCTCCTTTTTTGCTTCTCGGTTAAAAAAAACTCAAGTGTCTCAAAACGTCCCTGGGTGGGCTTGAACCACCAACCTTTCGGTTAACAGCCGAACGCGCTAACCAATTGCGCCACAGAGACTAAGCACGTGAGGCGAGAGAGCTACGTGGACTAACAAGATTTTGCTCTCACAATGTCTAAATGCTTTTTCAGAGGTTACGGCATCCTCTGCTTTCAAATGCAGCTATGGTTCTTTATCTGCATGCAAATGTAGGTGGAGCCAGCTTCTCCCTTTCAAAATGCACAGAGAAAGGTGTGACAGCAGCAGAGTGGCGCAGCGGAAGCGTGCTGGGCCCATAACCCAGAGGTAGATGGATCGAAACCATCCTCTGCTAAGCAATTTGTTTTTGTTCAAATTTGTAATTCCGTTGGCAATCAAATCCCCAAACCTTAAGAGAAATTCACTTTTCCATGGGTTTTCACTGCTTTCGTTATGTTACCATCCACATCTGAGGTTTTATTGGTTTTAAGTCAATCGATGATAGCTTGCCTGTTAATTTCAAGAAAAATTGCACTTTCTGACCACTCTGTCAACATGTCTGTGTGACGTAACAGATTTCCAAACATTTCTATAGAGATCTCCTTTACGTCCTCACTTAACATGTTTAATGAATGTCTTTGGGGTTGTTATTTGTTTTCTTCTATACAATCTGTAGCCTCCGTTTGAATGTAATGTGTTGTTGCAGAAACATTAAAGCTAATTTTACTCTTTGCTGCTGTTTTTCTTTCCTTTTTTTTCTGTTTGGTTAGCGCATGCTTTGCCCATTCCATGTTAAAAATGAATCATCCCAGAGTGGAGTTGATCACCAAACTTTCCGTGCCCATCAAACGTTGCTAAGCTTGATGCAGTGAGGCATTAAAGTCGATTGCTTGTATTTGGACTGTTAACTCCGAGTGAAATGGCACTTTCTGATCATCTGGCACGTCCGTGCGTGTCTTCAAGTTTCAAAACACTTTCCTTAAAAATTTGTCTTCCAACGCTTTTAACATGCTTGTATGATATTTCTCTATTCCGTTTGCAGCCAGCCGTCTTCAATGTTTTTGCTGTTGTTTTTGATGTTTTTGTGGGAAAGATGAGGATTTTCATATTTTTTTGCTTATTGGTTAGCAAATGCTTTGCCCCTCCTGCATTGAAAAAGGAATGGTCCCGGAGTGGGGTTTCAACAGCACGCTTCGGGCGCTCATCACATGCTGATATGAGAAATGCAATGTGTTTGAAATTGCAGACACTTTCCCAATGAATGACGATGGATAGGAGCAGTCCCCTGTTCAGGTTCCCTTTGATCGAGCCCAATTTTCTGGCCAATCGGTTGACAACGGAATGAAGAATGAACTTCCTGTTCACTTCTGATGATGTTTTACGTGCTTTTGATGAAGTTTCAAATGGAAAGCACCGTCATAGATATGACGTCACCCTTCCTTTTAAACATGGTTTTGTGAAGGGTCTCCACCTATGTTAATCAATTTGCAGTCACCGTATTTGCGTTTGAAAGGTAACTATTTTGTGCTCCTTTTTTGCTTCTCGGTTAAAAAAACTCAAGTGTCTCAAAACGTCCCTGGGTGGGCTTGAACCACCAACCTTTCGGTTAACAGCCGAACGCGCTAACCAATTGCGCCACAGAGACTAAGCACGTGAGGCGAGAGAGCTACGTGGACTAACAAGATTTTGCTCTCACAATGTCTAAATGCTTTTTCAGAGGTTACGGCATCCTCTGCTTTCAAATGCAGCTATGGTTCTTTATCTGCATGCAAATGTAGGTGGAGCCAGCTTCTCCCTTTCAAAATGCACAGAGAAAGGTGTGACAGCAGCAGAGTGGCGCAGCGGAAGCGTGCTGGGCCCATAACCCAGAGGTCGATGGATATTGGTTAGCAAATGCTTTGCCCCTCCTGCATTGAAAAAGGAATGGTCCCGGAGTGGGGTTTCAACAGCACGCTTCGGGCGCTCATCACATGCTGATATGAGAAATGCAATGTGTTTGAAATTGCAGACACTTTCCCAATGAATGACGATGGATAGGAGCAGTCCCCTGTTCAGGTTCCCTTTGATCGAGCCCAATTTTCTGGCCAATCGGTTGACAACGGAATGAAGAATGAACTTCCTGTTCACTTCTGATGATGTTTTACGTGCTTTTTATGAAGTTTCAATTGGATAGCACCGTCATAGATATGACGTCACCCTTCCTTTTAAACATGGTTTTGTGAAGGGTCTCCACCTATGTTAATCAATTTGCAGTCACCGTATTTGCGTTTGAAAGGTAACTATTTTGTGCTCCTTTTTTGCTTCTCGGTTAAAAAACCTCAAGTGTCTCAAAACGTCCCTGGGTGGGCTGGAACCACCAACCTTTCGGTTAACAGCCGAACGCGCTAACCAATTGCGCCACAGAGACTAAGCACGTGAGGCGAGAGAGCTACGTGGACTAACAAGATTTTGCTCTCACAATGTCTTAATGCTTTTTCAGAGGTTACGGCATCCTCTGCTTTCAAATGCAGCTATGGTTCTTTATCTGCATGCAAATGTAGGTGGAGCCAGCTTCTCCCTTTCAAAATGCACAGAGAAAGGTGTGACAGCAGCAGAGTGGCGCAGCGGAAGCGTGCTGGGCCCATAACCCAGAGGTCGATGGATCGAAACCATCCTCTGCTAAGCAATTTGTTTTTGTTCAAATTTGTAATTCCGTTGGCAATCAAATCCCCAAACCTTAAGAGAAATTCACTCTTCCATGGGTTTTCACTGCTTTCGTTATGTTACCATCCACATCTGAGGTTTTATTGGTTTTAAGTCAATCGATGATAGCTTGCCTGTTAATTTCAAGAAAAATTGCACTTTCTGACCACTCTGTCAACATGTCTGTGTGACGTAACAGATTTCCAAACATTTCTATAGAGATCTCCTTTACGTCCTCACTTAACATGTTTAATGAATGTCTTTGGGGTTGTTATTTGTTTTCTTCTATACAATCTGTAGCCTCCGTTTGAATGTAATGTGTTGTTGCAGAAACATTAAAGCTAATTTTACTCTTTGCTGCTGTTTTTCTTTCCTTTTTTTTCTGTTTGGTTAGCGCATGCTTTGCCCATTCCATGTTAAAAATGAATCATCCCAGAGTGGAGTTGATCACCAAACTTTCCGTGCCCATCAAACGTTGCTAAGCTTGATGCAGTGAGGCATTAAAGTCGATTGCTTGTATTTGGACTGTTAACTCCGAGTGAAATGGCACTTTCTGATCATCTGGCACGTCCGTGCGTGTCTTCAAGTTTCAAAACACTTTCCTTAAAAAATTGTCTTCCAACGCTTTTAACATGCTTGTATGATATTTCTCTATTCCGTTTGCAGCCAGCCGTCTTCAATGTTTTTGCTGTTGTTTTTGATGTTTTTGTGGGAAAGATGAGGATTTTCATATTTTTTTGCTTATTGGTTAGCAAATGCTTTGCCTCTCCTGCATTGAAAAAGGAATGGTCCCGGAGTGGGGTTTCAACAGCACGCTTCGGGCGCTCATCACATGCTGATATGAGAAATGCAATGTGTTTGAAATTGCAGACACTTTCCCAATGAATGACGATGGATAGGAGCAGTCCCCTGTTCAGGTTCCCTTTGATCGAGCCCAATTTTCTGGCCAATCGGTTGACAACGGAATGAAGAATGAACTTCCTGTTCACTTCTGATGATGTTTTACGTGCTTTTTATGAAGATTCAATTGGAAAGCACCGTCATAGATATGACGTCACCCTTCCTTTTAAACATGGTTTTGTGAAGGGTCTCCACCTATGTTAATCAATTTGCAGTCACCGTATTTGCGTTTGAAAGGTAACTATTTTGTGCTCCTTTTTTGCTTCTCGGTTAAAAAAACTCAAGTGTCTCAAAACGTCCCTGGGTGGGCTGGAACCACCAACCTTTCGGTTAACAGCCGAACGCGCTAACCAATTGCGCCACAGAGACTAAGCACGTGAGGCGAGAGAGCTACGTGGACTAACAAGATTTTGCTCTCACAATGTCTTAATGCTTTTTCAGAGGTTACGGCATCCTCTGCTTTCAAATGCAGCTATGGTTCTTTATCTGCATGCAAATGTAGGTGGAGCCAGCTTCTCCCTTTCAAAATGCACAGAGAAAGGTGTGACAGCAGCAGAGTGGCGCAGCGGAAGCGTGCTGGGCCCATAACCCAGAGGTCGATGGATATTGGTTAGCAAATGCTTTGCCCCTCCTGCATTGAAAAAGGAATGGTCCCGGAGTGGGGTTTCAACAGCACGCTTCGGGCGCTCATCACATGCTGATATGAGAAATGCAATGTGTTTGAAATTGCAGACACTTTCCCAATGAATGACGATGGATAGGAGCAGTCCCCTGTTCAGGTTCCCTTTGATCGAGCCCAATTTTCTGGCCAATCGGTTGACAACGGAATGAAGAATGAACTTCCTGTTCACTTCTGATGATGTTTTACGTGCTTTTTATGAAGTTTCAATTGGATAGCACCGTCATAGATATGACGTCACCCTTCCTTTTAAACATGGTTTTGTGAAGGATCTCCACCTATGTTAATCAATTTGCAGTCACCGTATTTGCGTTTGAAAGGTAACTATTTTGTGCTCCTTTTTTGCTTCTCGGTTAAAAAACCTCAAGTGTCTCAAAACGTCCCTGGGTGGGCTGGAACCACCAACCTTTCGGTTAACAGCCGAACGCGCTAACCAATTGCGCCACAGAGACTAAGCACGTGAGGCGAGAGAGCTACGTGGACTAACAAGATTTTGCTCTCACAATGTCTTAATGCTTTTTCAGAGGTTACGGCATCCTCTGCTTTCAAATGCAGCTATGGTTCTTTATCTGCATGCAAATGTAGGTGGAGCCAGCTTCTCCCTTTCAAAATGCACAGAGAAAGGTGTGACAGCAGCAGAGTGGCGCAGCGGAAGCGTGCTGGGCCCATAACCCAGAGGTCGATGGATCGAAACCATCCTCTGCTAAGCAATTTGTTTTTGTTCAAATTTGTAATTCCGTTGGCAATCAAATCCCCAAACCTTAAGAGAAATTCACTCTTCCATGGGTTTTCACTGCTTTCGTTATGTTACCATCCACATCTGAGGTTTTATTGGTTTTAAGTCAATCGATGATAGCTTGCCTGTTAATTTCAAGAAAAATTGCACTTTCTGACCACTCTGTCAACATGTCTGTGTGACGTAACAGATTTCCAAACATTTCTATAGAGATCTCCTTTACGTCCTCACTTAACATGTTTAATGAATGTCTTTGGGGTTGTTATTTGTTTTCTTCTATACAATCTGTAGCCTCCGTTTGAATGTAATGTGTTGTTGCAGAAACATTAAAGCTAATTTTACTCTTTGCTGCTGTTTTTCTTTCCTTTTTTTTCTGTTTGGTTAGCGCATGCTTTGCCCATTCCATGTTAAAAATGAATCATCCCAGAGTGGAGTTGATCACCAAACTTTCCGTGCCCATCAAACGTTGCTAAGCTTGATGCAGTGAGGCATTAAAGTCGATTGCTTGTATTTGGACTGTTAACTCCGAGTGAAATGGCACTTTCTGATCATCTGGCACGTCCGTGCGTGTCTTCAAGTTTCAAAACACTTTCCTTAAAAAATTGTCTTCCAACGCTTTTAACATGCTTGTATGATATTTCTCTATTCCGTTTGCAGCCAGCCGTCTTCAATGTTTTTGCTGTTGTTTTTGATGTTTTTGTGGGAAAGATGAGGATTTTCATATTTTTTTGCTTATTGGTTAGCAAATGCTTTGCCTCTCCTGCATTGAAAAAGGAATGGTCCCGGAGTGGGGTTTCAACAGCACGCTTCGGGCGCTCATCACATGCTGATATGAGAAATGCAATGTGTTTGAAATTGCAGACACTTTCCCAATGAATGACGATGGATAGGAGCAGTCCCCTGTTCAGGTTCCCTTTGATCGAGCCCAATTTTCTGGCCAATCGGTTGACAACGGAATGAAGAATGAACTTCCTGTTCACTTCTGATGATGTTTTACGTGCTTTTTATGAAGATTCAATTGGAAAGCACCGTCATAGATATGACGTCACCCTTCCTTTTAAACATGGTTTTGTGAAGGGTCTCCACCTATGTTAATCAATTTGCAGTCACCGTATTTGCGTTTGAAAGGTAACTATTTTGTGCTCCTTTTTTGCTTCTCGGTTAAAAAAACTCAAGTGTCTCAAAACGTCCCTGGGTGGGCTGGAACCACCAACCTTTCGGTTAACAGCCGAACGCGCTAACCAATTGCGCCACAGAGACTAAGCACGTGAGGCGAGAGAGCTACGTGGACTAACAAGATTTTGCTCTCACAATGTCTTAATGCTTTTTCAGAGGTTACGGCATCCTCTGCTTTCAAATGCAGCTATGGTTCTTTATCTGCATGCAAATGTAGGTGGAGCCAGCTTCTCCCTTTCAAAATGCACAGAGAAAGGTGTGACAGCAGCAGAGTGGCGCAGCGGAAGCGTGCTGGGCCCATAACCCAGAGGTCGATGGATCGAAACCATCCTCTGCTAAGCAATTTGTTTTTGTTCAAATTTGTAATTCCGTTGGCAATCAAATCCCCAAACCTTAAGAGAAATTCACTTTTCCATGGGTTTTCACTGCTTTCGTTATGTTACCATCCACATCTGAGGTTTTATTGGTTTTAAGTCAATCGATGATAGCTTGCCTGTTAATTTCAAGAAAAATTGCACTTTCTGACCACTCTGTCAACATGTCTGTGTGACGTAACAGATTTCCAAACATTTCTATAGAGATCTCCTTTACGTCCTCACTTAACATGTTTAATGAATGTCTTTGGGGTTGTTATTTGTTTTCTTCTATACAATCTGTAGCCTCCGTTTGAATGTAATGTGTTGTTGCAGAAACATTAAAGCTAATTTTACTCTTTGCTGCTGTTTTTCTTTCCTTTTTTTTCTGTTTGGTTAGCGCATGCTTTGCCCATTCCATGTTAAAAATGAATCATCCCAGAGTGGAGTTGATCACCAAACTTTCCGTGCCCATCAAACGTTGCTAAGCTTGATGCAGTGAGGCATTAAAGTCGATTGCTTGTATTTGGACTGTTAACTCCGAGTGAAATGGCACTTTCTGATCATCTGGCACGTCCGTGCGTGTCTTCAAGTTTCAAAACACTTTCCTTAAAAAATTGTCTTCCAACGCTTTTAACATGCTTGTATGATATTTCTCTATTCCGTTTGCAGCCAGCCGTCTTCAATGTTTTTGCTGTTGTTTTTGATGTTTTTGTGGGAAAGATGAGGATTTTCATATTTTTTTGCTTATTGGTTAGCAAATGCTTTGCCCCTCCTGCATTGAAAAAGGAATGGTCCCGGAGTGGGGTTTCAACAGCACGCTTCGGGCGCTCATCACATGCTGATATGAGAAATGCAATGTGTTTGAAATTGCAGACACTTTCCCAATGAATGACGATGGATAGGAGCAGTCCCCTGTTCAGGTTCCCTTTGATCGAGCCCAATTTTCTGGCCAATCGGTTGACAACGGAATGAAGAATGAACTTCCTGTTCACTTCTGATGATGTTTTACGTGCTTTTGATGAAGTTTCAAATGGAAAGCACCGTCATAGATATGACGTCACCCTTCCTTTTAAACATGGTTTTGTGAAGGGTCTCCACCTATGTTAATCAATTTGCAGTCACCGTATTTGCGTTTGAAAGGTAACTATTTTGTGCTCCTTTTTTGCTTCTCGGTTAAAAAAACTCAAGTGTCTCAAAACGTCCCTGGGTGGGCTTGAACCACCAACCTTTCGGTTAACAGCCGAACGCGCTAACCAATTGCGCCACAGAGACTAAGCACGTGAGGCGAGAGAGCTACGTGGACTAACAAGATTTTGCTCTCACAATGTCTAAATGCTTTTTCAGAGGTTACGGCATCCTCTGCTTTCAAATGCAGCTATGGTTCTTTATCTGCATGCAAATGTAGGTGGAGCCAGCTTCTCCCTTTCAAAATGCACAGAGAAAGGTGTGACAGCAGCAGAGTGGCGCAGCGGAAGCGTGCTGGGCCCATAACCCAGAGGTCGATGGATCGAAACCATCCTCTGCTAAGCAATTTGTTTTTGTTCAAATTTGTAATTCCGTTGGCAATCAAATCCCCAAATTTTAAGAGAAATTCACTTTTCCATGGGTTTTCACTGCTTTCGTTATGTTACCATCCACATCTGAGGTTTTATTGGTTTTAAGTCAATCGATGATAGCTTGCCTGTTAATTTCAAGAAAAATTGCACTTTCTGACCACTCTGTCAACATGTCTGTGTGACGTAACAGATTTCCAAACATTTCTATAGAGATCTCCTTTATGTCCTCACTTAACATGTTTAAGGAATGTCTTTGGGGTTGTTATTTGTTTTCTTCTATACAATCTGTAGCCTCCGTTTGAATGTAATGTGTTGTTGCAGAAACATTAAAGCTAATTTTACTCTTTGCTGCTGTTTTTCTTTCCTTTTTTTTCTGTTTGGTTAGCGCATGCTTTGCCCATTCCATGTTAAAAATGAATCATCCCAGAGTGGAGTTGATCACCAAACTTTCCGTGCCCATCAAACGTTGCTAAGCTTGATGCAGTGAGGCATTAAAGTCGATTGCTTGTATTTGGACTGTTAACTCCGAGTGAAATGGCACTTTCTGATCATCTGGCACGTCCGTGCGTGTCTTCAAGTTTCAAAACACTTTCCTTAAAAAATTGTCTTCCAACGCTTTTAACATGCTTGTATGATATTTCTCTATTCCGTTTGCAGCCAGCCGTCTTCAATGTTTTTGCTGTTGTTTTTGATGTTTTTGTGGGAAAGATGAGGATTTTCATATTTTTTTGCTTATTGGTTAGCAAATGCTTTGCCCCTCCTGCATTGAAAAAGGAATGGTCCCGGAGTGGGGTTTCAACAGCACGCTTCGGGCGCTCATCACATGCTGATATGAGAAATGCAATGTGTTTGAAATTGCAGACACTTTCCCAATGAATGACGATGGATAGGAGCAGTCCCCTGTTCAGGTTCCCTTTGATCGAGCCCAATTTTCTGGCCAATCGGTTGACAACGGAATGAAGAATGAACTTCCTGTTCACTTCTGATGATGTTTTACGTGCTTTTGATGAAGTTTCAATTGGAAAGCACCGTCATAGATATGACGTCACCCTTCCTTTTAAACATGGTTTTGTGAAGGGTCTCCACCTATGTTAATCAATTTGCAGTCACCGTATTTGCGTTTGAAAGGTAACTATTTTGTGCTCCTTTTTTGCTTCTCGGTTAAAAAAACTCAAGTGTCTCAAAACGTCCCTGGGTGGGCTTGAACCACCAACCTTTCGGTTAACAGCCGAACGCGCTAACCAATTGCGCCACAGAGACTAAGCACGTGAAGCGAGAGAGCTACGTGGACTAACAAGATTTTGCTCTCACAATGTCTAAATGCTTTTTCAGAGGTTACGGCATCCTCTGCTTTCAAATGCAGCTATGGTTCTTTATCTGCATGCAAATGTAGGTGGAGCCAGCTTCTCCCTTTCAAAATGCACAGAGAAAGGTGTGACAGCAGCAGAGTGGCGCAGCGGAAGCGTGCTGGGCCCATAACCCAGAGGTCGATGGATCGAAACCATCCTCTGCTAAGCAATTTGTTTTTGTTCAAATTTGTAATTCCGTTGGCAATCAAATCCCCAAACCTTAAGAGAAATTCACTTTTCCATGGGTTTTCACTGCTTTCGTTATGTTACCATCCACATCTGAGGTTTTATTGGTTTTAAGTCAATCGATGATAGCTTGCCTGTTAATTTCAAGAAAAATTGCACTTTCTGACCACTCTGTCAACATGTCTGTGTGACGTAACAGATTTCCAAACATTTCTATAGAGATCTCCTTTACGTCCTCACTTAACATGTTTAAGGAATGTCTTTGGGGTTGTTATTTGTTTTCTTCTATACAATCTGTAGCCTCCGTTTGAATGTAATGTGTTGTTGCAGAAACATTAAAGCTAATTTTACTCTTTGCTGCTGTTTTTCTTTCCTTTTTTTTCTGTTTGGTTAGCGCATGCTTTGCCCATTCCATGTTAAAAATGAATCATCCCAGAGTGGAGTTGATCACCAAACTTTCCGTGCCCATCAAACGTTGCTAAGCTTGATGCAGTGAGGCATTAAAGTCGATTGCTTGTATTTGGACTGTTAACTCCGAGTGAAATGGCACTTTCTGATCATCTGGCACGTCCGTGCGTGTCTTCAAGTTTCAAAACACTTTCCTTAAAAAATTGTCTTCCAACGCTTTTAACATGCTTGTATGATATTTCTCTATTCCGTTTGCAGCCAGCCGTCTTCAATGTTTTTGCTGTTGTTTTTGATGTTTTTGTGGGAAAGATGAGGATTTTCATATTTTTTTGCTTATTGGTTAGCAAATGCTTTGCCCCTCCTGCATTGAAAAAGGAATGGTCCCGGAGTGGGGTTTCAACAGCACGCTTCGGGCGCTCATCACATGCTGATATGAGAAATGCAATGTGTTTGAAATTGCAGACACTTTCCCAATGAATGACGATGGATAGGAGCAGTCCCCTGTTCAGGTTCCCTTTGATCGAGCCCAATTTTCTGGCCAATCGGTTGACAACGGAATGAAGAATGAACTTCCTGTTCACTTCTGATGATGTTTTACGTGCTTTTGATGAAGTTTCAATTGGAAAGCACCGTCATAGATATGACGTCACCCTTCCTTTTAAACATGGTTTTGTGAAGAGTCTCCACCTATGTTAATCAATTTGCCGTCACCGTTTTTGCGTTTGAAAGGTAACTATTTTGTGCTCCTTTTTTGCTTCTCGGTTAAAAAAACTCAAGTGTCTCAAAACGTCCCTGGGTGGGCTTGAACCACCAACCTTTCGGTTAACAGCCGAACGCGCTAACCAATTGCACCACAGAGACTAAGCACGTGAGGCGAGAGAGCTACGTGGACTAACAAGATTTTGCTCTCACAATGTCTAAATGCTTTTTCAGAGGTTACGGCATCCTCTGCTTTCAAATGCAGCTATGGTTCTTTATCTGCATGCAAATGTAGGTGGAGCCAGCTTCTCCCTTTCAAAATGCACAGAGAAAGGTGTGACAGCAGCAGAGTGGCGCAGCGGAAGCGTGCTGGGCCCATAACCCAGAGGTCGATGGATCGAAACCATCCTCTGCTAAGCAATTTGTTTTTGTTCAAATTTGTAATTCCGTTGGCAATCAAATCCCCAAACCTTAAGAGAAATTCACTTTTCCATGGGTTTTCACTGCTTTCGTTATGTTACCATCCACATCTGAGGTTTTATTGGTTTTAAGTCAATCGATGATAGCTTGCCTGTTAATTTCAAGAAAAATTGCACTTTCTGACCACTCTGTCAACATGTCTGTGTGACGTAACAGATTTCCAAACATTTCTATAGAGATCTCCTTTACGTCCTCACTTAACATGTTTAAGGAATGTCTTTGGGGTTGTTATTTGTTTTCTTCTATACAATCTGTAGCCTCCGTTTGAATGTAATGTGTTGTTGCAGAAACATTAAAGCTAATTTTACTCTTTGCTGCTGTTTTTCTTTCCTTTTTTTTCTGTTTGGTTAGCGCATGCTTTGCCCATTCCATGTTAAAAATGAATCATCCCAGAGTGGAGTTGAACACCAAACTTTCCGTGCCCATCAAACGTTGCTAAGCTTGATGCAGTGAGGCATTAAAGTCGATTGCTTGTATTTGGACTGTTAACTCCGAGTGAAATGGCACTTTCTGATCATCTGGCACGTCCGTGCGTGTCTTCAAGTTTCAAAACACTTTCCTTAAAAAATTGTCTTCCAACGCTTTTAACATGCTTGTATGATATTTCTCTATTCCGTTTGCAGCCAGCCGTCTTCAATGTTTTTGCTGTTGTTTTTGATGTTTTTGTGGGAAAGATGAGGATTTTCATATTTTTTTGCTTATTGGTTAGCAAATGCTTTGCCCCTCCTGCATTGAAAAAGGAATGGTCCCGGAGTGGGGTTTCAACAGCACGCTTCGGGCGCTCATCACATGCTGATATGAGAAATGCAATGTGTTTGAAATTGCAGACACTTTCCCAATGAATGACGATGGATAGGAGCAGTCCCCTGTTCAGGTTCCCTTTGATCGAGCCCAATTTTCTGGCCAATCGGTTGACAACGGAATGAAGAATGAACTTCCTGTTCACTTCTGATGATGTTTTACGTGCTTTTGATGAAGTTTCAATTGGAAAGCACCGTCATAGATATGACATCACCCTTCCTTTTAAACATGGTTTTGTGAAGGGTCTCCACCTATGTTAATCAATTTGCAGTCACCGTATTTGCGTTTGAAAGGTAACTATTTTGGGCTCCTTTTTTGCTTCTCGGTTAAAAAAACTCAAGTGTCTCAAAACGTCCCTGGGTGGGCTTGAACCACCAACCTTTCGGTTAACAGCCGAACGCGCTAACCAATTGCGCCACAGAGACTAAGCACGTGAGGTGAGAGAGCTACGTGGACTAACAAGATTTTGCTCTCACAATGTCTAAATGCTTTTTCAGAGGTTACGGCATCCTCTGCTTTCAAATGCAGCTATGGTTCTTTATCTGCATGCAAATGTAGGTGGAGCCAGCTTCTCCCTTTCAAAATGCACAGAGAAAGGTGTGACAGCAGCAGAGTGGCGCAGCGGAAGCGTGCTGGGCCCATAACCCAGAGGTCGATGGATCGAAACCATCCTCTGCTAAGCAATTTGTTTTTGTTCAAATTTGTAATTCCGTTGGCAATCAAATCCCCAAATTTTAAGAGAAATTCACTTTTCCATGGGTTTTCACTGCTTTCGTTATGTTACCATCCACATCTGAGGTTTTATTGGTTTTAAGTCAATCGATGATAGCTTGCCTGTTAATTTCAAGAAAAATTGCACTTTCTGACCACTCTGTCAACATGTCTGTGTGACGTAACAGATTTCCAAACATTTCTATAGAGATCTCCTTTATGTCCTCACTTAACATGTTTAAGGAATGTCTTTGGGGTTGTTATTTGTTTTCTTCTATACAATCTGTAGCCTCCGTTTGAATGTAATGTGTTGTTGCAGAAACATTAAAGCTAATTTTACTCTTTGCTGCTGTTTTTCTTTCCTTTTTTTTCTGTTTGGTTAGCGCATGCTTTGCCCATTCCATGTTAAAAATGAATCATCCCAGAGTGGAGTTGATCACCAAACTTTCCGTGCCCATCAAACGTTGCTAAGCTTGATGCAGTGAGGCATTAAAGTCGATTGCTTGTATTTGGACTGTTAACTCCGAGTGAAATGGCACTTTCTGATCATCTGGCACGTCCGTGCGTGTCTTCAAGTTTCAAAACACTTTCCTTAAAAAATTGTCTTCCAACGCTTTTAACATGCTTGTATGATATTTCTCTATTCCGTTTGCAGCCAGCCGTCTTCAATGTTTTTGCTGTTGTTTTTGATGTTTTTGTGGGAAAGATGAGGATTTTCATATTTTTTTGCTTATTGGTTAGCAAATGCTTTGCCCCTCCTGCATTGAAAAAGGAATGGTCCCGGAGTGGGGTTTCAACAGCACGCTTCGGGCGCTCATCACATGCTGATATGAGAAATGCAATGTGTTTGAAATTGCAGACACTTTCCCAATGAATGACGATGGATAGGAGCAGTCCCCTGTTCAGGTTCCCTTTGATCGAGCCCAATTTTCTGGCCAATCGGTTGACAACGGAATGAAGAATGAACTTCCTGTTCACTTCTGATGATGTTTTACGTGCTTTTGATGAAGTTTCAATTGGAAAGCACCGTCATAGATATGACGTCACCCTTCCTTTTAAACATGGTTTTGTGAAGGGTCTCCACCTATGTTAATCAATTTGCAGTCACCGTATTTGCGTTTGAAAGGTAACTATTTTGTGCTCCTTTTTTGCTTCTCGGTTAAAAAAACTCAAGTGTCTCAAAACGTCCCTGGGTGGGCTTGAACCACCAACCTTTCGGTTAACAGCCGAACGCGCTAACCAATTGCGCCACAGAGACTAAGCACGTGAGGCGAGAGAGCTACGTGGACTAACAAGATTTTGCTCTCACAATGTCTAAATGCTTTTTCAGAGGTTACGGCATCCTCTGCTTTCAAATGCAGCTATGGTTCTTTATCTGCATGCAAATGTAGGTGGAGCCAGCTTCTCCCTTTCAAAATGCACAGAGAAAGGTGTGACAGCAGCAGAGTGGCGCAGCGGAAGCGTGCTGGGCCCATAACCCAGAGGTCGATGGATCGAAACCATCCTCTGCTAAGCAATTTGTTTTTGTTCAAATTTGTAATTCCGTTGGCAATCAAATCCCCAAACCTTAAGAGAAATTCACTTTTCCATGGGTTTTCACTGCTTTCGTTATGTTACCATCCACATCTGAGGTTTTATTGGTTTTAAGTCAATCGATGATAGCTTGCCTGTTAATTTCAAGAAAAATTGCACTTTCTGACCACTCTGTCAACATGTCTGTGTGACGTAACAGATTTCCAAACATTTCTATAGAGATCTCCTTTACGTCCTCACTTAACATGTTTAAGGAATGTCTTTGGGGTTGTTATTTGTTTTCTTCTATACAATCTGTAGCCTCCGTTTGAATGTAATGTGTTGTTGCAGAAACATTAAAGCTAATTTTACTCTTTGCTGCTGTTTTTCTTTCCTTTTTTTTCTGTTTGGTTAGCGCATGCTTTGCCCATTCCATGTTAAAAATGAATCATCCCAGAGTGGAGTTGATCACCAAACTTTCCGTGCCCATCAAACGTTGCTAAGCTTGATGCAGTGAGGCATTAAAGTCGATTGCTTGTATTTGGACTGTTAACTCCGAGTGAAATGGCACTTTCTGATCATCTGGCACGTCCGTGCGTGTCTTCAAGTTTCAAAACACTTTCCTTAAAAAATTGTCTTCCAACGCTTTTAACATGCTTGTATGATATTTCTCTATTCCGTTTGCAGCCAGCCGTCTTCAATGTTTTTGCTGTTGTTTTTGATGTTTTTGTGGGAAAGATGAGGATTTTCATATTTTTTTGCTTATTGGTTAGCAAATGCTTTGCCCCTCCTGCATTGAAAAAGGAATGGTCCCGGAGTGGGGTTTCAACAGCACGCTTCGGGCGCTCATCACATGCTGATATGAGAAATGCAATGTGTTTGAAATTGCAGACACTTTCCCAATGAATGACGATGGATAGGAGCAGTCCCCTGTTCAGGTTCCCTTTGATCGAGCCCAATTTTCTGGCCAATCGGTTGACAACGGAATGAAGAATGAACTTCCTGTTCACTTCTGATGATGTTTTACGTGCTTTTGATGAAGTTTCAATTGGAAAGCACCGTCATAGATATGACGTCACCCTTCCTTTTAAACATGGTTTTGTGAAGAGTCTCCACCTATGTTAATCAATTTGCCGTCACCGTTTTTGCGTTTGAAAGGTAACTATTTTGTGCTCCTTTTTTGCTTCTCGGTTAAAAAAACTCAAGTGTCTCAAAACGTCCCTGGGTGGGCTTGAACCACCAACCTTTCGGTTAACAGCCGAACGCGCTAACCAATTGCACCACAGAGACTAAGCACGTGAGGCGAGAGAGCTACGTGGACTAACAAGATTTTGCTCTCACAATGTCTAAATGCTTTTTCAGAGGTTACGGCATCCTCTGCTTTCAAATGCAGCTATGGTTCTTTATCTGCATGCAAATGTAGGTGGAGCCAGCTTCTCCCTTTCAAAATGCACAGAGAAAGGTGTGACAGCAGCAGAGTGGCGCAGCGGAAGCGTGCTGGGCCCATAACCCAGAGGTCGATGGATCGAAACCATCCTCTGCTAAGCAATTTGTTTTTGTTCAAATTTGTAATTCCGTTGGCAATCAAATCCCCAAACCTTAAGAGAAATTCACTTTTCCATGGGTTTTCACTGCTTTCGTTATGTTACCATCCACATCTGAGGTTTTATTGGTTTTAAGTCAATCGATGATAGCTTGCCTGTTAATTTCAAGAAAAATTGCACTTTCTGACCACTCTGTCAACATGTCTGTGTGACGTAACAGATTTCCAAACATTTCTATAGAGATCTCCTTTACGTCCTCACTTAACATGTTTAAGGAATGTCTTTGGGGTTGTTATTTGTTTTCTTCTATACAATCTGTAGCCTCCGTTTGAATGTAATGTGTTGTTGCAGAAACATTAAAGCTAATTTTACTCTTTGCTGCTGTTTTTCTTTCCTTTTTTTTCTGTTTGGTTAGCGCATGCTTTGCCCATTCCATGTTAAAAATGAATCATCCCAGAGTGGAGTTGAACACCAAACTTTCCGTGCCCATCAAACGTTGCTAAGCTTGATGCAGTGAGGCATTAAAGTCGATTGCTTGTATTTGGACTGTTAACTCCGAGTGAAATGGCACTTTCTGATCATCTGGCACGTCCGTGCGTGTCTTCAAGTTTCAAAACACTTTCCTTAAAAAATTGTCTTCCAACGCTTTTAACATGCTTGTATGATATTTCTCTATTCCGTTTGCAGCCAGCCGTCTTCAATGTTTTTGCTGTTGTTTTTGATGTTTTTGTGGGAAAGATGAGGATTTTCATATTTTTTTGCTTATTGGTTAGCAAATGCTTTGCCCCTCCTGCATTGAAAAAGGAATGGTCCCGGAGTGGGGTTTCAACAGCACGCTTCGGGCGCTCATCACATGCTGATATGAGAAATGCAATGTGTTTGAAATTGCAGACACTTTCCCAATGAATGACGATGGATAGGAGCAGTCCCCTGTTCAGGTTCCCTTTGATCGAGCCCAATTTTCTGGCCAATCGGTTGACAACGGAATGAAGAATGAACTTCCTGTTCACTTCTGATGATGTTTTACGTGCTTTTGATGAAGTTTCAATTGGAAAGCACCGTCATAGATATGACATCACCCTTCCTTTTAAACATGGTTTTGTGAAGGGTCTCCACCTATGTTAATCAATTTGCAGTCACCGTATTTGCGTTTGAAAGGTAACTATTTTGGGCTCCTTTTTTGCTTCTCGGTTAAAAAAACTCAAGTGTCTCAAAACGTCCCTGGGTGGGCTTGAACCACCAACCTTTCGGTTAACAGCCGAACGCGCTAACCAATTGCGCCACAGAGACTAAGCACGTGAGGCGAGAGAGCTACGGGGACTAACAAGATTTTGCTCTCACAATGTCTAAATGCTTTTTCAGAGGTTACGGCATCCTCTGCTTTCAAATGCAGCTATGGTTCTTTATCTGCATGCAAATGTAGGTGGAGCCAGCTTCTCCCTTTCAAAATGCACAGAGAAAGGTGTGACAGCAGCAGAGTGGCGCAGCGGAAGCGTGCTGGGCCCATAACCCAGAGGTCGATGGATCGAAACCATCCTCTGCTAAGCAATTTGTTTTTGTTCAAATTTGTAATTCCGTTGGCAATCAAATCCCCAAACCTTAAGAGAAATTCACTTTTCCATGGGTTTTCACTGCTTTCGTTATGTTACCATCCACATCTGAGGTTTTATTGGTTTTAAGTCAATCGATGATAGCTTGCCTGTTAATTTCAAGAAAAATTGCACTTTCTGACCACTCTGTCAACATGTCTGTGTGACGTAACAGATTTCCAAACATTTCTATAGAGATCTCCTTTACGTCCTCACTTAACATGTTTAATGAATGTCTTTGGGGTTGTTATTTGTTTTCTTCTATACAATCTGTAGCCTCCGTTTGAATGTAATGTGTTGTTGCAGAAACATTAAAGCTAATTTTACTCTTTGCTGCTGTTTTTCTTTCCTTTTTTTTCTGTTTGGTTAGCGCATGCTTTGCCCATTCCATGTTAAAAATGAATCATCCCAGAGTGGAGTTGATCACCAAACTTTCCGTGCCCATCAAACGTTGCTAAGCTTGATGCAGTGAGGCATTAAAGTCGATTGCTTGTATTTGGACTGTTAACTCCGAGTGAAATGGCACTTTCTGATCATCTGGCACGTCCGTGCGTGTCTTCAAGTTTCAAAACACTTTCCTTAAAAAATTGTCTTCCAACGCTTTTAACATGCTTGTATGATATTTCTCTATTACGTTTGCAGCCAGCCGTCTTCAATGTTTTTGCTGTTGTTTTTGATGTTTTTGTGGGAAAGATGAGGATTTTCATATTTTTTTGCTTATTGGTTAGCAAATGCTTTGCCTCTCCTGCATTGAAAAAGGAATGGTCCCGGAGTGGGGTTTCAACAGCACGCTTCGGGCGCTCATCACATGCTGATATGAGAAATGCAATGTGTTTGAAATTGCAGACACTTTCCCAATGAATGACGATGGATAGGAGCAGTCCCCTGTTCAGGTTCCCTTTGATCGAGCCCAATTTTCTGGCCAATCGGTTGACAACGGAATGAAGAATGAACTTCCTGTTCACTTCTGATGATGTTTTACGTGCTTTTTATGAAGATTCAATTGGAAAGCACCGTCATAGATATGACGTCACCCTTCCTTTTAAACATGGTTTTGTGAAGGGTCTCCACCTATGTTAATCAATTTGCAGTCACCGTATTTGCGTTTGAAAGGTAACTATTTTGTGCTCCTTTTTTGCTTCTCGGTTAAAAAAACTCAAGTGTCTCAAAACGTCCCTGGGTGGGCTGGAACCACCAACCTTTCGGTTAACAGCCGAACGCGCTAACCAATTGCGCCACAGAGACTAAGCACGTGAGGCGAGAGAGCTACGTGGACTAACAAGATTTTGCTCTCACAATGTCTTAATGCTTTTTCAGAGGTTACGGCATCCTCTGCTTTCAAATGCAGCTATGGTTCTTTATCTGCATGCAAATGTAGGTGGAGCCAGCTTCTCCCTTTCAAAATGCACAGAGAAAGGTGTGACAGCAGCAGAGTGGCGCAGCGGAAGCGTGCTGGGCCCATAACCCAGAGGTCGATGGATCGAAACCATCCTCTGCTAAGCAATTTGTTTTTGTTCAAATTTGTAATTCCGTTGGCAATCAAATCCCCAAACCTTAAGAGAAATTCACTTTTCCATGGGTTTTCACTGCTTTCGTTATGTTACCATCCACATCTGAGGTTTTATTGGTTTTAAGTCAATCGATGATAGCTTGCCTGTTAATTTCAAGAAAAATTGCACTTTCTGACCACTCTGTCAACATGTCTGTGTGACGTAACAGATTTCCAAACATTTCTATAGAGATCTCCTTTACGTCCTCACTTAACATGTTTAATGAATGTCTTTGGGGTTGTTATTTGTTTTCTTCTATACAATCTGTAGCCTCCGTTTGAATGTAATGTGTTGTTGCAGAAACATTAAAGCTAATTTTACTCTTTGCTGCTGTTTTTCTTTCCTTTTTTTTCTGTTTGGTTAGCGCATGCTTTGCCCATTCCATGTTAAAAATGAATCATCCCAGAGTGGAGTTGATCACCAAACTTTCCGTGCCCATCAAACGTTGCTAAGCTTGATGCAGTGAGGCATTAAAGTCGATTGCTTGTATTTGGACTGTTAACTCCGAGTGAAATGGCACTTTCTGATCATCTGGCACGTCCGTGCGTGTCTTCAAGTTTCAAAACACTTTCCTTAAAAAATTGTCTTCCAACGCTTTTAACATGCTTGTATGATATTTCTCTATTCCGTTTGCAGCCAGCCGTCTTCAATGTTTTTGCTGTTGTTTTTGATGTTTTTGTGGGAAAGATGAGGATTTTCATATTTTTTTGCTTATTGGTTAGCAAATGCTTTGCCCCTCCTGCATTGAAAAAGGAATGGTCCCGGAGTGGGGTTTCAACAGCACGCTTCGGGCGCTCATCACATGCTGATATGAGAAATGCAATGTGTTTGAAATTGCAGACACTTTCCCAATGAATGACGATGGATAGGAGCAGTCCCCTGTTCAGGTTCCCTTTGATCGAGCCCAATTTTCTGGCCAATCGGTTGACAACGGAATGAAGAATGAACTTCCTGTTCACTTCTGATGATGTTTTACGTGCTTTTGATGAAGTTTCAATTGGAAAGCACCGTCATAGATATGACGTCACCCTTCCTTTTAAACATGGTTTTGTGAAGAGTCTCCACCTATGTTAATCAATTTGCCGTCACCGTTTTTGCGTTTGAAAGGTAACTATTTTGTGCTCCTTTTTTGCTTCTCGGTTAAAAAAACTCAAGTGTCTCAAAACGTCCCTGGGTGGGCTTGAACCACCAACCTTTCGGTTAACAGCCGAACGCGCTAACCAATTGCACCACAGAGACTAAGCACGTGAGGCGAGAGAGCTACGTGGACTAACAAGATTTTGCTCTCACAATGTCTAAATGCTTTTTCAGAGGTTACGGCATCCTCTGCTTTCAAATGCAGCTATGGTTCTTTATCTGCATGCAAATGTAGGTGGAGCCAGCTTCTCCCTTTCAAAATGCACAGAGAAAGGTGTGACAGCAGCAGAGTGGCGCAGCGGAAGCGTGCTGGGCCCATAACCCAGAGGTCGATGGATCGAAACCATCCTCTGCTAAGCAATTTGTTTTTGTTCAAATTTGTAATTCCGTTGGCAATCAAATCCCCAAACCTTAAGAGAAATTCACTTTTCCATGGGTTTTCACTGCTTTCGTTATGTTACCATCCACATCTGAGGTTTTATTGGTTTTAAGTCAATCGATGATAGCTTGCCTGTTAATTTCAAGAAAAATTGCACTTTCTGACCACTCTGTCAACATGTCTGTGTGACGTAACAGATTTCCAAACATTTCTATAGAGATCTCCTTTACGTCCTCACTTAACATGTTTAATGAATGTCTTTGGGGTTGTTATTTGTTTTCTTCTATACAATCTGTAGCCTCCGTTTGAATGTAATGTGTTGTTGCAGAAACATTAAAGCTAATTTTACTCTTTGCTGCTGTTTTTCTTTCCTTTTTTTTCTGTTTGGTTAGCGCATGCTTTGCCCATTCCATGTTAAAAATGAATCATCCCAGAGTGGAGTTGAACACCAAACTTTCCGTGCCCATCAAACGTTGCTAAGCTTGATGCAGTGAGGCATTAAAGTCGATTGCTTGTATTTGGACTGTTAACTCCGAGTGAAATGGCACTTTCTGATCATCTGGCACGTCCGTGCGTGTCTTCAAGTTTCAAAACACTTTCCTTAAAAAATTGTCTTCCAACGCTTTTAACATGCTTGTATGATATTTCTCTATTCCGTTTGCAGCCAGCCGTCTTCAATGTTTTTGCTGTTGTTTTTGATGTTTTTGTGGGAAAGATGAGGATTTTCATATTTTTTTGCTTATTGGTTAGCAAATGCTTTGCCCCTCCTGCATTGAAAAAGGAATGGTCCCGGAGTGGGGTTTCAACAGCACGCTTCGGGCGCTCATCACATGCTGATATGAGAAATGCAATGTGTTTGAAATTGCAGACACTTTCCCAATGAATGACGATGGATAGGAGCAGTCCCCTGTTCAGGTTCCCTTTGATCGAGCCCAATTTTCTGGCCAATCGGTTGACAACGGAATGAAGAATGAACTTCCTGTTCACTTCTGATGATGTTTTACGTGCTTTTGATGAAGTTTCAATTGGAAAGCACCGTCATAGATATGACATCACCCTTCCTTTTAAACATGGTTTTGTGAAGGGTCTCCACCTATGTTAATCAATTTGCAGTCACCGTATTTGCGTTTGAAAGGTAACTATTTTGGGCTCCTTTTTTGCTTCTCGGTTAAAAAAACTCAAGTGTCTCAAAACGTCCCTGGGTGGGCTTGAACCACCAACCTTTCGGTTAACAGCCGAACGCGCTAACCAATTGCGCCACAGAGACTAAGCACGTGAGGCGAGAGAGCTACGGGGACTAACAAGATTTTGCTCTCACAATGTCTAAATGCTTTTTCAGAGGTTACGGCATCCTCTGCTTTCAAATGCAGCTATGGTTCTTTATCTGCATGCAAATGTAGGTGGAGCCAGCTTCTCCCTTTCAAAATGCACAGAGAAAGGTGTGACAGCAGCAGAGTGGCGCAGCGGAAGCGTGCTGGGCCCATAACCCAGAGGTCGATGGATCGAAACCATCCTCTGCTAAGCAATTTGTTTTTGTTCAAATTTGTAATTCCGTTGGCAATCAAATCCCCAAACCTTAAGAGAAATTCACTTTTCCATGGGTTTTCACTGCTTTCGTTATGTTACCATCCACATCTGAGGTTTTATTGGTTTTAAGTCAATCGATGATAGCTTGCCTGTTAATTTCAAGAAAAATTGCACTTTCTGACCACTCTGTCAACATGTCTGTGTGACGTAACAGATTTCCAAACATTTCTATAGAGATCTCCTTTACGTCCTCACTTAACATGTTTAATGAATGTCTTTGGGGTTGTTATTTGTTTTCTTCTATACAATCTGTAGCCTCCGTTTGAATGTAATGTGTTGTTGCAGAAACATTAAAGCTAATTTTACTCTTTGCTGCTGTTTTTCTTTCCTTTTTTTTCTGTTTGGTTAGCGCATGCTTTGCCCATTCCATGTTAAAAATGAATCATCCCAGAGTGGAGTTGATCACCAAACTTTCCGTGCCCATCAAACGTTGCTAAGCTTGATGCAGTGAGGCATTAAAGTCGATTGCTTGTATTTGGACTGTTAACTCCGAGTGAAATGGCACTTTCTGATCATCTGGCACGTCCGTGCGTGTCTTCAAGTTTCAAAACACTTTCCTTAAAAAATTGTCTTCCAACGCTTTTAACATGCTTGTATGATATTTCTCTATTCCGTTTGCAGCCAGCCGTCTTCAATGTTTTTGCTGTTGTTTTTGATGTTTTTGTGGGAAAGATGAGGATTTTCATATTTTTTTGCTTATTGGTTAGCAAATGCTTTGCCCCTCCTGCATTGAAAAAGGAATGGTCCCGGAGTGGGGTTTCAACAGCACGCTTCGGGCGCTCATCACATGCTGATATGAGAAATGCAATGTGTTTGAAATTGCAGACACTTTCCCAATGAATGACGATGGATAGGAGCAGTCCCCTGTTCAGGTTCCCTTTGATCGAGCCCAATTTTCTGGCCAATCGGTTGACAACGGAATGAAGAATGAACTTCCTGTTCACTTCTGATGATGTTTTACGTGCTTTTGATGAAGTTTCAATTGGAAAGCACCGTCATAGATATGACGTCACCCTTCCTTTTAAACATGGTTTTGTGAAGGGTCTCCACCTATGTTAATCAATTTGCAGTCACCGTATTTGCGTTTGAAAGGTAACTATTTTGTGCTCCTTTTTTGCTTCTCGGTTAAAAAAACTCAAGTGTCTCAAAACGTCCCTGGGTGGGCTTGAACCACCAACCTTTCGGTTAACAGCCGAACGCGCTAACCAATTGCGCCACAGAGACTAAGCACGTGAGGCGAGAGAGCTACGTGGACTAACAAGATTTTGCTCTCACAATGTCTAAATGCTTTTTCAGAGGTTACGGCATCCTCTGCTTTCAAATGCAGCTATGGTTCTTTATCTGCATGCAAATGTAGGTGGAGCCAGCTTCTCCCTTTCAAAATGCACAGAGAAAGGTGTGACAGCAGCAGAGTGGCGCAGCGGAAGCGTGCTGGGCCCATAACCCAGAGGTCGATGGATCGAAACCATCCTCTGCTAAGCAATTTGTTTTTGTTCAAATTTGTAATTCCGTTGGCAATCAAATCCCCAAACCTTAAGAGAAATTCACTTTTCCATGGGTTTTCACTGCTTTCGTTATGTTACCATCCACATCTGAGGTTTTATTGGTTTTAAGTCAATCGATGATAGCTTGCCTGTTAATTTCAAGAAAAATTGCACTTTCTGACCACTCTGTCAACATGTCTGTGTGACGTAACAGATTTCCAAACATTTCTATAGAGATCTCCTTTACGTCCTCACTTAACATGTTTAAGGAATGTCTTTGGGGTTGTTATTTGTTTTCTTCTATACAATCTGTAGCCTCCGTTTGAATGTAATGTGTTGTTGCAGAAACATTAAAGCTAATTTTACTCTTTGCTGCTGTTTTTCTTTCCTTTTTTTTCTGTTTGGTTAGCGCATGCTTTGCCCATTCCATGTTAAAAATGAATCATCCCAGAGTGGAGTTGATCACCAAACTTTCCGTGCCCATCAAACGTTGCTAAGCTTGATGCAGTGAGGCATTAAAGTCGATTGCTTGTATTTGGACTGTTAACTCCGTGTGAAATGGCACTTTCTGATCATCTGGCACGTCCGTGCGTGTCTTCAAGTTTCAAAACACTTTCCTTAAAAAATTGTCTTCCAACGCTTTTAACATGCTTGTATGATATTTCTCTATTCCGTTTGCAGCCAGCCGTCTTCAATGTTTTTGCTGTTGTTTTTGATGTTTTTGTGGGAAAGATGAGGATTTTCATATTTTTTTGCTTATTGGTTAGCAAATGCTTTGCCCCTCCTGCATTGAAAAAGGAATGGTCCCGGAGTGGGGTTTCAACAGCACGCTTCGGGCGCTCATCACATGCTGATATGAGAAATGCAATGTGTTTGAAATTGCAGACACTTTCCCAATGAATGACGATGGATAGGAGCAGTCCCCTGTTCAGGTTCCCTTTGATCGAGCCCAATTTTCTGGCCAATCGGTTGACAACGGAATGAAGAATGAACTTCCTGTTCACTTCTGATGATGTTTTACGTGCTTTTGATGAAGTTTCAATTGGAAAGCACCGTCATAGATATGACGTCACCCTTCCTTTTAAACATGGTTTTGTGAAGAGTCTCCACCTATGTTAATCAATTTGCCGTCACCGTTTTTGCGTTTGAAAGGTAACTATTTTGTGCTCCTTTTTTGCTTCTCGGTTAAAAAAACTCAAGTGTCTCAAAACGTCCCTGGGTGGGCTTGAACCACCAACCTTTCGGTTAACAGCCGAACGCGCTAACCAATTGCACCACAGAGACTAAGCACGTGAGGCGAGAGAGCTACGTGGACTAACAAGATTTTGCTCTCACAATGTCTAAATGCTTTTTCAGAGGTTACGGCATCCTCTGCTTTCAAATGCAGCTATGGTTCTTTATCTGCATGCAAATGTAGGTGGAGCCAGCTTCTCCCTTTCAAAATGCACAGAGAAAGGTGTGACAGCAGCAGAGTGGCGCAGCGGAAGCGTGCTGGGCCCATAACCCAGAGGTCGATGGATATTGGTTAGCAAATGCTTTGCCCCTCCTGCATTGAAAAAGGAATGGTCCCAGAGTGGGGTTTCAACAGCACGCTTCGGGCGCTCATCACATGCTGATATGAGAAATGCAATGTGTTTGAAATTGCAGACACTTTCCCAATGAATGACGATGGATAGGAGCAGTCCCCTGTTCAGGTTCCCTTTGATCGAGCCCAATTTTCTGGCCAATCGGTTGACAACGGAATGAAGAATGAACTTCCTGTTCACTTCTGATGATGTTTTACGTGCTTTTGATGAAGTTTCAATTGGAAAGCACCGTCATAGATATGACGTCACCCTTCCTTTTAAACATGGTTTTGTGAAGGGTCTCCACCTATGTTAATCAATTTGCAGTCACCGTATTTGCGTTTGAAAGGTAACTATTTTGTGCTCCTTTTTTGCTTCTCGGTTAAAAAAACTCAAGTGTCTCAAAACGTCCCTGGGTGGGCTTGAACCACCAACCTTTCGGTTAACAGCCGAACGCGCTAACCAATTGCGCCACAGAGACTAAGCACGTAAGGCGAGAGAGCTACGTGGACTAACAAGATTTTGCTCTCACAATGTCTAAATGCTTTTTCAGAGGTTACGGCATCCTCTGCTTTCAAATGCAGCTATGGTTCTTTATCTGCATGCAAATGTAGGTGGAGCCAGCTTCTCCCTTTCAAAATGCACAGAGAAAGGTGTGACAGCAGCAGAGTGGCGCAGCGGAAGCGTGCTGGGCCCATAACCCAGAGGTCGATGGATCGAAACCATCCTCTGCTAAGCAATTTGTTTTTGTTCAAATTTGTAATTCCGTTGGCAATCAAATCCCCAAACCTTAAGAGAAATTCACTTTTCCATGGGTTTTCACTGCTTTCGTTATGTTACCATCCACATCTGAGGTTTTATTGGTTTTAAGTCAATCGATGATAGCTTGCCTGTTAATTTCAAGAAAAATTGCACTTTCTGACCACTCTGTCAACATGTCTGTGTGACGTAACAGATTTCCAAACATTTCTATAGAGATCTCCTTTACGTCCTCACTTAACATGTTTAAGGAATGTCTTTGGGGTTGTTATTTGTTTTCTTCTATACAATCTGTAGCCTCCGTTTGAATGTAATGTGTTGTTGCAGAAACATTAAAGCTAATTTTACTCTTTGCTGCTGTTTTTCTTTCCTTTTTTTTCTGTTTGGTTAGCGCATGCTTTGCCCATTCCATGTTAAAAATGAATCATCCCAGAGTGGAGTTGATCACCAAACTTTCCGTGCCCATCAAACGTTGCTAAGCTTGATGCAGTGAGGCATTAAAGTCGATTGCTTGTATTTGGACTGTTAACTCCGTGTGAAATGGCACTTTCTGATCATCTGGCACGTCCGTGCGTGTCTTCAAGTTTCAAAACACTTTCCTTAAAAAATTGTCTTCCAACGCTTTTAACATGCTTGTATGATATTTCTCTATTCCGTTTGCAGCCAGCCGTCTTCAATGTTTTTGCTGTTGTTTTTGATGTTTTTGTGGGAAAGATGAGGATTTTCATATTTTTTTGCTTATTGGTTAGCAAATGCTTTGCCCCTCCTGCATTGAAAAAGGAATGGTCCCGGAGTGGGGTTTCAACAGCACGCTTCGGGCGCTCATCACATGCTGATATGAGAAATGCAATGTGTTTGAAATTGCAGACACTTTCCCAATGAATGACGATGGATAGGAGCAGTCCCCTGTTCAGGTTCCCTTTGATCGAGCCCAATTTTCTGGCCAATCGGTTGACAACGGAATGAAGAATGAACTTCCTGTTCACTTCTGATGATGTTTTACGTGCTTTTGATGAAGTTTCAATTGGAAAGCACCGTCATAGATATGACGTCACCCTTCCTTTTAAACATGGTTTTGTGAAGAGTCTCCACCTATGTTAATCAATTTGCCGTCACCGTTTTTGCGTTTGAAAGGTAACTATTTTGTGCTCCTTTTTTGCTTCTCGGTTAAAAAAACTCAAGTGTCTCAAAACGTCCCTGGGTGGGCTTGAACCACCAACCTTTCGGTTAACAGCCGAACGCGCTAACCAATTGCACCACAGAGACTAAGCACGTGAGGCGAGAGAGCTACGTGGACTAACAAGATTTTGCTCTCACAATGTCTAAATGCTTTTTCAGAGGTTACGGCATCCTCTGCTTTCAAATGCAGCTATGGTTCTTTATCTGCATGCAAATGTAGGTGGAGCCAGCTTCTCCCTTTCAAAATGCACAGAGAAAGGTGTGACAGCAGCAGAGTGGCGCAGCGGAAGCGTGCTGGGCCCATAACCCAGAGGTCGATGGATATTGGTTAGCAAATGCTTTGCCCCTCCTGCATTGAAAAAGGAATGGTCCCAGAGTGGGGTTTCAACAGCACGCTTCGGGCGCTCATCACATGCTGATATGAGAAATGCAATGTGTTTGAAATTGCAGACACTTTCCCAATGAATGACGATGGATAGGAGCAGTCCCCTGTTCAGGTTCCCTTTGATCGAGCCCAATTTTCTGGCCAATCGGTTGACAACGGAATGAAGAATGAACTTCCTGTTCACTTCTGATGATGTTTTACGTGCTTTTGATGAAGTTTCAATTGGAAAGCACCGTCATAGATATGACGTCACCCTTCCTTTTAAACATGGTTTTGTGAAGGGTCTCCACCTATGTTAATCAATTTGCAGTCACCGTATTTGCGTTTGAAAGGTAACTATTTTGTGCTCCTTTTTTGCTTCTCGGTTAAAAAAACTCAAGTGTCTCAAAACGTCCCTGGGTGGGCTTGAACCACCAACCTTTCGGTTAACAGCCGAACGCGCTAACCAATTGCGCCACAGAGACTAAGCACGTAAGGCGAGAGAGCTACGTGGACTAACAAGATTTTGCTCTCACAATGTCTAAATGCTTTTTCAGAGGTTACGGCATCCTCTGCTTTCAAATGCAGCTATGGTTCTTTATCTGCATGCAAATGTAGGTGGAGCCAGCTTCTCCCTTTCAAAATGCACAGAGAAAGGTGTGACAGCAGCAGAGTGGCGCAGCGGAAGCGTGCTGGGCCCATAACCCAGAGGTCGATGGATCGAAACCATCCTCTGCTAAGCAATTTGTTTTTGTTCAAATTTGTAATTCCGTTGGCAATCAAATCCCCAAACCTTAAGAGAAATTCACTTTTCCATGGGTTTTCACTGCTTTCGTTATGTTACCATCCACATCTGAGGTTTTATTGGTTTTAAGTCAATCGATGATAGCTTGCCTGTTAATTTCAAGAAAAATTGCACTTTCTGACCACTCTGTCAACATGTCTGTGTGACGTAACAGATTTCCAAACATTTCTATAGAGATCTCCTTTACGTCCTCACTTAACATGTTTAATGAATGTCTTTGGGGTTGTTATTTGTTTTCTTCTATACAATCTGTAGCCTCCGTTTGAATGTAATGTGTTGTTGCAGAAACATTAAAGCTAATTTTACTCTTTGCTGCTGTTTTTCTTTCCTTTTTTTTCTGTTTGGTTAGCGCATGCTTTGCCCATTCCATGTTAAAAATGAATCATCCCAGAGTGGAGTTGATCACCAAACTTTCCGTGCCCATCAAACGTTGCTAAGCTTGATGCAGTGAGGCATTAAAGTCGATTGCTTGTATTTGGACTGTTAACTCCGTGTGAAATGGCACTTTCTGATCATCTGGCACGTCCGTGCGTGTCTTCAAGTTTCAAAACACTTTCCTTAAAAAATTGTCTTCCAACGCTTTTAACATGCTTGTATGATATTTCTCTATTCCGTTTGCAGCCAGCCGTCTTCAATGTTTTTGCTGTTGTTTTTGATGTTTTTGTGGGAAAGATGAGGATTTTCATATTTTTTTGCTTATTGGTTAGCAAATGCTTTGCCCCTCCTGCATTGAAAAAGGAATGGTCCCGGAGTGGGGTTTCAACAGCACGCTTCGGGCGCTCATCACATGCTGATATGAGAAATGCAATGTGTTTGAAATTGCAGACACTTTCCCAATGAATGACGATGGATAGGAGCAGTCCCCTGTTCAGGTTCCCTTTGATCGAGCCCAATTTTCTGGCCAATCGGTTGACAACGGAATGAAGAATGAACTTCCTGTTCACTTCTGATGATGTTTTACGTGCTTTTGATGAAGTTTCAATTGGAAAGCACCGTCATAGATATGACGTCACCCTTCCTTTTAAACATGGTTTTGTGAAGAGTCTCCACCTATGTTAATCAATTTGCCGTCACCGTTTTTGCGTTTGAAAGGTAACTATTTTGTGCTCCTTTTTTGCTTCTCGGTTAAAAAAACTCAAGTGTCTCAAAACGTCCCTGGGTGGGCTTGAACCACCAACCTTTCGGTTAACAGCCGAACGCGCTAACCAATTGCACCACAGAGACTAAGCACGTGAGGCGAGAGAGCTACGTGGACTAACAAGATTTTGCTCTCACAATGTCTAAATGCTTTTTCAGAGGTTACGGCATCCTCTGCTTTCAAATGCAGCTATGGTTCTTTATCTGCATGCAAATGTAGGTGGAGCCAGCTTCTCCCTTTCAAAATGCACAGAGAAAGGTGTGACAGCAGCAGAGTGGCGCAGCGGAAGCGTGCTGGGCCCATAACCCAGAGGTCGATGGATATTGGTTAGCAAATGCTTTGCCCCTCCTGCATTGAAAAAGGAATGGTCCCAGAGTGGGGTTTCAACAGCACGCTTCGGGCGCTCATCACATGCTGATATGAGAAATGCAATGTGTTTGAAATTGCAGACACTTTCCCAATGAATGACGATGGATAGGAGCAGTCCCCTGTTCAGGTTCCCTTTGATCGAGCCCAATTTTCTGGCCAATCGGTTGACAACGGAATGAAGAATGAACTTCCTGTTCACTTCTGATGATGTTTTACGTGCTTTTGATGAAGTTTCAATTGGAAAGCACCGTCATAGATATGACGTCACCCTTCCTTTTAAACATGGTTTTGTGAAGGGTCTCCACCTATGTTAATCAATTTGCAGTCACCGTATTTGCGTTTGAAAGGTAACTATTTTGTGCTCCTTTTTTGCTTCTCGGTTAAAAAAACTCAAGTGTCTCAAAACGTCCCTGGGTGGGCTTGAACCACCAACCTTTCGGTTAACAGCCGAACGCGCTAACCAATTGCGCCACAGAGACTAAGCACGTAAGGCGAGAGAGCTACGTGGACTAACAAGATTTTGCTCTCACAATGTCTAAATGCTTTTTCAGAGGTTACGGCATCCTCTGCTTTCAAATGCAGCTATGGTTCTTTATCTGCATGCAAATGTAGGTGGAGCCAGCTTCTCCCTTTCAAAATGCACAGAGAAAGGTGTGACAGCAGCAGAGTGGCGCAGCGGAAGCGTGCTGGGCCCATAACCCAGAGGTCGATGGATCGAAACCATCCTCTGCTAAGCAATTTGTTTTTGTTCAAATTTGTAATTCCGTTGGCAATCAAATCCCCAAACCTTAAGAGAAATTCACTTTTCCATGGGTTTTCACTGCTTTCGTTATGTTACCATCCACATCTGAGGTTTTATTGGTTTTAAGTCAATCGATGATAGCTTGCCTGTTAATTTCAAGAAAAATTGCACTTTCTGACCACTCTGTCAACATGTCTGTGTGACGTAACAGATTTCCAAACATTTCTATAGAGATCTCCTTTACGTCCTCACTTAACATGTTTAATGAATGTCTTTGGGGTTGTTATTTGTTTTCTTCTATACAATCTGTAGCCTCCGTTTGAATGTAATGTGTTGTTGCAGAAACATTAAAGCTAATTTTACTCTTTGCTGCTGTTTTTCTTTCCTTTTTTTTCTGTTTGGTTAGCGCATGCTTTGCCCATTCCATGTTAAAAATGAATCATCCCAGAGTGGAGTTGATCACCAAACTTTCCGTGCCCATCAAACGTTGCTAAGCTTGATGCAGTGAGGCATTAAAGTCGATTGCTTGTATTTGGACTGTTAACTCCGTGTGAAATGGCACTTTCTGATCATCTGGCACGTCCGTGCGTGTCTTCAAGTTTCAAAACACTTTCCTTAAAAAATTGTCTTCCAACGCTTTTAACATGCTTGTATGATATTTCTCTATTCCGTTTGCAGCCAGCCGTCTTCAATGTTTTTGCTGTTGTTTTTGATGTTTTTGTGGGAAAGATGAGGATTTT
The DNA here is from genome assembly GCF_036172605.1 of Pelobates fuscus. Taxonomy (NCBI): domain Eukaryota; kingdom Metazoa; phylum Chordata; class Amphibia; order Anura; family Pelobatidae; genus Pelobates; species Pelobates fuscus. Next base: position 18,428,300 of record NC_086318.1, on the reverse strand, counting down.
CATATTTTTTTGCTTATTGGTTAGCAAATGCTTTGCCCCTCCTGCATTGAAAAAGGAATGGTCCCGGAGTGGGGTTTCAACAGCACGCTTCGGGCGCTCATCACATGCTGATATGAGAAATGCAATGTGTTTGAAATTGCAGACACTTTCCCAATGAATGACGATGGATAGGAGCAGTCCCCTGTTCAGGTTCCCTTTGATCGAGCCCAATTTTCTGGCCAATCGGTTGACAACGGAATGAAGAATGAACTTCCTGTTCACTTCTGATGATGTTTTACGTGCTTTTGATGAAGTTTCAATTGGAAAGCACCGTCATAGATATGACGTCACCCTTCCTTTTAAACATGGTTTTGTGAAGAGTCTCCACCTATGTTAATCAATTTGCCGTCACCGTTTTTGCGTTTGAAAGGTAACTATTTTGTGCTCCTTTTTTGCTTCTCGGTTAAAAAAACTCAAGTGTCTCAAAACGTCCCTGGGTGGGCTTGAACCACCAACCTTTCGGTTAACAGCCGAACGCGCTAACCAATTGCACCACAGAGACTAAGCACGTGAGGCGAGAGAGCTACGTGGACTAACAAGATTTTGCTCTCACAATGTCTAAATGCTTTTTCAGAGGTTACGGCATCCTCTGCTTTCAAATGCAGCTATGGTTCTTTATCTGCATGCAAATGTAGGTGGAGCCAGCTTCTCCCTTTCAAAATGCACAGAGAAAGGTGTGACAGCAGCAGAGTGGCGCAGCGGAAGCGTGCTGGGCCCATAACCCAGAGGTCGATGGATATTGGTTAGCAAATGCTTTGCCCCTCCTGCATTGAAAAAGGAATGGTCCCAGAGTGGGGTTTCAACAGCACGCTTCGGGCGCTCATCACATGCTGATATGAGAAATGCAATGTGTTTGAAATTGCAGACACTTTCCCAATGAATGACGATGGATAGGAGCAGTCCCCTGTTCAGGTTCCCTTTGATCGAGCCCAATTTTCTGGCCAATCGGTTGACAACGGAATGAAGAATGAACTTCCTGTTCACTTCTGATGATGTTTTACGTGCTTTTGATGAAGTTTCAATTGGAAAGCACCGTCATAGATATGACGTCACCCTTCCTTTTAAACATGGTTTTGTGAAGGGTCTCCACCTATGTTAATCAATTTGCAGTCACCGTATTTGCGTTTGAAAGGTAACTATTTTGTGCTCCTTTTTTGCTTCTCGGTTAAAAAAACTCAAGTGTCTCAAAACGTCCCTGGGTGGGCTTGAACCACCAACCTTTCGGTTAACAGCCGAACGCGCTAACCAATTGCGCCACAGAGACTAAGCACGTAAGGCGAGAGAGCTACGTGGACTAACAAGATTTTGCTCTCACAATGTCTAAATGCTTTTTCAGAGGTTACGGCATCCTCTGCTTTCAAATGCAGCTATGGTTCTTTATCTGCATGCAAATGTAGGTGGAGCCAGCTTCTCCCTTTCAAAATGCACAGAGAAAGGTGTGACAGCAGCAGAGTGGCGCAGCGGAAGCGTGCTGGGCCCATAACCCAGAGGTCGATGGATCGAAACCATCCTCTGCTAAGCAATTTGTTTTTGTTCAAATTTGTAATTCCGTTGGCAATCAAATCCCCAAACCTTAAGAGAAATTCACTTTTCCATGGGTTTTCACTGCTTTCGTTATGTTACCATCCACATCTGAGGTTTTATTGGTTTTAAGTCAATCGATGATAGCTTGCCTGTTAATTTCAAGAAAAATTGCACTTTCTGACCACTCTGTCAACATGTCTGTGTGACGTAACAGATTTCCAAACATTTCTATAGAGATCTCCTTTACGTCCTCACTTAACATGTTTAAGGAATGTCTTTGGGGTTGTTATTTGTTTTCTTCTATACAATCTGTAGCCTCCGTTTGAATGTAATGTGTTGTTGCAGAAACATTAAAGCTAATTTTACTCTTTGCTGCTGTTTTTCTTTCCTTTTTTTTCTGTTTGGTTAGCGCATGCTTTGCCCATTCCATGTTAAAAATGAATCATCCCAGAGTGGAGTTGATCACCAAACTTTCCGTGCCCATCAAACGTTGCTAAGCTTGATGCAGTGAGGCATTAAAGTCGATTGCTTGTATTTGGACTGTTAACTCCGTGTGAAATGGCACTTTCTGATCATCTGGCACGTCCGTGCGTGTCTTCAAGTTTCAAAACACTTTCCTTAAAAAATTGTCTTCCAACGCTTTTAACATGCTTGTATGATATTTCTCTATTCCGTTTGCAGCCAGCCGTCTTCAATGTTTTTGCTGTTGTTTTTGATGTTTTTGTGGGAAAGATGAGGATTTTCATATTTTTTTGCTTATTGGTTAGCAAATGCTTTGCCCCTCCTGCATTGAAAAAGGAATGGTCCCGGAGTGGGGTTTCAACAGCACGCTTCGGGCGCTCATCACATGCTGATATGAGAAATGCAATGTGTTTGAAATTGCAGACACTTTCCCAATGAATGACGATGGATAGGAGCAGTCCCCTGTTCAGGTTCCCTTTGATCGAGCCCAATTTTCTGGCCAATCGGTTGACAACGGAATGAAGAATGAACTTCCTGTTCACTTCTGATGATGTTTTACGTGCTTTTGATGAAGTTTCAATTGGAAAGCACCGTCATAGATATGACGTCACCCTTCCTTTTAAACATGGTTTTGTGAAGAGTCTCCACCTATGTTAATCAATTTGCCGTCACCGTTTTTGCGTTTGAAAGGTAACTATTTTGTGCTCCTTTTTTGCTTCTCGGTTAAAAAAACTCAAGTGTCTCAAAACGTCCCTGGGTGGGCTTGAACCACCAACCTTTCGGTTAACAGCCGAACGCGCTAACCAATTGCACCACAGAGACTAAGCACGTGAGGCGAGAGAGCTACGTGGACTAACAAGATTTTGCTCTCACAATGTCTAAATGCTTTTTCAGAGGTTACGGCATCCTCTGCTTTCAAATGCAGCTATGGTTCTTTATCTGCATGCAAATGTAGGTGGAGCCAGCTTCTCCCTTTCAAAATGCACAGAGAAAGGTGTGACAGCAGCAGAGTGGCGCAGCGGAAGCGTGCTGGGCCCATAACCCAGAGGTCGATGGATATTGGTTAGCAAATGCTTTGCCCCTCCTGCATTGAAAAAGGAATGGTCCCAGAGTGGGGTTTCAACAGCACGCTTCGGGCGCTCATCACATGCTGATATGAGAAATGCAATGTGTTTGAAATTGCAGACACTTTCCCAATGAATGACGATGGATAGGAGCAGTCCCCTGTTCAGGTTCCCTTTGATCGAGCCCAATTTTCTGGCCAATCGGTTGACAACGGAATGAAGAATGAACTTCCTGTTCACTTCTGATGATGTTTTACGTGCTTTTGATGAAGTTTCAATTGGAAAGCACCGTCATAGATATGACGTCACCCTTCCTTTTAAACATGGTTTTGTGAAGGGTCTCCACCTATGTTAATCAATTTGCAGTCACCGTATTTGCGTTTGAAAGGTAACTATTTTGTGCTCCTTTTTTGCTTCTCGGTTAAAAAAACTCAAGTGTCTCAAAACGTCCCTGGGTGGGCTTGAACCACCAACCTTTCGGTTAACAGCCGAACGCGCTAACCAATTGCGCCACAGAGACTAAGCACGTAAGGCGAGAGAGCTACGTGGACTAACAAGATTTTGCTCTCACAATGTCTAAATGCTTTTTCAGAGGTTACGGCATCCTCTGCTTTCAAATGCAGCTATGGTTCTTTATCTGCATGCAAATGTAGGTGGAGCCAGCTTCTCCCTTTCAAAATGCACAGAGAAAGGTGTGACAGCAGCAGAGTGGCGCAGCGGAAGCGTGCTGGGCCCATAACCCAGAGGTCGATGGATCGAAACCATCCTCTGCTAAGCAATTTGTTTTTGTTCAAATTTGTAATTCCGTTGGCAATCAAATCCCCAAACCTTAAGAGAAATTCACTTTTCCATGGGTTTTCACTGCTTTCGTTATGTTACCATCCACATCTGAGGTTTTATTGGTTTTAAGTCAATCGATGATAGCTTGCCTGTTAATTTCAAGAAAAATTGCACTTTCTGACCACTCTGTCAACATGTCTGTGTGACGTAACAGATTTCCAAACATTTCTATAGAGATCTCCTTTACGTCCTCACTTAACATGTTTAAGGAATGTCTTTGGGGTTGTTATTTGTTTTCTTCTATACAATCTGTAGCCTCCGTTTGAATGTAATGTGTTGTTGCAGAAACATTAAAGCTAATTTTACTCTTTGCTGCTGTTTTTCTTTCCTTTTTTTTCTGTTTGGTTAGCGCATGCTTTGCCCATTCCATGTTAAAAATGAATCATCCCAGAGTGGAGTTGATCACCAAACTTTCCGTGCCCATCAAACGTTGCTAAGCTTGATGCAGTGAGGCATTAAAGTCGATTGCTTGTATTTGGACTGTTAACTCCGAGTGAAATGGCACTTTCTGATCATCTGGCACGTCCGTGCGTGTCTTCAAGTTTCAAAACACTTTCCTTAAAAAATTGTCTTCCAACGCTTTTAACATGCTTGTATGATATTTCTCTATTCCGTTTGCAGCCAGCCGTCTTCAATGTTTTTGCTGTTGTTTTTGATGTTTTTGTGGGAAAGATGAGGATTTTCATATTTTTTTGCTTATTGGTTAGCAAATGCTTTGCCCCTCCTGCATTGAAAAAGGAATGGTCCCGGAGTGGGGTTTCAACAGCACGCTTCGGGCGCTCATCACATGCTGATATGAGAAATGCAATGTGTTTGAAATTGCAGACACTTTCCCAATGAATGACGATGGATAGGAGCAGTCCCCTGTTCAGGTTCCCTTTGATCGAGCCCAATTTTCTGGCCAATCGGTTGACAACGGAATGAAGAATGAACTTCCTGTTCACTTCTGATGATGTTTTACGTGCTTTTGATGAAGTTTCAATTGGAAAGCACCGTCATAGATATGACATCACCCTTCCTTTTAAACATGGTTTTGTGAAAGGTCTCCACCTATGTTAATCAATTTGCAGTCACCGTATTTGCGTTTGAAAGGTAACTATTTTGGGCTCCTTTTTTGCTTCTCGGTTAAAAAAACTCAAGTGTCTCAAAACGTCCCTGGGTGGGCTTGAACCACCAACCTTTCGGTTAACAGCCGAACGCGCTAACCAATTGCGCCACAGAGACTAAGCACGTGAGGTGAGAGAGCTACGTGGACTAACAAGATTTTGCTCTCACAATGTCTAAATGCTTTTTCAGAGGTTACGGCATCCTCTGCTTTCAAATGCAGCTATGGTTCTTTATCTGCATGCAAATGTAGGTGGAGCCAGCTTCTCCCTTTCAAAATGCACAGAGAAAGGTGTGACAGCAGCAGAGTGGCGCAGCGGAAGTGTGCTGGGCCCATAACCCAGAGGTCGATGGATCGAAACCATCCTCTGCTAAGCAATTTGTTTTTGTTCAAATTTGTAATTCCGTTGGCAATCAAATCCCCAAACCTTAAGAGAAATTCACTTTTCCATGGGTTTTCACTGCTTTCGTTATGTTACCATCCACATCTGAGGTTTTATTGGTTTTAAGTCAATCGATGATAGCTTGCCTGTTAATTTCAAGAAAAATTGCACTTTCTGACCACTCTGTCAACATGTCTGTGTGACGTAACAGATTTCCAAACATTTCTATAGAGATCTCCTTTACGTCCTCACTTAACATGTTTAAGGAATGTCTTTGGGGTTGTTATTTGTTTTCTTCTATACAATCTGTAGCCTCCGTTTGAATGTAATGTGTTGTTGCAGAAACATTAAAGCTAATTTTACTCTTTGCTGCTGTTTTTCTTTCCTTTTTTTTCTGTTTGGTTAGCGCATGCTTTGCCCATTCCATGTTAAAAATGAATCATCCCAGAGTGGAGTTGATCACCAAACTTTCCGTGCCCATCAAACGTTGCTAAGCTTGATGCAGTGAGGCATTAAAGTCGATTGCTTGTATTTGGACTGTTAACTCCGAGTGAAATGGCACTTTCTGATCATCTGGCACGTCTGTGCGTGTCTTCAAGTTTCAAAACACTTTCCTTAAAAAATTGTCTTCCAACGCTTTTAACATGCTTGTATGATATTTCTCTATTCCGTTTGCAGCCAGCCGTCTTCAATGTTTTTGCTGTTGTTTTTGATGTTTTTGTGGGAAAGATGAGGATTTTCATATTTTTTTGCTTATTGGTTAGCAAATGCTTTGCCCCTCCTGCATTGAAAAAGGAATGGTCCCGGAGTGGGGTTTCAACAGCACGCTTCGGGCGCTCATCACATGCTGATATGAGAAATGCAATGTGTTTGAAATTGCAGACACTTTCCCAATGAATGACGATGGATAGGAGCAGTCCCCTGTTCAGGTTCCCTTTGATCGAGCCCAATTTTCTGGCCAATCGGTTGACAACGGAATGAAGAATGAACTTCCTGTTCACTTCTGATGATGTTTTACGTGCTTTTGATGAAGTTTCAATTGGAAAGCACCGTCATAGATATGACGTCACCCTTCCTTTTAAACATGGTTTTGTGAAGGGTCTCCACCTATGTTAATCAATTTGCAGTCACCGTATTTGCGTTTGAAACGTAACTATTTTGTGCTCCTTTTTTGCTTCTCGGTTAAAAAAACTCAAATGTCTCAAAACGTCCCTGGGTGGGCTTAAACCACCAACCTTTCGGTTAACAGCCGAACGCGCTAACCAATTGCGCCACAGAGACTAAGCACGTGAGGCGAGAGAGCGACGTGGACTAACAAGATTTTGCTCTCACAATGTCTAAATGCTTTTTCAGAGGTTACGGCATCCTCTGCTTTCAAATGCAGCTATGGTTCTTTATCTGCATGCAAATGTAGGTGGAGCCAGCTTCTCCCTTTCAAAATGCACAGAGAAAGGTGTGACAGCAGCAGAGTGGCGCAGCGGAAGTGTGCTGGGCCCATAACCCAGAGGTCGATGGATCGAAACCATCCTCTGCTAAGCAATTTGTTTTTGTTCAAATTTGTAATTCCGTTGGCAATCAAATCCCCAAACCTTAAGAGAAATTCACTTTTCCATGGGTTTTCACTGCTTTCGTTATGTTACCATCCACATCTGAGGTTTTATTGGTTTTAAGTCAATCGATGATAGCTTGCCTGTTAATTTCAAGAAAAATTGCACTTTCTGACCACTCTGTCAACATGTCTGTGTGACGTAACAGATTTCCAAACATTTCTATAGAGATCTCCTTTACGTCCTTACTTAACATGTTTAAGGAATGTCTTTGGGGTTGTTATTTGTTTTCTTCTATACAATCTGTAGCCTCCGTTTGAATGTAATGTGTTGTTGCAGAAACATTAAAGCTAATTTTACTCTTTGCTGCTGTTTTTCTTTCCTTTTTTTTCTGTTTGGTTAGCGCATGCTTTGCCCATTCCATGTTAAAAATGAATCATCCCAGAGTGGAGTTGATCACCAAACTTTCCGTGCCCATCAAACGTTGCTAAGCTTGATGCAGTGAGGCATTAAAGTCGATTGCTTGTATTTGGACTGTTAACTCCGAGTGAAATGGCACTTTCTGATCATCTGGCACGTCCGTGCGTGTCTTCAAGTTTCAAAACACTTTCCTTAAAAAATTGTCTTCCAACGCTTTTAACATGCTTGTATGATATTTCTCTATTCCGTTTGCAGCCAGCCGTCTTCAATGTTTTTGCTGTTGTTTTTGATGTTTTTGTGGGAAAGATGAGGATTTTCATATTTTTTTGCTTATTGGTTAGCAAATGCTTTGCCCCTCCTGCATTGAAAAAGGAATGGTCCCGGAGTGGGGTTTCAACAGCACGCTTCGGGCGCTCATCACATGCTGATATGAGAAATGCAATGTGTTTGAAATTGCAGACACTTTCCCAATGAATGACGATGGATAGGAGCAGTCCCCTGTTCAGGTTCCCTTTGATCGAGCCCAATTTTCTGGCCAATCGGTTGACAACGGAATGAAGAATGAACTTCCTGTTCACTTCTGATGATGTTTTACGTGCTTTTGATGAAGTTTCAATTGGAAAGCACCGTCATAGATATGACATCACCCTTCCTTTTAAACATGGTTTTGTGAAGGGTCTCCACCTATGTTAATCAATTTGCAGTCACCGTATTTGCGTTTGAAAGGTAACTATTTTGTGCTCCTTTTTTGCTTCTCGGTTAAAAAAACTCAAGTGTCTCAAAACGTCCCTGGGTGGACTTGAACCACCAACCTTTCGGTTAACAGCCGAACGCGCTAACCAATTGCGCCACAGAGACTAAGCACGTGAGGCGAGAGAGCGACGTGGACTAACAAGATTTTGCTCTCACAATGTCTAAATGCTTTTTCAGAGGTTACGGCATCCTCTGCTTTCAAATGCAGCTATGGTTCTTTATCTGCATGCAAATGTAGGTGGAGCCAGCTTCTCCCTTTCAAAATGCACAGAGAAAGGTGTGACAGCAGCAGAGTGGCGCAGCGGAAGTGTGCTGGGCCCATAACCCAGAGGTCGATGGATCGAAACCATCCTCTGCTAAGCAATTTGTTTTTGTTCAAATTTGTAATTCCGTTGGCAATCAAATCCCCAAACCTTAAGAGAAATTCACTTTTCCATGGGTTTTCACTGCTTTCGTTATGTTACCATCCACATCTGAGGTTTTATTGGTTTTAAGTCAATCGATGATAGCTTGCCTGTTATTTTCAAGAAAAATTGCACTTTCTGACCACTCTGTCAACATGTCTGTGTGACGTAACAGATTTCCAAACATTTCTATAGAGATCTCCTTTACGTCCTCACTTAACATGTTTAAGGAATGTCTTTGGGGTTGTTATTTGTTTTCTTCTATACAATCTGTAGCCTCCGTTTGAATGTAATGTGTTGTTGCAGAAACATTAAAGCTAATTTTACTCTTTGCTGCTGTTTTTCTTTCCTTTTTTTTCTGTTTGGTTAGCGCATGCTTTGCCCATTCCATGTTAAAAATGAATCATCCCAGAGTGGAGTTGATCACCAAACTTTCCGTGCCCATCAAACGTTGCTAAGCTTGATGCAGTGAGGCATTAAAGTCGATTGCTTGTATTTGGACTGTTAACTCCGAGTGAAATGGCACTTTCTGATCATCTGGCACGTCCGTGCGTGTCTTCAAGTTTCAAAACACTTTCCTTAAAAAATTGTCTTCCAACGCTTTTAACATGCTTGTATGATATTTCTCTATTCCGTTTGCAGCCAGCCGTCTTCAATGTTTTTGCTGTTGTTTTTGATGTTTTTGTGGGAAAGATGAGGATTTTCATATTTTTTTGCTTATTGGTTAGCAAATGCTTTGCCCCTCCTGCATTGAAAAAGGAATGGTCCCGGAGTGGGGTTTCAACAGCACGCTTCGGGCGCTCATCACATGCTGATATGAGAAATGCAATGTGTTTGAAATTGCAGACACTTTCCCAATGAATGACGATGGATAGGAGCAGTCCCCTGTTCAGGTTCCCTTTGATCGAGCCCAATTTTCTGGCCAATCGGTTGACAACGGAATGAAGAATGAACTTCCTGTTCACTTCTGATGATGTTTTACGTGCTTTTGATGAAGTTTCAATTGGAAAGCACCGTCATAGATATGACATCACCCTTCCTTTTAAACATGGTTTTGTGAAGGGTCTCCACCTATGTTAATCAATTTGCAGTCACCGTATTTGCGTTTGAAAGGTAACTATTTTGTGCTCCTTTTTTGCTTCTCGGTTAAAAAAACTCAAATGTCTCAAAACGTCCCTGGGTGGGCTTAAACCACCAACCTTTCGGTTAACAGCCGAACACGCTAACCAATTGCGCCACAGAGACTAAGCACGTGAGGCGAGAGAGCTACGTGGACTAACAAGATTTTGCTCTCACAATGTCTAAATGCTTTTTCAGAGGTTACGGCATCCTCTGCTTTCAAATGCAGCTATGGTTCTTTATCTGCATGCAAATGTAGGTGGAGCCAGCTTCTCCCTTTCAAAATGCACAGAGAAAGGTGTGACAGCAGCAGAGTGGCGCAGCGGAAGCGTGCTGGGCCCATAACCCAGAGGTCGATGGATCGAAACCATCCTCTGCTAAGCAATTTGTTTATGTTCAAATTTGTAATTCCGTTGGCAATCAAATCCCCAAACCTTAAGAGAAATTCACTTTTCCATGGGTTTTCACTGCTTTCGTTATGTTACCATCCACATCTGAGGTTTTATTGGTTTTAAGTCAATCGATGATAGCTTGCCTGTTAATTTCAAGAAAAATTGCACTTTCTGACCACTCTGTCAACATGTCTGTGTGACGTAACAGATTTCCAAACATTTCTATAGAGATCTCCTTTACGTCCTCACCTATGTTAATCAATTTGCAGTCACCGTATTTGCGTTTGAAAGGTAACTATTTTGTGCTCCTTTTTTGCTTCTCGGTTAAAATAACTCAAGTGTCTCAAAACGTCCCTGAGTGGGCTTGAACCACCAACCTTTCGGTTAACAGCCGAACGCGCTAACCAATTGCGCCACAGAGACTAAGCACGTGAGGCGAGAGAGCTACGTGGACTAACAAGATTTTGCTCTCACAATGTCTAAATGCTTTTTCAGAGGTTACGGCATCCTCTGCTTTCAAATGCAGCTATGGTTCTTTATCTGCATGCAAATGTAGGTGGAGCCAGCTTCTCCCTTTCAAAATGCACAGAGAAAGGTGTGACAGCAGCAGAGTGGCGCAGCGGAAGCGTGCTGGGCCCATAACCCAGAGGTCGATGGATCGAAACCATCCTCTGCTAAGCAATTTGTTTTTGTTCACATTTGTAATTCCGTTGGCAATCAAATCCCCAAACCTTAAGAGAAATTCACTTTTCCATGGGTTTTCACTGCTTTCGTTATGTTACCATCCACATCTGAGGTTTTATTGGTTTTAAGTCAATCGATGATAGCTTGCCTGTTAATTTCAAGAAAAATTGCACTTTCTGACCACTCTGTCAACATGTCTGTGTGACGTAACAGATTTCCAAACATTTCTATAGAGATCTCCTTTACGTCCTCACTTAACATGTTTAATGAATGTCTTTGGGGTTGTTATTTGTTTTCTTCTATACAATCTGTAGCCTCCGTTTGAATGTAATGTGTTGTTGCAGAAACATTAAAGCTAATTTTACTCTTTGCTGCTGTTTTTCTTTCCTTTTTTTTCTGTTTGGTTAGCGCATGCTTTGCCCATTCCATGTTAAAAATGAATCATCCCAGAGTGGAGTTGATCACCAAACTTTCCGTGCCCATCAAACGTTGCTAAGCTTGATGCAGTGAGGCATTAAAGTCGATTGCTTGTATTTGGACTGTTAACTCCGAGTGAAATGGCACTTTCTGATCATCTGGCACGTCCGTGCGTGTCTTCAAGTTTCAAAACACTTTCCTTAAAAAATTGTCTTCCAACGCTTTTAACATGCTTGTATGATATTTCTCTATTCCGTTTGCAGCCAGCCGTCTTCAATGTTTTTGCTGTTGTTTTTGATGTTTTTGTGGGAAAGATGAGGATTTTCATATTTTTTTGCTTATTGGTTAGCAAATGCTTTGCCCCTCCTGCATTGAAAAAGGAATGGTCCCGGAGTGGGGTTTCAACAGCACGCTGCGGGCGCTCATCACATGCTGATATGAGAAATGCAATGTGTTTGAAATTGCAGACACTTTCCCAATGAATGACGATGGATAGGAGCAGTCCCCTGTTCAGGTTCCCTTTGATCGAGCCCAATTTTCTGGCCAATCGGTTGACAACGGAATGAAGAATGAACTTCCTGTTCACTTCTGATGATGTTTTACGTGCTTTTGATGAAGTTTCAATTGGAAAGCACCGTCATAGATATGACGTCACCCTTCCTTTTAAACATGGTTTTGTGAAGGGTTTCCACCTATGTTAATCAATTTGCAGTCACCGTATTTGCGTTTGAAACGTAACTATTTTGTGCTCCTTTTTTGCTTCTCGGTTAAAAAAACTCAAGTCTCTCAAAACGTCCCTGGGTGGGCTTGAACCACCAACCTTTCGGTTAACAGCCGAACGCGCTAACCAATTGCGCCACAGAGACTAAGCACGTGAGGCGAGAGAGCTACGTGGACTAACAAGATTTTGCTCTCACAATGTCTAAATGCTTTTTCAGAGGTTACGGCATCCTCTGCTTTCAAATGCAGCTATGGTTCTTTATCTGCATGCAAATGTAGGTGGAGCCAGCTTCTCCCTTTCAAAATGCACAGAGAAAGGTGTGACAGCAGCAGAGTGGCGCAGCGGAAGCGTGCTGAGCCCCTAACCCAGAGGTCGATGGATCGAAACCATCCTCTGCTAAGCAATTTGTTTTTGTTCAAATTTGTAATTCCGTTGGCAATCAAATCCCCAAACCTTAAGAGAAATTCACTTTTCCATGGGTTTTCACTGCTTTCGTTATGTTACCATCCACATCTGAGGTTTTATTGGTTTTAAGTCAATCGATGATAGCTTGCCTGTTAATTTCAAGAAAAATTGCACTTTCTGACCACTCTGTCAACATGTCTGTGTGACGTAACAGATTTCCAAACATTTCTATAGAGATCTCCTTTACGTCCTCACTTAACATGTTTAATGAATGTCTTTGGGGTTGTTATTTGTTTTCTTCTATGCAATCTGTAGCCTCCGTTTGAATGTAATGTGTTGTTGCAGAAACATTAAAGCTAATTTTACTCTTTGCTGCTGTTTTTCTTTCCTTTTTTTTCTGTTTGGTTAGCGCATGCTTTGCCCATTCCATGTTAAAAATGAATCATCCCAGAGTGGAGTTGATCACCAAACTTTCCGTGCCCATCAAACGTTGCTAAGCTTGATGCAGTGAGGCATTAAAGTCGATTGCTTGTATTTGGACTGTTAACTCCGAGTGAAATGGCACTTTCTGATCATCTGGCACGTCCGTGCGTGTCTTCAAGTTTCAAAACACTTTCCTTAAAAAATTGTCTTCCAACGCTTTTAACATGCTTGTATGATATTTCTCTATTCCGTTTGCAGCCAGCCGTCTTCAATGTTTTTGCTGTTGTTTTTGATGTTTTTGTGGGAAAGATGAGGATTTTCATATTTTTTTGCTTATTGGTTAGCAAATGCTTTGCCCCTCCTGCATTGAAAAAGGAATGGTCCCGGAGTGGGGTTTCAACAGCACGCTGCGGGCGCTCATCACATGCTGATATGAGAAATGCAATGTGTTTGAAATTGCAGACACTTTCCCAATGAATGACGATGGATAGGAGCAGTCCCCTGTTCAGGTTCCCTTTGATCGAGCCCAATTTTCTGGCCAATCGGTTGACAACGGAATGAAGAATGAACTTCCTGTTCACTTCTGATGATGTTTTACGTGCTTTTGATGAAGTTTCAATTAGAAAACACCGTCATAGATATGACGTCACCCTTCCTTTTAAACATGGTTTTGTGAAGGGTCTCCACCTATGTTAATCAATTTGCAGTCACCGTATTTGCGTTTGAAAGGTAACTATTTTGTGCTCCTTTTTTGCTTCTCGGTTAAAAAAACTCAAGTGTCTCAAAACGTCCCTGGGTGGGCTTGAACCACCAACCTTTCGGTTAACAGCCGAACGCGCTAACCAATTGCGCCACAGAGACTAAGCACGTGAGGCGAGAGAGCTACGTGGACTAACAAGATTTTGCTCTCACAATGTCTAAATGCTTTTTCAGAGGTTACGGCATCCTCTGCTTTCAAATGCAGCTATGGTTCTTTATCTGCATGCAAATGTAGGTGGAGCCAGCTTCTCCCTTTCAAAATGCACAGAGAAAGGTGTGACAGCAGCAGAGTGGCGCAGCGGAAGCGTGCTGAGCCCCTAACCCAGAGGTCGATGGATCGAAACCATCCTCTGCTAAGCAATTTGTTTTTGTTCAAATTTGTAATTCCGTTGGCAATCAAATCCCCAAACCTTAAGAGAAATTCACTTTTCCATGGGTTTTCACTGCTTTCGTTATGTTACCATCCACATCTGAGGTTTTATTGGTTTTAAGTCAATCGATGATAGCTTGCCTGTTAATTTCAAGAAAAATTGCACTTTCTGACCACTCTGTCAACATGTCTGTGTGACGTAACAGATTTCCAAACATTTCTATAGAGATCTCCTTTACGTCCTCACTTAACATGTTTAATGAATGTCTTTGGGGTTGTTATTTGTTTTCTTCTATGCAATCTGTAGCCTCCGTTTGAATGTAATGTGTTGTTGCAGAAACATTAAAGCTAATTTTACTCTTTGCTGCTGTTTTTCTTTCCTTTTTTTTCTGTTTGGTTAGCGCATGCTTTGCCCATTCCATGTTAAAAATGAATCATCCCAGAGTGGAGTTGATCACCAAACTTTCCGTGCCCATCAAACGTTGCTAAGCTTGATGCAGTGAGGCATTAAAGTCGATTGCTTGTATTTGGACTGTTAACTCCGAGTGAAATGGCACTTTCTGATCATCTGGCACGTCCGTGCGTGTCTTCAAGTTTCAAAACACTTTCCTTAAAAAATTGTCTTCCAACGCTTTTAACATGCTTGTATGATATTTCTCTATTCCGTTTGCAGCCAGCCGTCTTCAATGTTTTTGCTGTTGTTTTTGATGTTTTTGTGGGAAAGATGAGGATTTTCATATTTTTTTGCTTATTGGTTAGCAAATGCTTTGCCCCTCCTGCATTGAAAAAGGAATGGTCCCGGAGTGGGGTTTCAACAGCACGCTGCGGGCGCTCATCACATGCTGATATGAGAAATGCAATGTGTTTGAAATTGCAGACACTTTCCCAATGAATGACGATGGATAGGAGCAGTCCCCTGTTCAGGTTCCCTTTGATCGAGCCCAATTTTCTGGCCAATCGGTTGACAACGGAATGAAGAATGAACTTCCTGTTCACTTCTGATGATGTTTTACGTGCTTTTGATGAAGTTTCAATTAGAAAACACCGTCATAGATATGACGTCACCCTTCCTTTTAAACATGGTTTTGTGAAGGGTCTCCACCTATGTTAATCAATTTGCAGTCACCGTATTTGCGTTTGAAAGGTAACTATTTTGTGCTCCTTTTTTGCTTCTCGGTTAAAAAAACTCAAGTGTCTCAAAACGTCCCTGGGTGGGCTTGAACCACCAACCTTTCGGTTAACAGCCGAACGCGCTAACCAATTGCGCCACAGAGACTAAGCACGTGAGGCGAGAGAGCTACGTGGACTAACAAGATTTTGCTCTCACAATGTCTAAATGCTTTTTCAGAGGTTACGGCATCCTCTGCTTTCAAATGCAGCTATGGTTCTTTATCTGCATGCAAATGTAGGTGGAGCCAGCTTCTCCCTTTCAAAATGCACAGAGAAAGGTGTGACAGCAGCAGAGTGGCGCAGCGGAAGCGTGCTGGGCCCATAACCCAGAGGTCGATGGATCGAAACCATCCTCTGCTAAGCAATTTGTTTTTGTTCAAATTTGTAATTCCGTTGGCAATCAAATCCCCAAACCTTAAGAGAAATTCACTTTTCCATGGGTTTTCACTGCTTTCGTTATGTTACCATCCACATCTGAGGTTTTATTGGTTTTAAGTCAATCGATGATAGCTTGCCTGTTAATTTCAAGAAAAATTGCACTTTCTGACCACTCTGTCAACATGTCTGTGTGACGTAACAGATTTCCAAACATTTCTATAGAGATCTCCTTTACGTCCTCACTTAACATGTTTAATGAATGTCTTTGGGGTTGTTATTTGTTTTCTTCTATGCAATCTGTAGCCTCCGTTTGAATGTAATGTGTTGTTGCAGAAACATTAAAGCTAATTTTACTCTTTGCTGCTGTTTTTCTTTCCTTTTTTTTCTGTTTGGTTAGCGCATGCTTTGCCCATTCCATGTTAAAAATGAATCATCCCAGAGTGGAGTTGATCACCAAACTTTCCGTGCCCATCAAACGTTGCTAAGCTTGATGCAGTGAGGCATTAAAGTCGATTGCTTGTATTTGGACTGTTAACTCCGAGTGAAATGGCACTTTCTGATCATCTGGCACGTCCGTGCGTGTCTTCAAGTTTCAAAACACTTTCCTTAAAAAATTGTCTTCCAACGCTTTTAACATGCTTGTATGATATTTCTCTATTCCGTTTGCAGCCAGCCGTCTTCAATGTTTTTGCTGTTGTTTTTGATGTTTTTGTGGGAAAGATGAGGATTTTCATATTTTTTTGCTTATTGGTTAGCAAATGCTTTGCCCCTCCTGCATTGAAAAAGGAATGGTCCCGGAGTGGGGTTTCAACAGCACGCTGCGGGCGCTCATCACATGCTGATATGAGAAATGCAATGTGTTTGAAATTGCAGACACTTTCCCAATGAATGACGATGGATAGGAGCAGTCCCCTGTTCAGGTTCCCTTTGATCGAGCCCAATTTTCTGGCCAATCGGTTGACAACGGAATGAAGAATGAACTTCCTGTTCAATTCTGATGATGTTTTACGTGCTTTTGATGAAGTTTCAATTAGAAAACACCGTCATAGATATGACGTCACCCTTCCTTTTAAACATGGTTTTGTGAAGGGTCTCCACCTATGTTAATCAATTTGCAGTCACCGTATTTGCGTTTGAAAGGTAACTATTTTGTGCTCCTTTTTTGCTTCTCGGTTAAAAAAACTCAAGTGTCTCAAAACGTCCCTGGGTGGGCTTGAACCACCAACCTTTCGGTTAACAGCCGAACGCGCTAACCAATTGCGCCACAGAGACTAAGCACGTGAGGCGAGAGAGCTACGTGGACGAACAAGATTTTGCTCTCACAATGTCTAAATGCTTTTTCAGAGGTTACGGCATCCTCTGCTTTCAAATGCAGCTATGGTTCTTTATCTGCATGCAAATGTAGGTGGAGCCAGCTTCTCCCTTTCAAAATGCACAGAGAAATGTGTGACAGCAGCAGAGTGGCGCAGCGGAAGCGTGCTGGGCCCATAACCCAGAGGTCGATGGATCGAAACCATCATCTGCTAAGCAATTTGTTTTTGTTCAAATTTGTAATTCCGTTGGCAATCAAATCCCCAAACCTTAAGAGAAATTCACTTTTCCATGGGTTTTCACTGCTTTCGTTATGTTACCATCCACATCTGAGGTTTTATTGGTTTTAAGTCAATCGATGATAGCTTGCCTGTTAATTTCAAGAAAAATTGCACTTTCTGACCACTCTGTCAACATGTCTGTGTGACGTAACAGATTTCCAAACATTTCTATAGAGATCTCCTTTACGTCCTCACTTAACATGTTTAATGAATGTCTTTGGGGTTGTTATTTGTTTTCTTCTATACAATCTGTAGCCTCCGTTTGAATGTAATGTGTTGTTGCAGAAACATTAAAGCTAATTTTACTCTTTGCTGCTGTTTTTCTTTCCTTTTTTTTCTGTTTGGTTAGCGCATGCTTTGCCCATTCCATGTTAAAAATGAATCATCCCAGAGTGGAGTTGATCACCAAACTTTCCGTGCCCATCAAACGTTGCTAAGCTTGATGCAGTGAGGCATTAAAGTCGATTGCTTGTATTTGGACTGTTAACTCCGAGTGAAATGGCACTTTCTGATCATCTGGCACGTCCGTGCGTGTCTTCAAGTTTCAAAACACTTTCCTTAAAAAATTGTCTTCCAACGCTTTTAACATGCTTGTATGATATTTCTCTATTCTGTTTGCAGCCAGCCGTCTTCAATGTTTTTGCTGTTGTTTTTGATGTTTTTGTGGGAAAGATGAGGATTTTCATATTTTTTTGCTTATTGGTTAGCAAATGCTTTGCCCCTCCTGCATTGAAAAAGGAATGGTCCCGGAGTGGGGTTTCAACAGCACGCTTCGGGCGCTCATCACATGCTGATATGAGAAATGCAATGTGTTTGAAATTGCAGACACTTTCCCAATGAATGACGATGGATAGGAGCAGTCCCCTGTTCAGGTTCCCTTTGATCGAGCCCAATTTTCTGGCCAATCGGTTGACAACGGAATGAAGAATGAACTTCCTGTTCACTTCTGATGATGTTTTACGTGCTTTTGATGAAGTTTCAATTGGAAATCACCGTCATAGATATGACGTCACCCTTCCTTTTAAACATGGTTTTGTGAAGGGTCTCCACCTATGTTAATCAATTTGCAGTCACCGTATTTGCGTTTGAAAGGTAACTATTTTGTGCTCCTTTTTTGCTTCTCGGTTAAAAAAACTCAAGTGTCTCAAAACGTCCCTGGGTGGGCTTGAACCACCAACCTTTCGGTTAACAGCCGAACGCGCTAACCAATTGCGCCACAGAGACTAAGCACGTGAGGCGAGAGAGCTACGTGGACTAACAAGATTTTGCTCTCACAATGTTAAAAATGAATCATCCCAGAGTGGAGTTGATCACCAAACTTTCCGTGCCCATCAAACGTTGCTAAGCTTGATGCAGTGAGGCATTAAAGTCGATTGCTTGTATTTGGACTGTTAACTCCGAGTGAAATGGCACTTTCTGATCATCTGGCACGTCCGTGCGTGTCTTCAAGTTTCAAAACACTTTCCTTAAAAAATTGTCTTCCAACGCTTTTAACAAGCTTGTATGATATTTCTCTATTCCGTTTGCAGCCAGCCGTCTTCAATGTTTTTGCTGTTGTTTTTGATGTTTTTGTGGGAAAGATGAGGATTTTCATATTTTTTTGCTTATTGGTTAGCAAATGCTTTGCCCCTCCTGCATTGAAAAAGGAATGGTCCCGGAGTGGGGTTTCAACAGCACGCTGCGGGCGCTCATCACATGCTGATATGAGAAATGCAATGTGTTTGAAATTGCAGACACTTTCCCAATGAATGACGATGGATAGAAGCAGTCCCCTGTTCAGGTTCCCTTTGATCAAGCCCAATTTTCTGGCCAATCGGTTGACAACGGAATGAAGAATGAACTTCCTGTTCACTTCTGATGATGTTTTACGTGCTTTTGATGAAGTTTCAATTGGAAAGCACCGTCATAGATATGACGTCACCCTTCCTTTTAAACATGGTTTTGTGAAGAGTCTCCACCTATGTTAATCAATTTGCAGTCACCGTATTTGCGTTTGAAAGGTAACTATTTTGTGCTCCTTTTTTGCTTCTCGGTTAAAAAAACTCAAGTGTCTCAAAACGTCCCTGGGTGGGCTTGAACCACCAACCTTTCGGTTAACAGCCGAACGCGCTAACCAATTGCGCCACAGAGACTAAGCACGTGAGGCGAGAGAGCTACGTGGACTAACAAGATTTTGCTCTCACAATGTCTAAATGCTTTTTCAAAGGTTACGGCATCCTCTGCTTTCAAATGCAGCTATGGTTCTTTATCTGCATGCAAATGTAGGTGGAGCCAGCTTCTCCCTTTCAAAATGCACAGAGAAAGGTGTGACAGCAGCAGAGTGGCGCAGCGGAAGCGTGCTGGGCCCATAACCCAGAGGTCGATGGATCGAAACCATCCTCTGCTAAGCAATTTGTTTTTGTTCAAATTTGTAATTCCGTTGGCAATCAAATCCCCAAACCTTAAGAGAAATTCACTTTTCCATGGGTTTTCACTGCTTTCGTTATGTTACCATCCACATCTGAGGTTTTATTGGTTTTAAGTCAATCGATGATAGCTTGCCTGTTAATTTCAAGAAAAATTGCACTTTCTGACCACTCTGTCAACATGTCTGTGTGACGTAACAGATTTCCAAACATTTCTATAGAGATCTCCTTTACGTCCTCACTTAACATGTTTAATGAATGTCTTTGGGGTTGTTATTTGTTTTCTTCTATGCAATCTGTAGCCTCCGTTTGAATGTAATGTGTTGTTGCAGAAACATTAAAGCTAATTTTACTCTTTGCTGCTGTTTTTCTTTCCTTTTTTTTCTGTTTGGTTAGCGCATGCTTTGCCCATTCCATGTTAAAAATGAATCATCCCAGAGTGGAGTTGATCACCAAACTTTCCGTGCCCATCAAACGTTGCTAAGCTTGATGCAGTGAGGCATTAAAGTCGATTGCTTGTATTTGGACTGTTAACTCCGAGTGAAATGGCACTTTCTGATCATCTGGCACGTCCGTGCGTGTCTTCAAGTTTCAAAACACTTTCCTTAAAAAATTGTCTTCCAACGCTTTTAACATGCTTGTATGATATTTCTCTATTCCGTTTGCAGCCAGCCGTCTTCAATGTTTTTGCTGTTGTTTTTGATGTTTTTGTGGGAAAGATGAGGATTTTCATATTTTTTTGCTTATTGGTTAGCAAATGCTTTGCCCCTCCTGCATTGAAAAAGGAATGGTCCCGGAGTGGGGTTTCAACAGCACGCTGCGGGCGCTCATCACATGCTGATATGAGAAATGCAATGTGTTTGAAATTGCAGACACTTTCCCAATGAATGACGATGGATAGGAGCAGTCCCCTGTTCAGGTTCCCTTTGATCGAGCCCAATTTTCTGGCCAATCGGTTGACAACGGAATGAAGAATGAACTTCCTGTTCACTTCTGATGATGTTTTACGTGCTTTTGATGAAGTTTCAATTAGAAAACACCGTCATAGATATGACGTCACCCTTCCTTTTAAACATGGTTTTGTGAAGGGTCTCCACCTATGTTAATCAATTTGCAGTCACCGTATTTGCGTTTGAAAGGTAACTATTTTGTGCTCCTTTTTTGCTTCTCGGTTAAAAAAACTCAAGTGTCTCAAAACGTCCCTGGGTGGGCTTGAACCACCAACCTTTCGGTTAACAGCCGAACGCGCTAACCAATTGCGCCACAGAGACTAAGCACGTGAGGCGAGAGAGCTACGTGGACTAACAAGATTTTGCTCTCACAATGTTAAAAATGAATCATCCCAGAGTGGAGTTGATCACCAAACTTTCCGTGCCCATCAAACGTTGCTAAGCTTGATGCAGTGAGGCATTAAAGTCGATTGCTTGTATTTGGACTGTTAACTCCGAGTGAAATGGCACTTTCTGATCATCTGGCACGTCCGTGCGTGTCTTCAAGTTTCAAAACACTTTCCTTAAAAAATTGTCTTCCAACGCTTTTAACAAGCTTGTATGATATTTCTCTATTCCGTTTGCAGCCAGCCGTCTTCAATGTTTTTGCTGTTGTTTTTGATGTTTTTGTGGGAAAGATGAGGATTTTCATATTTTTTTGCTTATTGGTTAGCAAATGCTTTGCCCCTCCTGCATTGAAAAAGGAATGGTCCCGGAGTGGGGTTTCAACAGCACGCTGCGGGCGCTCATCACATGCTGATATGAGAAATGCAATGTGTTTGAAATTGCAGACACTTTCCCAATGAATGACGATGGATAGGAGCAGTCCCCTGTTCAGGTTCCCTTTGATCAAGCCCAATTTTCTGGCCAATCGGTTGACAACGGAATGAAGAATGAACTTCCTGTTCACTTCTGATGATGTTTTACGTGCTTTTGATGAAGTTTCAATTGGAAAGCACCGTCATAGATATGACGTCACCCTTCCTTTTAAACATGGTTTTGTGAAGAGTCTCCACCTATGTTAATCAATTTGCAGTCACCGTATTTGCGTTTGAAAGGTAACTATTTTGTGCTCCTTTTTTGCTTCTCGGTTAAAAAAACTCAAGTGTCTCAAAACGTCCCTGGGTGGGCTTGAACCACCAACCTTTCGGTTAACAGCCGAACGCGCTAACCAATTGCGCCACAGAGACTAAGCACGTGAGGCGAGAGAGCTACGTGGACTAACAAGATTTTGCTCTCACAATGTCTAAATGCTTTTTCAAAGGTTACGGCATCCTCTGCTTTCAAATGCAGCTATGGTTCTTTATCTGCATGCAAATGTAGGTGGAGCCAGCTTCTCCCTTTCAAAATGCACAGAGAAAGGTGTGACAGCAGCAGAGTGGCGCAGCGGAAGCGTGCTGGGCCCATAACCCAGAGGTCGATGGATCGAAACCATCCTCTGCTAAGCAATTTGTTTTTGTTCAAATTTGTAATTCCGTTGGCAATCAAATCCCCAAACCTTAAGAGAAATTCACTTTTCCATGGGTTTTCACTGCTTTCGTTATGTTACCATCCACATCTGAGGTTTTATTGGTTTTAAGTCAATCGATGATAGCTTGCCTGTTAATTTCAAGAAAAATTGCACTTTCTGACCACTCTGTCAACATGTCTGTGTGACGTAACAGATTTCCAAACATTTCTATAGAGATCTCCTTTACGTCCTCACTTAACATGTTTAATGAATGTCTTTGGGGTTGTTATTTGTTTTCTTCTATGCAATCTGTAGCCTCCGTTTGAATGTAATGTGTTGTTGCAGAAACATTAAAGCTAATTTTACTCTTTGCTGCTGTTTTTCTTTCCTTTTTTTTCTGTTTGGTTAGCGCATGCTTTGCCCATTCCATGTTAAAAATGAATCATCCCAGAGTGGAGTTGATCACCAAACTTTCCGTGCCCATCAAACGTTGCTAAGCTTGATGCAGTGAGGCATTAAAGTCGATTGCTTGTATTTGGACTGTTAACTCCGAGTGAAATGGCACTTTCTGATCATCTGGCACGTCCGTGCGTGTCTTCAAGTTTCAAAACACTTTCCTTAAAAAATTGTCTTCCAACGCTTTTAACATGCTTGTATGATATTTCTCTATTCCGTTTGCAGCCAGCCGTCTTCAATGTTTTTGCTGTTGTTTTTGATGTTTTTGTGGGAAAGATGAGGATTTTCATATTTTTTTGCTTATTGGTTAGCAAATGCTTTGCCCCTCCTGCATTGAAAAAGGAATGGTCCCGGAGTGGGGTTTCAACAGCACGCTGCGGGCGCTCATCACATGCTGATATGAGAAATGCAATGTGTTTGAAATTGCAGACACTTTCCCAATGAATGACGATGGATAGGAGCAGTCCCCTGTTCAGGTTCCCTTTGATCGAGCCCAATTTTCTGGCCAATCGGTTGACAACGGAATGAAGAATGAACTTCCTGTTCACTTCTGATGATGTTTTACGTGCTTTTGATGAAGTTTCAATTAGAAAACACCGTCATAGATATGACGTCACCCTTCCTTTTAAACATGGTTTTGTGAAGGGTCTCCACCTATGTTAATCAATTTGCAGTCACCGTATTTGCGTTTGAAAGGTAACTATTTTGTGCTCCTTTTTTGCTTCTCGGTTAAAAAAACTCAAGTGTCTCAAAACGTCCCTGGGTGGGCTTGAACCACCAACCTTTCGGTTAACAGCCGAACGCGCTAACCAATTGCGCCACAGAGACTAAGCACGTGAGGCGAGAGAGCTACGTGGACTAACAAGATTTTGCTCTCACAATGTCTAAATGCTTTTTCAGAGGTTACGGCATCCTCTGCTTTCAAATGCAGCTATGGTTCTTTATCTGCATGCAAATGTAGGTGGAGCCAGCTTCTCCCTTTCAAAATGCACAGAGAAAGGTGTGACAGCAGCAGAGTGGCGCAGCGGAAGCGTGCTGGGCCCATAACCCAGAGGTCGATGGATCGAAACCATCCTCTGCTAAGCAATTTGTTTTTGTTCAAATTTGTAATTCCGTTGGCAATCAAATCCCCAAACCTTAAGAGAAATTCACTTTTCCATGGGTTTTCACTGCTTTCGTTATGTTACCATCCACATCTGAGGTTTTATTGGTTTTAAGTCAATCGATGATAGCTTGCCTGTTAATTTCAAGAAAAATTGCACTTTCTGACCACTCTGTCAACATGTCTGTGTGACGTAACAGATTTCCAAACATTTCTATAGAGATCTCCTTTACGTCCTCACTTAACATGTTTAATGAATGTCTTTGGGGTTGTTATTTGTTTTCTTCTATGCAATCTGTAGCCTCCGTTTGAATGTAATGTGTTGTTGCAGAAACATTAAAGCTAATTTTACTCTTTGCTGCTGTTTTTCTTTCCTTTTTTTTCTGTTTGGTTAGCGCATGCTTTGCCCATTCCATGTTAAAAATGAATCATCCCAGAGTGGAGTTGATCACCAAACTTTCCGTGCCCATCAAACGTTGCTAAGCTTGATGCAGTGAGGCATTAAAGTCGATTGCTTGTATTTGGACTGTTAACTCCGAGTGAAATGGCACTTTCTGATCATCTGGCACGTCCGTGCGTGTCTTCAAGTTTCAAAACACTTTCCTTAAAAAATTGTCTTCCAACGCTTTTAACATGCTTGTATGATATTTCTCTATTCCGTTTGCAGCCAGCCGTCTTCAATGTTTTTGCTGTTGTTTTTGATGTTTTTGTGGGAAAGATGAGGATTTTCATATTTTTTTGCTTATTGGTTAGCAAATGCTTTGCCCCTCCTGCATTGAAAAAGGAATGGTCCCGGAGTGGGGTTTCAACAGCACGCTGCGGGCGCTCATCACATGCTGATATGAGAAATGCAATGTGTTTGAAATTGCAGACACTTTCCCAATGAATGACGATGGATAGGAGCAGTCCCCTGTTCAGGTTCCCTTTGATCGAGCCCAATTTTCTGGCCAATCGGTTGACAACGGAATGAAGAATGAACTTCCTGTTCAATTCTGATGATGTTTTACGTGCTTTTGATGAAGTTTCAATTAGAAAACACCGTCATAGATATGACGTCACCCTTCCTTTTAAACATGGTTTTGTGAAGGGTCTCCACCTATGTTAATCAATTTGCAGTCACCGTATTTGCGTTTGAAAGGTAACTATTTTGTGCTCCTTTTTTGCTTCTCGGTTAAAAAAACTCAAGTGTCTCAAAACGTCCCTGGGTGGGCTTGAACCACCAACCTTTCGGTTAACAGCCGAACGCGCTAACCAATTGCGCCACAGAGACTAAGCACGTGAGGCGAGAGAGCTACGTGGACGAACAAGATTTTGCTCTCACAATGTCTAAATGCTTTTTCAGAGGTTACGGCATCCTCTGCTTTCAAATGCAGCTATGGTTCTTTATCTGCATGCAAATGTAGGTGGAGCCAGCTTCTCCCTTTCAAAATGCACAGAGAAATGTGTGACAGCAGCAGAGTGGCGCAGCGGAAGCGTGCTGGGCCCATAACCCAGAGGTCGATGGATCGAAACCATCATCTGCTAAGCAATTTGTTTTTGTTCAAATTTGTAATTCCGTTGGCAATCAAATCCCCAAACCTTAAGAGAAATTCACTTTTCCATGGGTTTTCACTGCTTTCGTTATGTTACCATCCACATCTGAGGTTTTATTGGTTTTAAGTCAATCGATGATAGCTTGCCTGTTAATTTCAAGAAAAATTGCACTTTCTGACCACTCTGTCAACATGTCTGTGTGACGTAACAGATTTCCAAACATTTCTATAGAGATCTCCTTTACGTCCTCACTTAACATGTTTAATGAATGTCTTTGGGGTTGTTATTTGTTTTCTTCTATACAATCTGTAGCCTCCGTTTGAATGTAATGTGTTGTTGCAGAAACATTAAAGCTAATTTTACTCTTTGCTGCTGTTTTTCTTTCCTTTTTTTTCTGTTTGGTTAGCGCATGCTTTGCCCATTCCATGTTAAAAATGAATCATCCCAGAGTGGAGTTGATCACCAAACTTTCCGTGCCCATCAAACGTTGCTAAGCTTGATGCAGTGAGGCATTAAAGTCGATTGCTTGTATTTGGACTGTTAACTCCGAGTGAAATGGCACTTTCTGATCATCTGGCACGTCCGTGCGTGTCTTCAAGTTTCAAAACACTTTCCTTAAAAAATTGTCTTCCAACGCTTTTAACATGCTTGTATGATATTTCTCTATTCTGTTTGCAGCCAGCCGTCTTCAATGTTTTTGCTGTTGTTTTTGATGTTTTTGTGGGAAAGATGAGGATTTTCATATTTTTTTGCTTATTGGTTAGCAAATGCTTTGCCCCTCCTGCATTGAAAAAGGAATGGTCCCGGAGTGGGGTTTCAACAGCACGCTTCGGGCGCTCATCACATGCTGATATGAGAAATGCAATGTGTTTGAAATTGCAGACACTTTCCCAATGAATGACGATGGATAGGAGCAGTCCCCTGTTCAGGTTCCCTTTGATCGAGCCCAATTTTCTGGCCAATCGGTTGACAACGGAATGAAGAATGAACTTCCTGTTCACTTCTGATGATGTTTTACGTGCTTTTGATGAAGTTTCAATTGGAAATCACCGTCATAGATATGACGTCACCCTTCCTTTTAAACATGGTTTTGTGAAGGGTCTCCACCTATGTTAATCAATTTGCAGTCACCGTATTTGCGTTTGAAAGGTAACTATTTTGTGCTCCTTTTTTGCTTCTCGGTTAAAAAAACTCAAGTGTCTCAAAACGTCCCTGGGTGGGCTTGAACCACCAACCTTTCGGTTAACAGCCGAACGCGCTAACCAATTGCGCCACAGAGACTAAGCACGTGAGGCGAGAGAGCTACGTGGACTAACAAGATTTTGCTCTCACAATGTCTAAATGCTTTTTCAGAGGTTACGGCATCCTCTGCTTTCAAATGCAGCTATGGTTCTTTATCTGCATGCAAATGTAGGTGGAGCCAGCTTCTCCCTTTCAAAATGCACAGAGAAAGGTGTGACAGCAGCAGAGTGGCGCAGCGGAAGCGTGCTGGGCCCATAACCCAGAGGTCGATGGATCGAAACCATCCTCTGCTAAGCAATTTGTTTTTGTTCACATTTGTAATTCCGTTGGCAATCAAATCCCCAAACCTTAAGAGAAATTCACTTTTCCATGGGTTTTCACTGCTTTCGTTATGTTACCATCCACATCTGAGGTTTTATTGGTTTTAAGTCAATCGATGATAGCTTGCCTGTTAATTTCAAGAAAAATTGCACTTTCTGACCACTCTGTCAACATGTCTGTGTGACGTAACAGATTTCCAAACATTTCTATAGAGATCTCCTTTACGTCCTCACTTAACATGTTTAATGAATGTCTTTGGGGTTGTTATTTGTTTTCTTCTATGCAATCTGTAGCCTCCGTTTGAATGTAATGTGTTGTTGCAGAAACATTAAAGCTAATTTTACTCTTTGCTGCTGTTTTTCTTTCCTTTTTTTTCTGTTTGGTTAGCGCATGCTTTGCCCATTCCATGTTAAAAATGAATCATCCCAGAGTGGAGTTGATCACCAAACTTTCCGTGCCCATCAAACGTTGCTAAGCTTGATGCAGTGAGGCATTAAAGTCGATTGCTTGTATTTGGACTGTTAACTCCGAGTGAAATGGCACTTTCTGATCATCTGGCACGTCCGTGCGTGTCTTCAAGTTTCAAAACACTTTCCTTAAAAAATTGTCTTCCAACGCTTTTAACATGCTTGTATGATATTTCTCTATTCCGTTTGCAGCCAGCCGTCTTCAATGTTTTTGCTGTTGTTTTTGATGTTTTTGTGGGAAAGATGAGGATTTTCATATTTTTTTGCTTATTGGTTAGCAAATGCTTTGCCCCTCCTGCATTGAAAAAGGAATGGTCCCGGAGTGGGGTTTCAACAGCACGCTGCGGGCGCTCATCACATGCTGATATGAGAAATGCAATGTGTTTGAAATTGCAGACACTTTCCCAATGAATGACGATGGATAGGAGCAGTCCCCTGTTCAGGTTCCCTTTGATCGAGCCCAATTTTCTGGCCAATCAGTTGACAACGGAATGAAGAATGAACTTCCTGTTCACTTCTGATGATGTTTTACGTGCTTTTGATGAAGTTTCAATTGGAAAGCACCGTCATAGATATGACGTCACCCTTCCTTTTAAACATGGTTTTGTGAAGGGTCTCCACCTATGTTAATCAATTTGCAGTCACCGTATTTGCGTTTGAAAGGTAACTATTTTGTGCTCCTTTTTTGCTTCTCGGTTAAAAAAACTCAAGTGTCTCAAAACGTCCCTGGGTGGGCTTGAACCACCAACCTTTCGGTTAACAGCCGAACGCGCTAACCAATTGCGCCACAGAGACTAAGCACGTGAGGCGAGAGAGCTACGTGGACTAACAAGATTTTGCTCTCACAATGTCTAAATGCTTTTTCAGAGGTTACGGCATCCTCTGCTTTCAAATGCAGCTATGGTTCTTTATCTGCATGCAAATGTAGGTGGAGCCAGCTTCTCCCTTTCAAAATGCACAGAGAAAGGTGTGACAGCAGCAGAGTGGCGCAGCGGAAGCGTGCTGGGCCCATAACCCAGAGGTCGATGGATCGAAACCATCCTCTGCTAAGCAATTTGTTTTTGTTCAAATTTGTAATTCCGTTGGCAATCAAATCCCCAAACCTTAAGAGAAATTCACTTTTCCATGGGTTTTCACTGCTTTCGTTATGTTACCATCCACATCTGAGGTTTTATTGGTTTTAAGTCAATCGATGATAGCTTGCCTGTTAATTTCAAGAAAAATTGCACTTTCTGACCACTCTGTCAACATGTCTGTGTGACGTAACAGATTTCCAAACATTTCTATAGAGATCTCCTTTACGTCCTCACTTAACATGTTTAATGAATGTCTTTGGGGTTGTTATTTGTTTTCTTCTATGCAATCTGTAGCCTCCGTTTGAATGTAATGTGTTGTTGCAGAAACATTAAAGCTAATTTTACTCTTTGCTGCTGTTTTTCTTTCCTTTTTTTTCTGTTTGGTTAGCGCATGCTTTGCCCATTCCATGTTAAAAATGAATCATCCCAGAGTGGAGTTGATCACCAAACTTTCCGTGCCCATCAAACGTTGCTAAGCTTGATGCAGTGAGGCATTAAAGTCGATTGCTTGTATTTGGACTGTTAACTCCGAGTGAAATGGCACTTTCTGATCATCTGGCACGTCCGTGCGTGTCTTCAAGTTTCAAAACACTTTCCTTAAAAAATTGTCTTCCAACGCTTTTAACATGCTTGTATGATATTTCTCTATTCCGTTTGCAGCCAGCCGTCTTCAATGTTTTTGCTGTTGTTTTTGATGTTTTTGTGGGAAAGATGAGGATTTTCATATTTTTTTGCTTATTGGTTAGCAAATGCTTTGCCCCTCCTGCATTGAAAAAGGAATGGTCCCGGAGTGGGGTTTCAACAGCACGCTTCGGGCGCTCATCACATGCTGATATGAGAAATGCAATGTGTTTGAAATTGCAGACACTTTCCCAATGAATGACGATGGATAGGAGCAGTCCCCTGTTCAGGTTCCCTTTGATCGAGCCCAATTTTCTGGCCAATCGGTTGACAACGGAATGAAGAATGAACTTCCTGTTCACTTCTGATGATGTTTTACGTGCTTTTGATGAAGTTTCAATTGGAAAACACCGTCATAGATATGACGTCACCCTTCCTTTTAAACATGGTTTTGTGAAGGGTCTCCACCTATGTTAATCAATTTGCAGTCACCGTATTTGCGTTTGAAAGGTAACTATTTTGTGCTCCTTTTTTGCTTCTCGGTTAAAAAAACTCAAGTGTTTCAAAACGTCCCTAGGTGGGCTTGAACCACCAACCTTTCGGTTAACAGCCGAACGTGCTAACCAATTGCGCCACAGAGACTAAGCACTTGAGGCGAGAGAGCTACGTGGACTAACAAGATTTTGCTCTCACAATGTCTAAATGCTTTTTCAGAGGTTACGGCATCCTCTGCTTTCAAATGCAGCTATGGTTCTTTAAATGCACAGAGAAAGGTGTGACAGCAGCAGAGTGGCGCAGCGGAAGCGTGCTGGGCCCATAACCCAGAGGTCGATGGATCGAAACCATCCTCTGCTAAGCAATTTGTTTTTGTTCAAATTTGTAATTCCGTTGGCAATCAAATCCCCAAACCTTAAGAGAAATTCACTTTTCCATGGGTTTTCACTGCTTTCGTTATGTTACCATCCACATCTGAGGTTTTATTGGTTTTAAGTCAATCGATGATAGCTTGCCTGTTAATTTCAAGAAAAATTGCACTTTCTGACCACTCTGTCAACATGTCTGTGTGACGTAACAGATTTCCAAACATTTCTATAGAGATCTCCTTTACGTCCTCACTTAACATGTTTAATGAATGTCTTTGGGGTTGTTATTTGTTTTCTTCTATGCAATCTGTAGCCTCCGTTTGAATGTAATGTGTTGTTGCAGAAACATTAAAGCTAATTTTACTCTTTGCTGCTGTTTTTCTTTCCTTTTTTTTCTGTTTGGTTAGCGCATGCTTTGCCCATTCCATGTTAAAAATGAATCATCCCAGAGTGGAGTTGATCACCAAACTTTCCGTGCCCATCAAACGTTGCTAAGCTTGATGCAGTGGGGCATTAAAGTCGATTGCTTGTATTTGGACTGTTAACTCCGAGTGAAATGGCACTTTCTGATCATCTGGCACGTCCGTGCGTGTCTTCAAGTTTCAAAACACTTTCCTTAAAAAATTGTCTTCCAACGCTTTTAACATGCTTGTATGATATTTCTCTATTCCGTTTGCAGCCAGCCGTCTTCAATGTTTTTGCTGTTGTTTTTGATGTTTTTGTGGGAAAGATGAGGATTTTCATATTTTTTTGCTTATTGGTTAGCAAATGCTTTGCCCCTCCTGCATTGAAAAAGGAATGGTCCCGGAGTGGGGTTTCAACAGCACGCTGCGGGCGCTCATCACATGCTGATATGAGAAATGCAATGTGTTTGAAATTGCAGACACTTTCCCAATGAATGACGATGGATAGGAGCAGTCCCCTGTTCAGGTTCCCTTTGATCGAGCCCAATTTTCTGGCCAATCGGTTGACAACGGAATGAAGAATGAACTTCCTGTTCACTTCTGATGATGTTTTACGTGCTTTTGATGAAGTTTCAATTGGAAAGCACCGTCATAGATATGACGTCACCCTTCCTTTTAAACATGGTTTTGTGAAGGGTCTCCACCTATGTTAATCAATTTGCAGTCACCGTCTTTGCGTTTGAAAGGTAACTATTTTGTGCTCCTTTTTTGCTTCTCGGTTAAAAAAACTCAAGTGTCTCAAAACGTCCCTGGGTGGGCTTGAACCACCACCCTTTCGGTTAACAGCCGAACGCGCTAACCAATTGCGCCACAGAGACTAAGCACGTGACGCGAGAGAGCTACGTGGACTAACAAGATTTTGCTCTCACAATGTCTAAATGCTTTTTCAGAGGTTACGGCATCCTCTGCTTTCAAATGCAGCTATGGTTCTTTATCTGCATGCAAATGTAGGTGGAGCCAGCTTCTCCCTTTCAAAATGCACAGAGAAAGGTGTGACAGCAGCAGAGTGGCGCAGCGGAAGCGTGCTGGGCCCATAACCCAGAGGTCGATGGATCGAAACCATCCTCTGCTAAGCAATTTGTTTTTGTTCAAATTTGTAATTCCGTTGGCAATCAAATCCCCAAACCTTAAGAGAAATTCACTTTTCCATGGGTTTTCACTGCTTTCGTTATGTTACCATCCACATCTGAGGTTTTATTGGTTTTAAGTCAATCGATGATAGCTTGCCTGTTAATTTCAAGAAAAATTGCACTTTCTGACCACTCTGTCAACATGTCTGTGTGACGTAACAGATTTCCAAACATTTCTATAGAGATCTCCTTTACGTCCTCACTTAACATGTTTAATGAATGTCTTTGGGGTTGTTATTTGTTTTCTTCTATGCAATCTGTAGCCTCCGTTTGAATGTAATGTGTTGTTGCAGAAACATTAAAGCTAATTTTACTCTTTGCTGCTGTTTTTCTTTCCTTTTTTTTCTGTTTGGTTAGCGCATGCTTTGCCCATTCCATGTTAAAAATGAATCATCCCAGAGTGGAGTTGATCACCAAACTTTCCGTGCCCATCAAACGTTGCTAAGCTTGATGCAGTGAGGCATTAAAGTCGATTGCTTGTATTTGGACTGTTAA
Organism: Pelobates fuscus; assembly: GCF_036172605.1. Lineage (NCBI taxonomy): Eukaryota > Metazoa > Chordata > Amphibia > Anura > Pelobatidae > Pelobates > Pelobates fuscus. The sequence continues at coordinate 18,396,716 of NC_086318.1, read as the reverse complement.
CTCCGAGTGAAATGGCACTTTCTGATCATCTGGCACGTCCGTGCGTGTCTTCAAGTTTCAAAACACTTTCCTTAAAAAATTGTCTTCCAACGCTTTTAACATGCTTGTATGATATTTCTCTATTCCGTTTGCAGCCAGCCGTCTTCAATGTTTTTGCTGTTGTTTTTGATGTTTTTGTGGGAAAGATGAGGATTTTCATATTTTTTTGCTTATTGGTTAGCAAATGCTTTGCCCCTCCTGCATTGAAAAAGGAATGGTCCCGGAGTGGGGTTTCAACAGCACGCTGCGGGCGCTCATCACATGCTGATATGAGAAATGCAATGTGTTTGAAATTGCAGACACTTTCCCAATGAATGACGATGGATAGGAGCAGTCCCCTGTTCAGGTTCCCTTTGATCGAGCCCAATTTTCTGGCCAATCGGTTGACAACGGAATGAAGAATGAACTTCCTGTTCACTTCTGATGATGTTTTACGTGCTTTTGATGAAGTTTCAATTGGAAAGCACCGTCATAGATATGACGTCACCCTTCCTTTTAAACATGGTTTTGTGAAGGGTCTCCACCTATGTTAATCAATTTGCAGTCACCGTATTTGCGTTTGAAAGGTAACTATTTTGTGCTCCTTTTTTGCTTCTCGGTTAAAAAAACTCAAGTGTCTCAAAACGTCCCTGGGTGGGCTTGAACCACCACCCTTTCGGTTAACAGCCGAACGCGCTAACCAATTGCGCCACAGAGACTAAGCACGTGAGGCGAGAGAGCTACGTGGACTAACAAGATTTTGCTCTCACAATGTCTAAATGCTTTTTCAGAGGTTACGGCATCCTCTGCTTTCAAATGCAGCTATGGTTCTTTATCTGCATGCAAATGTAGGTGGAGCCAGCTTCTCCCTTTCAAAATGCACAGAGAAAGGTGTGACAGCAGCAGAGTGGCGCAGCGGAAGCGTGCTGGGCCCATAACCCAGAGGTCGATGGATCGAAACCATCCTCTGCTAAGCAATTTGTTTTTGTTCAAATTTGTAATTCCGTTGGCAATCAAATCCCCAAACCTTAAGAGAAATTCACTTTTCCATGGGTTTTCACTGCTTTCGTTATGTTACCATCCACATCTGAGGTTTTATTGGTTTTAAGTCAATCGATGATAGCTTGCCTGTTAATTTCAAGAAAAATTGCACTTTCTGACCACTCTGTCAACATGTCTGTGTGACGTAACAGATTTCCAAACATTTCTATAGAGATCTCCTTTACGTCCTCACTTAACATGTTTAATGAATGTCTTTGGGGTTGTTATTTGTTTTCTTCTATGCAATCTGTAGCCTCCGTTTGAATGTAATGTGTTGTTGCAGAAACATTAAAGCTAATTTTACTCTTTGCTGCTGTTTTTCTTTCCTTTTTTTTCTGTTTGGTTAGCGCATGCTTTGCCCATTCCATGTTAAAAATGAATCATCCCAGAGTGGAGTTGATCACCAAACTTTCCGTGCCCATCAAACGTTGCTAAGCTTGATGCAGTGAGGCATTAAAGTCGATTGCTTGTATTTGGACTGTTAACTCCGAGTGAAATGGCACTTTCTGATCATCTGGCACGTCCGTGCGTGTCTTCAAGTTTCAAAACACTTTCCTTAAAAAATTGTCTTCCAACGCTTTTAACATGCTTGTATGATATTTCTCTATTCCGTTTGCAGCCAGCCGTCTTCAATGTTTTTGCTGTTGTTTTTGATGTTTTTGTGGGAAAGATGAGGATTTTCATATTTTTTTGCTTATTGGTTAGCAAATGCTTTGCCCCTCCTGCATTGAAAAAGGAATGGTCCCGGAGTGGGGTTTCAACAGCACGCTGCGGGCGCTCATCACATGCTGATATGAGAAATGCAATGTGTTTGAAATTGCAGACACTTTCCCAATGAATGACGATGGATAGGAGCAGTCCCCTGTTCAGGTTCCCTTTGATCGAGCCCAATTTTCTGGCCAATCGGTTGACAACGGAATGAAGAATGAACTTCCTGTTCACTTCTGATGATGTTTTACGTGCTTTTGATGAAGTTTCAATTGGAAAGCACCGTCATAGATATGACGTCACCCTTCCTTTTAAACATGGTTTTGTGAAGGGTCTCCACCTATGATAATCAATTTGCAGTCACCGTATTTGCGTTTGAAAGGTAACTATTTTGTGCTCCTTTTTTGCTTCTCGGTTAAAAAAACTCAAGTGTCTCAAAACGTCCCTGGGTGGGCTTGAACCACCAACCTTTCGGTTAACAGCCGAACGCGCTAACCAATTGCGCCACAGAGACTAAGCACGTGAGGCGAGAGAGCTACGTGGACTAACAAGATTTTGCTCTCACAATGTCTAAATGCTTTTTCAGAGGTTACGGCATCCTCTGCTTTCAAATGCAGCTATGGTTCTTTATCTGCATGCAAATGTAGGTGGAGCCAGCTTCTCCCTTTCAAAATGCACAGAGAAAGGTGTGACAGCAGCAGAGTGGCGCAGCGGAAGCGTGCTGGGCCCATAACCCAGAGGTCGATGGATCGAAACCATCCTCTGCTAAGCAATTTGTTTTTGTTCAAATTTGTAATTCCGTTGGCAATCAAATCCCCAAACCTTAAGAGAAATTCACTTTTCCATGGGTTTTCACTGCTTTCGTTATGTTACCATCCACATCTGAGGTTTTATTGGTTTTAAGTCAATCGATGATAGCTTGCCTGTTAATTTCAAGAAAAATTGCACTTTCTGACCACTCTGTCAACATGTCTGTGTGACGTAACAGATTTCCAAACATTTCTATAGAGATCTCCTTTACGTCCTCACTTAACATGTTTAATGAATGTCTTTGGGGTTGTTATTTGTTTTCTTCTATACAATCTGTAGCCTCCGTTTGAATGTAATGTGTTGTTGCAGAAACATTAAAGCTAATTTTACTCTTTGCTGCTGTTTTTCTTTCCTTTTTTTTCTGTTTGGTTAGCGCATGCTTTGCCCATTCCATGTTAAAAATGAATCATCCCAGAGTGGAGTTGATCACCAAACTTTCCGTGCCCATCAAACGTTGCTAAGCTTGATGCAGTGAGGCATTAAAGTCGATTGCTTGTATTTGGACTGTTAACTCCGAGTGAAATGGCACTTTCTGATCATCTGGCACGTCCGTGCGTGTCTTCAAGTTTCAAAACACTTTCCTTAAAAAATTGTCTTCCAACGCTTTTAACATGCTTGTATGATATTTCTCTATTCCGTTTGCAGCCAGCCGTCTTCAATGTTTTTGCTGTTGTTTTTGATGTTTTTGTGGGAAAGATGAGGATTTTCATATTTTTTTGCTTATTGGTTAGCAAATGCTTTGCCCCTCCTGCATTGAAAAAGGAATGGTCCCGGAGTGGGGTTTCAACAGCACGCTTCGGGCGCTCATCACATGCTGATATGAGAAATGCAATGTGTTTGAAATTGCAGACACTTTCCCAATGAATGACGATGGATAGGATCAGTCCCCTGTTCAGGTTCCCTTTGATTGAGCCCAATTTTCTGGCCAATCGGTTGACAACGGAATGAAGAATGAACTTCCTGTTCACTTCTGATGATGTTTTACGTGCTTTTGATGAAGTTTCAATTGGAAAGCACCATCATAGATATGACGTCACCCTTCCTTTTAAACATGGTTTTGTGAAGGGTCTCCACCTATGTTAATCAATTTGCAGTCACCGTATTTGCGTTTGAAAGGTAACTATTTTGTGCTCCTTTTTTGCTTCTCGGTTAAAAAAACTCAAGTGTCTCAAAACGTCCCTGGGTGGGCTTGAACCACCAACCTTTCGGTTAACAGCCGAACGCGCTAACCAATTGCGCCACAGAGACTAAGCACGTGAGGCGAAATTCACTTTTCCATGGGTTTTCACTGCTTTCGTTATGTTACCATCCACATCTGAGGTTTTATTGGTTTTAAGTCAATCGATGATAGCTTGCCTGTTAATTTCAAGAAAAATTGCACTTTCTGACCACTCTGTCAACATGTCTGTGTGACGTAACAGATTTCCAAACATTTCTATAGAGATCTCCTTTACGTCCTCACTTAACATGTTTAATGAATGTCTTTGGGGTTGTTATTTGTTTTCTTCTATACAATCTGTAGCCTCCGTTTGAATGTAATGTGTTGTTGCAGAAACATTAAAGCTAATTTTACTCTTTGCTGCTGTTTTTCTTTCCTTTTTTTTCTGTTTGGTTAGCGCATGCTTTGCCCATTCCATGTTAAAAATGAATCATCCCAGAGTGGAGTTGATCACCAAACTTTCCGTGCCCATCAAACGTTGCTAAGCTTGATGCAGTGAGGCATTAAAGTCGATTGCTTGTATTTGGACTGTTAACTCCGAGTGAAATGGCACTTTCTGATCATCTGGCACGTCCGTGCGTGTCTTCAAGTTTCAAAACACTTTCCTTAAAAAATTGTCTTCCAACGCTTTTAACATGCTTGTATGATATTTCTCTATTCTGTTTGCAGCCAGCCGTCTTCAATGTTTTTGCTGTTGTTTTTGATGTTTTTGTGGGAAAGATGAGGATTTTCATATTTTTTTGCTTATTGGTTAGCAAATGCTTTGCCCCTCCTGCATTGAAAAAGGAATGGTCCCGGAGTGGGGTTTCAACAGCACGCTTCGGGCGCTCATCACATGCTGATATGAGAAATGCAATGTGTTTGAAATTGCAGACACTTTCCCAATGAATGACGATGGATAGGAGCACTCCCCTGTTCAGTTTCCCTTTGATCGAGCCCAATTTTCTGGCCAATCGGTTGACAACGGAATGAAGAATGAACTTCCTGTTCACTTCTGATGATGTTTTACGTGCTTTTGATGAAGTTTCAATTGGAAAGCACCGTCATAGATATGACGTCACCCTTCCTTTTAAACATGGTTTTGTGAAGGGTCTCCACCTATGTTAATCAATTTGCAGTCACCGTATTTGCGTTTGAAAGGTAACTATTTTGTGCTCCTTTTTTGCTTCTCGGTTAAAAAAACTCAAGTGTCTCAAAACGTCCCTGGGTGGGCTTGAACCATCAACCTTTCGGTTAACAGCCGAACGCGCTAACCAATTGCGCCACAGAGACTAAGCACGTGAGGCGAGAGAGCTACGTGGACTAACAAGATTTTGCTCTCACAATGTCTAAATGCTTTTTCAGAGGTTACGGCATCCTCTGCTTTCAAATGCAGCTATGGTTCTTTATCTGCATGCAAATGTAGGTGGAGCCAGCTTCTCCCTTTCAAAATGCACAGAGAAAGGTGTGACAGCAGCAGAGTGGCGCAGCGGAAGCGTGCTGGGCCCATAACCCAGAGGTCGATGGATCGAAACCATCCTCTGCTAAGCAATTTGTTTTTGTTCAAATTTGTAATTCCGTTGGCAATCAAATCCCCGAACCTTAAGAGAAATTCACTTTTCCATGGGTTTTCACTGCTTTCGTTATGTTACCATCCACATCTGAGGTTTTATTGGTTTTAAGTCAATCGATGATAGCTTGCCTGTTAATTTCAAGAAAAATTGCACTTTCTGACCACTCTGTCAACATGTCTGTGTGACGTAACAGATTTCCAAACATTTCTATAGAGATCTCCTTTACGTCCTCACTTAACATGTTTAATGAATGTCTTTGGGGTTGTTATTTGTTTTCTTCTATGCAATCTGTAGCCTCCGTTTGAATGTAATGTGTTGTTGCAGAAACATTAAAGCTAATTTTACTCTTTGCTGCTGTTTTTCTTTCCTTTTTTTTCTGTTTGGTTAGCGCATGCTTTGCCCATTCCATGTTAAAAATGAATCATCCCAGAGTGGAGTTGATCACCAAACTTTCCGTGCCCATCAAACGTTGCTAAGCTTGATGCAGTGAGGCATTAAAGTCGATTGCTTGTATTTGGACTGTTAACTCCGAGTGAAATGGCACTTTCTGATCATCTGGCACGTCCGTGCGTGTCTTCAAGTTTCAAAACACTTTCCTTAAAAAATTGTCTTCCAACGCTTTTAACATGCTTGTATGATATTTCTCTATTCCGTTTGCAGCCAGCCGTCTTCAATGTTTTTGCTGTTGTTTTTGATGTTTTTGTGGGAAAGATGAGGATTTTCATATTTTTTTGCTTATTGGTTAGCAAATGCTTTGCCCCTCCTGCATTGAAAAAGGAATGGTCCCGGAGTGGGGTTTCAACAGCACGCTTCGGGCGCTCATCACATGCTGATATGAGAAATGCAATGTGTTTGAAATTGCAGACACTTTCCCAATGAATGACGATGGATAGGAGCAGTCCCCTGTTCAGGTTCCCTTTGATCGAGCCCAATTTTCTGGCCAATCGGTTGACAACGGAATGAAGAATGAACTTCCTGTTCACTTCTGATGATGTTTTACGTGCTTTTGATGAAGTTTCAATTGGAAAGCACCGTCATAGATATGACGTCACCCTTCCTTTTAAACATGGTTTTGTGAAGGGTCTCCACCTATGTTAATCAATTTGCAGTCACCGTATTTGCGTTTGAAAGGTAACTATTTTGTGCTCCTTTTTTGCTTCTCGGTTAAAAAATCTCAAGTGTCTTAAAACGTCCCTGGGTGGGCTTGAACCACCAACCTTTCGGTTAACAGCCGAACGCGCTAACCAATTGCGCCACAGAGACTAAGCACGTGAGGCGAGAGAGCTACGTGGACTAACAAGATTTTGCTCTCACAATGTCTAAATGCTTTTTCAGAGGTTACGGCATCCTCTGCTTTCAAATGCAGCTATGGTTCTTTATCTGCATGCAAATGTAGGTGGAGCCAGCTTCTCCCTTTCAAAATGCACAGAGAAAGGTGTGACAGCAGCAGAGTGGCGCAGCGGAAGCGTGCTGGGCCCATAACCCAGAGGTCGATGGATCGAAACCATCCTCTGCTAAGCAATTTGTTTTTGTTCAAATTTGTAATTCCGTTGGCAATCAAATCCCCAAACCTTAAGAGAAATTCACTTTTCCATGGGTTTTCACTGCTTTCGTTATGTTACCATCCACATCTGAGGTTTTATTGGTTTTAAGTCAATCGATGATAGCTTGCCTGTTAATTTCAAGAAAAATTGCACTTTCTGACCACTCTGTCAACATGTCTGTGTGACGTAACAGATTTCCAAACATTTCTATAGAGATCTCCTTTACGTCCTCACTTAACATGTTTAATGAATGTCTTTGGGGTTGTTATTTGTTTTCTTCTATACAATCTGTAGCCTCCGTTTGAATGTAATGTGTTGTTGCAGAAACATTAAAGCTAATTTTACTCTTTGCTGCTGTTTTTCTTTCCTTTTTTTTCTGTTTGGTTAGCGCATGCTTTGCCCATTCCATGTTAAAAATGAATCATCCCAGAGTGGAGTTGATCACCAAACTTTCCGTGCCCATCAAACGTTGCTAAGCTTGATGCAGTGAGGCATTAAAGTCGATTGCTTGTATTTGGACTGTTAACTCCGAGTGAAATGGCACTTTCTGATCATCTGGCACGTCCGTGCGTGTCTTCAAGTTTCAAAACACTTTCCTTAAAAAATTGTCTTCCAACGCTTTTAACATGCTTGTATGATATTTCTCTATTCCGTTTGCAGCCAGCCGTCTTCAATGTTTTTGCTGTTGTTTTTGATGTTTTTGTGGGAAAGATGAGGATTTTCATATTTTTTTGCTTATTGGTTAGCAAATGCTTTGCCCCTCCTGCATTGAAAAAGGAATGGTCCCGGAGTGGGGTTTCAACAGCACGCTTCGGGCGCTCATCACATGCTGATATGAGAAATGCAATGTGTTTGAAATTGCAGACACTTTCCCAATGAATGACGATGGATAGGATCAGTCCCCTGTTCAGGTTCCCTTTGATTGAGCCCAATTTTCTGGCCAATCGGTTGACAACGGAATGAAGAATGAACTTCCTGTTCACTTCTGATGATGTTTTACGTGCTTTTGATGAAGTTTCAATTGGAAAGCACCGTCATAGATATGACGTCACCCTTCCTTTTAAACATGGTTTTGTGAAGGGTCTCCACCTATGTTAATCAATTTGCAGTCACCGTATTTGCGTTTGAAAGGTAACTATTTTGTGCTCCTTTTTTGCTTCTCGGTTAAAAAAACTCAAGTGTCTCAAAACGTCCCTGGGTGGGCTTGAACCACCAACCTTTCGGTTAACAGCCGAACGCGCTAACCAATTGCGCCACAGAGACTAAGCACGTGAGGCGAAATTCACTTTTCCATGGGTTTTCACTGCTTTCGTTATGTTACCATCCACATCTGAGGTTTTATTGGTTTTAAGTCAATCGATGATAGCTTGCCTGTTAATTTCAAGAAAAATTGCACTTTCTGACCACTCTGTCAACATGTCTGTGTGACGTAACAGATTTCCAAACATTTCTATAGAGATCTCCTTTACGTCCTCACTTAACATGTTTAATGAATGTCTTTGGGGTTGTTATTTGTTTTCTTCTATACAATCTGTAGCCTCCGTTTGAATGTAATGTGTTGTTGCAGAAACATTAAAGCTAATTTTACTCTTTGCTGCTGTTTTTCTTTCCTTTTTTTTCTGTTTGGTTAGCGCATGCTTTGCCCATTCCATGTTAAAAATGAATCATCCCAGAGTGGAGTTGATCACCAAACTTTCCGTGCCCATCAAACGTTGCTAAGCTTGATGCAGTGAGGCATTAAAGTCGATTGCTTGTATTTGGACTGTTAACTCCGAGTGAAATGGCACTTTCTGATCATCTGGCACGTCCGTGCGTGTCTTCAAGTTTCAAAACACTTTCCTTAAAAAATTGTCTTCCAACGCTTTTAACATGCTTGTATGATATTTCTCTATTCTGTTTGCAGCCAGCCGTCTTCAATGTTTTTGCTGTTGTTTTTGATGTTTTTGTGGGAAAGATGAGGATTTTCATATTTTTTTGCTTATTGGTTAGCAAATGCTTTGCCCCTCCTGCATTGAAAAAGGAATGGTCCCGGAGTGGGGTTTCAACAGCACGCTTCGGGCGCTCATCACATGCTGATATGAGAAATGCAATGTGTTTGAAATTGCAGACACTTTCCCAATGAATGACGATGGATAGGAGCACTCCCCTGTTCAGTTTCCCTTTGATCGAGCCCAATTTTCTGGCCAATCGGTTGACAACGGAATGAAGAATGAACTTCCTGTTCACTTCTGATGATGTTTTACGTGCTTTTGATGAAGTTTCAATTGGAAAGCACCGTCATAGATATGACGTCACCCTTCCTTTTAAACATGCTTTTGTGAAGGGTCTCCACCTATGTTAATCAATTTGCAGTCACCGTATTTGCGTTTGAAAGGTAACTATTTTGTGCTCCTTTTTTGCTTCTCGGTTAAAAAAACTCAAGTGTCTCAAAACGTCCCTGGGTGGGCTTGAACCATCAACCTTTCGGTTAACAGCCGAACGCGCTAACCAATTGCGCCACAGAGACTAAGCACGTGAGGCGAGAGAGCTACGTGGACTAACAAGATTTTGCTCTCACAATGTCTAAATGCTTTTTCAGAGGTTACGGCATCCTCTGCTTTCAAATGCAGCTATGGTTCTTTATCTGCATGCAAATGTAGGTGGAGCCAGCTTCTCCCTTTCAAAATGCACAGAGAAAGGTGTGACAGCAGCAGAGTGGCGCAGCGGAAGCGTGCTGGGCCCATAACCCAGAGGTCGATGGATCGAAACCATCCTCTGCTAAGCAATTTGTTTTTGTTCAAATTTGTAATTCCGTTGGCAATCAAATCCCCGAACCTTAAGAGAAATTCACTTTTCCATGGGTTTTCACTGCTTTCGTTATGTTACCATCCACATCTGAGGTTTTATTGGTTTTAAGTCAATCGATGATAGCTTGCCTGTTAATTTCAAGAAAAATTGCACTTTCTGACCACTCTGTCAACATGTCTGTGTGACGTAACAGATTTCCAAACATTTCTATAGAGATCTCCTTTACGTCCTCACTTAACATGTTTAATGAATGTCTTTGGGGTTGTTATTTGTTTTCTTCTATGCAATCTGTAGCCTCCGTTTGAATGTAATGTGTTGTTGCAGAAACATTAAAGCTAATTTTACTCTTTGCTGCTGTTTTTCTTTCCTTTTTTTTCTGTTTGGTTAGCGCATGCTTTGCCCATTCCATGTTAAAAATGAATCATCCCAGAGTGGAGTTGATCACCAAACTTTCCGTGCCCATCAAACGTTGCTAAGCTTGATGCAGTGAGGCATTAAAGTCGATTGCTTGTATTTGGACTGTTAACTCCGAGTGAAATGGCACTTTCTGATCATCTGGCACGTCCGTGCGTGTCTTCAAGTTTCAAAACACTTTCCTTAAAAAATTGTCTTCCAACGCTTTTAACATGCTTGTATGATATTTCTCTATTCCGTTTGCAGCCAGCCGTCTTCAATGTTTTTGCTGTTGTTTTTGATGTTTTTGTGGGAAAGATGAGGATTTTCATATTTTTTTGCTTATTGGTTAGCAAATGCTTTGCCCCTCCTGCATTGAAAAAGGAATGGTCCCGGAGTGGGGTTTCAACAGCACGCTGCGGGCGCTCATCACATGCTGATATGAGAAATGCAATGTGTTTGAAATTGCAGACACTTTCCCAATGAATGACGATGGATAGGAGCAGTCCCCTGTTCAGGTTCCCTTTGATCGAGCCCAATTTTCTGGCCAATCGGTTGACAACGGAATGAAGAATGAACTTCCTGTTCACTTCTGATGATGTTTTACGTGCTTTTGATGAAGTTTCAATTGGAAAGCACCGTCATAGATATGACGTCACCCTTCCTTTTAAACATGGTTTTGTGAAGGGTCTCCACCTATGTTAATCAATTTGCAGTCACCGTATTTGCGTTTGAAAGGTAACTATTTTGTGCTCCTTTTTTGCTTCTCGGTTAAAAAAACTCAAGTGTCTTAAAACGTCCCTGGGTGGGCTTGAACCACCAACCTTTCGGTTAACAGCCGAACGCGCTAACCAATTGCGCCACAGAGACTAAGCACGTGAGGCGAGAGAGCTACGTGGACTAACAAGATTTTGCTCTCACAATGTCTAAATGCTTTTTCAGAGGTTACGGCATCCTCTGCTTTCAAATGCAGCTATGGTTCTTTATCTGCATGCAAATGTAGGTGGAGCCAGCTTCTCCCTTTCAAAATGCACAGAGAAAGGTGTGACAGCAGCAGAGTGGCGCAGCGGAAGCGTGCTGGGCCCATAACCCAGAGGTCGATGGATCAAAACCATCCTCTGCTAAGCAATTTGTTTTTGTTCAAATTTGTAATTCCGCTGGCAATCAAATCCCCAAACCTTAAGAGAAATTCACTTTTCCATGGGTTTTCACTGCTTTCGTTATGTTACCATCCACATCTGAGGTTTTATTGGTTTTAAGTCAATCGATGATAGCTTGCCTGTTAATTTCAAGAAAAATTGCACTTTCTGACCACTCTGTCAACATGTCTGTGTGACGTAACAGATTTCCAAACATTTCTATAGAGATCTCCTTTACGTCCTCACTTAACATGTTTAATGAATGTCTTTGGGGTTGTTATTTGTTTTCTTCTATGCAATCTGTAGCCTCCGTTTGAATGTAATGTGTTGTTGCAGAAACATTAAAGCTAATTTTACTCTTTGCTGCTGTTTTTCTTTCCTTTTTTTTCTGTTTGGTTAGCGCATGCTTTGCCCATTCCATGTTAAAAATGAATCATCCCAGAGTGGAGTTGATCACCAAACTTTCCGTGCCCATCAAACGTTGCTAAGCTTGATGCAGTGAGGCATTAAAGTCGATTGCTTGTATTTGGACTGTTAACTCCGAGTGAAATGGCACTTTCTGATCATCTGGCACGTCCGTGCGTGTCTTCAAGTTTCAAAACACTTTCCTTAAAAAATTGTCTTCCAACGCTTTTAACATGCTTGTATGATATTTCTCTATTCCGTTTGCAGCCAGCCGTCTTCAATGTTTTTGCTGTTGTTTTTGATGTTTTTGTGGGAAAGATGAGGATTTTCATATTTTTTTGCTTATTGGTTAGCAAATGCTTTGCCCCTCCTGCATTGAAAAAGGAATGGTCCCGGAGTGGGGTTTCAACAGCACGCTGCGGGCGCTCATCACATGCTGATATGAGAAATGCAATGTGTTTGAAATTGCAGACACCTTCCCAATGAATGACGATGGATAGGAGCAGTCCCCTGTTCAGGTTCCCTTTGATCGAGCCCAATTTTCTGGCCAATCGGTTGACAACGGAATGAAGAATGAACTTCCTGTTCACTTCTGATGATGTTTTACGTGCTTTTGATGAAGTTTCAATTGGAAAGCACCGTCATAGATATGACGTCACCCTTCCTTTTAAACATGGTTTTGTGAAGGGTCTCCACCTATGTTAATCAATTTGCAGTCACCGTATTTGCGTTTGAAAGGTAACTATTTTGTGCTCCTTTTTTGCTTCTCGGTTAAAAAAACTCAAGTGTCTTAAAACGTCCCTGGGTGGGCTTGAACCACCAACCTTTCGGTTAACAGCCGAACGCGCTAACCAATTGCGCCACAGAGACTAAGCACGTGAGGCGAGAGAGCTACGTGGACTAACAAGATTTTGCTCTCACAATGTCTAAATGCTTTTTCAGAGGTTACGGCATCCTCTGCTTTCAAATGCAGCTATGGTTCTTTATCTGCATGCAAATGTAGGTGGAGCCAGCTTCTCCCTTTCAAAATGCACAGAGAAAGGTGTGACAGCAGCAGAGTGGCGCAGCGGAAGCGTGCTGGGCCCATAACCCAGAGGTCGATGGATCAAAACCATCCTCTGCTAAGCAATTTGTTTTTGTTCAAATTTGTAATTCCGCTGGCAATCAAATCCCCAAACCTTAAGAGAAATTCACTTTTCCATGGGTTTTCACTGCTTTCGTTATGTTACCATCCACATCTGAGGTTTTATTGGTTTTAAGTCAATCGATGATAGCTTGCCTGTTAATTTCAAGAAAAATTGCACTTTCTGACCACTCTGTCAACATGTCTGTGTGACGTAACAGATTTCCAAACATTTCTATAGAGATCTCCTTTACGTCCTCACTTAACATGTTTAATGAATGTCTTTGGGGTTGTTATTTGTTTTCTTCTATACAATCTGTAGCCTCCGTTTGAATGTAATGTGTTGTTGCAGAAACATTAAAGCTAATTTTACTCTTTGCTGCTGTTTTTCTTTCCTTTTTTTCTGTTTGGTTAGCGCATGCTTTGCCCATTCCATGTTAAAAATGAATCATCCCAGAGTGGAGTTGATCACCAAACTTTCCGTGCCCATCAAACGTTGCTAAGCTTGATGCAGTGAGGCATTAAAGTCGATTGCTTGTATTTGGACTGTTAACTCCGAGTGAAATGGCACTTTCTGATCATCTGGCACGTCCGTGCGTGTCTTCAAGTTTCAAAAGACTTTCCTTAAAAAATTGTCTTCCAACGCTTTTAACATGCTTGTATGATATTTCTCTATTCCGTTTGCAGCCAGCCGTCTTCAATGTTTTTGCTGTTGTTTTTGATGTTTTTGTGGGAAAGATGAGGATTTTCATATTTTTTTGCTTATTGGTTAGCAAATGCTTTGCCCCTCCTGCATTGAAAAAGGAATGGTCCCGGAGTGGGGTTTCAACAGCACGCTTCGGGCACTCATCACATGCTGATATGAGAAATGCAATGTGTTTGAAATTGCAGACACTTTCCCAATGAATGACGATGGATAGGAGCAGTCCCCTGTTCAGGTTCCCTTTGATCGAGCCCAATTTTCTGGCCAATCGGTTGACAACGGAATGAAGAATGAACTTCCTGTTCACTTCTGATGATGTTTTACGTGCTTTTGATGAAGCTTCAATTGGAAAGCAACGTCATAGATATGACGTGAACCTTCCTTTTAAACATGGTTTTGTGAAGGGTCTCCACCTATGTTAATCAATTTGCAGTCACCGTATTTGCGTTTGAAAGGTAACTATTTTGTGCTCCTTTTTTGCTTCTCGGTTAAAAAAACTCAAGTGTCTCAAATCGTCCCTGGGTGGGCTTGAACCACCAACCTTTCGGTTAACAGCCGAACGCGCTAACCAATTGCGCCACAGAGACTAAGCACGTGAGGCGAGAGAGCTACGTGGACTAACAAGATTTTGCTCTCACAATGTCTAAATGCTTTTTCAGAGGTTACGGCATCCTCTGCTTTCAAATGCAGCTATGGTTCTTTATCTGCATGCAAATGTAGGTGGAGCCAGCTTCTCCCTTTCAAAACGCACAGAGAAAGGTGTGACAGCAGCAGAGTGGCGCAGCGGAAGCGTGCTGGGCCCATAACCTAGAGGTCGATGGATTGAAACCATCCTCTGCTAAGCAGTTTGTTTTTGTTCAAATTTGTAATTCCGTTGGCAATCAAATCCCCAAACCTTAAGAGAAATTCACTTTTCCATGGGTTTTCACTGCTTTCGTTATGTTACCATCCACATCTGAGGTTTTATTGGTTTTAAGTCAATCGATGATAGCTTGCCTGTTAATTTCAAGAAAAATTGCACTTTCTGACCACTCTGTCAACATGTCTGTGTGACGTAACAGATTTCCAAACATTTCTATAGAGATCTCCTTTACGTCCTCACTTAACATGTTTAATGAATGTCTTTGGGGTTGTTATTTGTTTTCTTCTATACAATCTGTAGCCTCCGTTTGAATGTAATGTGTTGTTGCAGAAACATTAAAGCTAATTTTACTCTTTGCTGCTGTTTTTCTTTCCTTTTTTTTCTGTTTGGTTAGCGCATGCTTTGCCCATTCCATGTTAAAAATGAATCATCCCAGAGTGGAGTTGATCACCAAACTTTCCGTGCCCATCAAACGTTGCTAAGCTTGATGCAGTGAGGCATTAAAGTCGATTGCTTGTATTTGGACTGTTAACTCCGAGTGAAATGGCACTTTCTGATCATCTGGCACGTCCGTGCGTGTCTTCAAGTTTCAAAACACTTTCCTTAAAAAATTGTCTTCCAACGCTTTTAACATGCTTGTATGATATTTCTCTATTCCGTTTGCAGCCAGCCGTCTTCAATGTTTTTGCTGTTGTTTTTGATGTTTTTGTGGGAAAGATGAGGATTTTCATATTTTTTTGCTTATTGGTTAGCAAATGCTTTGCCCCTCCTGCATTGAAAAAGGAATGGTCCCGGAGTGGGGTTTCAACAGCACGCTTCGGGCGCTCATCACATGCTGATATGAGAAATGCAATGTGTTTGAAATTGCAGACACTTTCCCAATGAATGACGATGGATAGGATCAGTCCCCTGTTCAGGTTCCCTTTGATCGAGCCCAATTTTCTGGCCAATCGGTTGACAACGGAATGAAGAATGAACTTCCTGTTCACTTCTGATGATGTTTTACGTGCTTTTGATGAAGTTTCAATTGGAAAGCACCGTCATAGATATGACGTCACCCTTCCTTTTAAACATGGTTTTGTGAAGGGTCTCCACCTATGTTAATCAATTTGCAGTCACCGTATTTGCGTTTGAAAGGTAACTATTTTGTGCTCCTTTTTTGCTTCTCGGTTAAAAAAACTCAAGTGTCTCAAAACGTCCCTGGGTGGGCTTGAACCACCAACCTTTCGGTTAACAGCCGAACGCGCTAACCAATTGCGCCACAGAGACTAAGCACGTGAGGCGAAATTCACTTTTCCATGGGTTTTCACTGCTTTCGTTATGTTACCATCCACATCTGAGGTTTTATTGGTTTTAAGTCAATCGATGATAGCTTGCCTGTTAATTTCAAGAAAAATTGCACTTTCTGACCACTCTGTCAACATGTCTGTGTGACGTAACAGATTTCCAAACATTTCTATAGAGATCTCCTTTACGTCCTCACTTAACATGTTTAATGAATGTCTTTGGGGTTGTTATTTGTTTTCTTCTATACAATCTGTAGCCTCCGTTTGAATGTAATGTGTTGTTGCAGAAACATTAAAGCTAATTTTACTCTTTAATGCTGTTTTTCTTTCCTTTTTTTTCTGTTTGGTTAGCGCATGCTTTGCCCATTCCATGTTAAAAATGAATCATCCCAGAGTGGAGTTGATCACCAAACTTTCCGTGCCCATCAAACGTTGCTAAGCTTGATGCAGTGAGGCATTAAAGTCGATTGCTTGTATTTGGACTGTTAACTCCGAGTGAAATGGCACTTTCTGATCATCTGGCACGTCCGTGCGTGTCTTCAAGTTTCAAAACACTTTCCTTAAAAAATTGTCTTCCAACGCTTTTAACATGCTTGTATGATATTTCTCTATTCCGTTTGCAGCCAGCCGTCTTCAATGTTTTTGCTGTTGTTTTTGATGTTTTTGTGGGAAAGATGAGGATTTTCATATTTTTTTGCTTATTGGTTAGCAAATGCTTTGCCCCTCCTGCATTGAAAAAGGAATGGTCCCGGAGTGGGGTTTCAACAGCACGCTTCGGGCGCTCATCACATGCTGATATGAGAAATGCAATGTGTTTGAAATTGCAGACACTTTCCCAATGAATGACGATGGATAGGATCAGTCCCCTGTTCAGGTTCCCTTTGATCGAGCCCAATTTTCTGGCCAATCGGTTGACAACGGAATGAAGAATGAACTTCCTGTTCACTTCTGATGATGTTTTACGTGCTTTTGATGAAGTTTCAATTGGAAAGCACCGTCATAGATATGACGTCACCCTTCCTTTTAAACATGGTTTTGTGAAGGGTCTCCACCTATGTTAATCAATTTGCAGTCACCGTATTTGCGTTTGAAAGGTAACTATTTTGTGCTCCTTTTTTGCTTCTCGGTTAAAAAAACTCAAGTGTCTCAAAACGTCCCTGGGTGGGCTTGAACCACCAACCTTTCGGTTAACAGCCGAACGCGCTAACCAATTGCGCCACAGAGACTAAGCACGTGAGGCGAAATTCACTTTTCCATGGGTTTTCACTGCTTTCGTTATGTTACCATCCACATCTGAGGTTTTATTGGTTTTAAGTCAATCGATGATAGCTTGCCTGTTAATTTCAAGAAAAATTGCACTTTCTGACCACTCTGTCAACATGTCTGTGTGACGTAACAGATTTCCAAACATTTCTATAGAGATCTCCTTTACGTCCTCACTTAACATGTTTAATGAATGTCTTTGGGGTTGTTATTTGTTTTCTTCTATACAATCTGTAGCCTCCGTTTGAATGTAATGTGTTGTTGCAGAAACATTAAAGCTAATTTTACTCTTTGCTGCTGTTTTTCTTTCCTTTTTTTTCTGTTTGGTTAGCGCATGCTTTGCCCATTCCATGTTAAAAATGAATCATCCCAGAGTGGAGTTGATCACCAAACTTTCCGTGCCCATCAAACGTTGCTAAGCTTGATGCAGTGAGGCATTAAAGTCGATTGCTTGTATTTGGACTGTTAACTCCGAGTGAAATGGCACTTTCTGATCATCTGGCACGTCCGTGCGTGTCTTCAAGTTTCAAAACACTTTCCTTAAAAAATTGTCTTCCAACGCTTTTAACATGCTTGTATGATATTTCTCTATTCCGTTTGCAGCCAGCCGTCTTCAATGTTTTTGCTGTTGTTTTTGATGTTTTTGTGGGAAAGATGAGGATTTTCATATTTTTTTGCTTATTGGTTAGCAAATGCTTTGCCCCTCCTGCATTGAAAAAGGAATGGTCCCGGAGTGGGGTTTCAACAGCACGCTTCGGGCGCTCATCACATGCTGATATGAGAAATGCAATGTGTTTGAAATTGCAGACACTTTCCCAATGAATGACGATGGATAGGAGCAGTCCCCTGTTCAGTTTCCCTTTGATCGAGCCCAATTTTCTGGCCAATCGGTTGACAACGGAATGAAGAATGAACTTCCTGTTCACTTCTGATGATGTTTTACGTGCTTTTGATGAAGTTTCAATTGGAAAGCACCGTCATAGATATGACGTCACCCTTCCTTTTAAACATGGTTTTGTGAAGGGTCTCCACCTATGTTAATCAATTTGCAGTCACCGTATTTGCGTTTGAAAGGTAACTATTTTGTGCTCCTTTTTTGCTTCTCGGTTAAAAAAACTCAAGTGTCTCAAAACGTCCCTGGGTGGGCTTGAACCACCAACCTTTCGGTTAACAGCCGAATGCGCTAACCAATTGCGCCACAGAGACTAAGCACGTGAAGCGAGAGAGCTACGTGGACTAACAAGATTTTGCTCTCACAATGTCTAAATGCTTTTTCAGAGGTTACGGCATCCTCTGCTTTCAAATGCAGCTATGGTTCTTTATCTGCATGCAAATGTAGGTGGAGCCAGCTTCTCCCTTTCAAAATGCACAGAGAAAGGTGTGACAGCAGCAGAGTGGCGCAGCGGAAGCGTGCTGGGCCCATAACCCAGAGGTCGATGGATCGAAACCATCCTCTGCTAAGCAATTTGTTTTTGTTCAAATTTGTAATTCCGTTGGCAATCAAATCCCCAAACCTTAAGAGAAATTCACTTTTCCATGGGTTTTCACTGCTTTCGTTATGTTACCATCCACATCTGAGGTTTTATTGGTTTTAAGTCAATCGATGATAGCTTGCCTGTTAATTTCAAGAAAAATTGCACTTTCTGACCACTCTGTCAACATGTCTGTGTGACGTAACAGATTTCCAAACATTTCTATAGAGATCTCCTTTACGTCCTCACTTAACATGTTTAATGAATGTCTTTGGGGTTGTTATTTGTTTTCTTCTATACAATCTGTAGCCTCCGTTTGAATGTAATGTGTTGTTGCAGAAACATTAAAGCTAATTTTACTCTTTGCTGCTGTTTTTCTTTCCTTTTTTTTCTGTTTGGTTAGCGCATGCTTTGCCCATTCCATGTTAAAAATGAATCATCCCAGAGTGGAGTTGATCACCAAACTTTCCGTGCCCATCAAACGTTGCTAAGCTTGATGCAGTGAGGCATTAAAGTCGATTGCTTGTATTTGGACTGTTAACTCCGAGTGAAATGGCACTTTCTGATCATCTGGCACGTCCGTGCGTGTCTTCAAGTTTCAAAACACTTTCCTTAAAAAATTGTCTTCCAACGCTTTTAACATGCTTGTATGATATTTCTCTATTCCGTTTGCAGCCAGCCGTCTTCAATGTTTTTGCTGTTGTTTTTGATGTTTTTGTGGGAAAAATGAGGATTTTCATATTTTTTTGCTTATTGGTTAGCAAATGCTTTGCCCCTCCTGCATTGAAAAAGGAATGGTCCCGGAGTCGGGTTTCAACAGCACGCTTCGGGCGCTCATCACATGCTGATATGAGAAATGCAATGTGTTTGAAATTGCAGACACTTTCCCAATGAATGACGATGGATAGGAGCAGTCCCCTGTTCAGGTTCCCTTTGATCGAGCCCAATTTTCTGGCCAATCGGTTGACAACGGAATGAAGAATGAACTTCCTGTTCACTTCTGATGATGTTTTACGTGCTTTTGATGAAGTTTCAATTGGAAAGCAACGTCATAGATATGACGTCAACCTTCCTTTTAAACATGGTTTTGTGAAGGGTCTCCACCTATGTTAATCAATTTGCAGTCACCGTATTTGCGTTTGAAAGGTAACTATTTTGTGCTCCTTTTTTGCTTCTCGGTTAAAAAAACTCAAGTGTCTCAAAACGTCCCTGGGTGGGCTTGAACCACCAACCTTTCGGTTAACAGCCGAACGCGCTAACCAATTGCGCCACAGAGACTAAGCACGTGAGGCGAAATTCACTTTTCCATGGGTTTTCACTGCTTTCGTTATGTTACCATCCACATCTGAGGTTTTATTGGTTTTAAGTCAATCGATGATAGCTTGCCTGTTAATTTCAAGAAAAATTGCACTTTCTGACCACTCTGTCAACATGTCTGTGTGACGTAACAGATTTCCAAACATTTCTATAGAGATCTCCTTTACATCCTCACTTAACATGTTTAATGAATGTCTTTGGGGTTGTTATTTGTTTTCTTCTATACAATCTGTAGCCTCCGTTTGAATGTAATGTGTTGTTGCAGAAACATTAAAGCTAATTTTACTCTTTGCTGCTGTTTTTCTTTCCTTTTTTTTCTGTTTGGTTAGCGCATGCTTTGCCCATTCCATGTTAAAAATGAATCATCCCAGAGTGGAGTTGATCACCAAACTTTCCGTGCCCATCAAACGTTGCTAAGCTTGATGCAGTGAGGCATTAAAGTCGATTGCTTGTATTTGGACTGTTAACTCCGAGTGAAATGGCACTTTCTGATCATCTGGCACGTCCGTGCGTGTCTTCAAGTTTCAAAACACTTTCCTTAAAAAATTGTCTTCCAACGCTTTTAACATGCTTGTATGATATTTCTCTATTCCGTTTGCAGCCAGCCGTCTTCAATGTTTTTGCTGTTGTTTTTGATGTTTTTGTGGGAAAAATGAGGATTTTCATATTTTTTTGCTTATTGGTTAGCAAATGCTTTGCCCCTCCTGCATTGAAAAAGGAATGGTCCCGGAGTCGGGTTTCAACAGCACGCTTCGGGCGCTCATCACATGCTGATATGAGAAATGCAATGTGTTTGAAATTGCAGACACTTTCCCAATGAATGACGATGGATAGGAGCAGTCCCCTGTTCAGGTTCCCTTTGATCGAGCCCAATTTTCTGGCCAATCGGTTGACAACGGAATGAAGAATGAACTTCCTGTTCACTTCTGATGATGTTTTACGTGCTTTTGATGAAGTTTCAATTGGAAAGCAACGTCATAGATATGACGTCAACCTTCCTTTTAAACATGGTTTTGTGAAGGGTCTCCACCTATGTTAATCAATTTGCAGTCACCGTATTTGCGTTTGAAAGGTAACTATTTTGTGCTCCTTTTTTGCTTCTCGGTTAAAAAAACTCAAGTGTCTCAAAACGTCCCTGGGTGGGCTTGAACCACCAACCTTTCGGTTAACAGCCGAACGCGCTAACCAATTGCGCCACAGAGACTAAGCACGTGAGGCGAAATTCACTTTTCCATGGGTTTTCACTGCTTTCGTTATGTTACCATCCACATCTGAGGTTTTATTGGTTTTAAGTCAATCGATGATAGCTTGCCTGTTAATTTCAAGAAAAATTGCACTTTCTGACCACTCTGTCAACATGTCTGTGTGACGTAACAGATTTCCAAACATTTCTATAGAGATCTCCTTTACGTCCTCACTTAACATGTTTAATGAATGTCTTTGGGGTTGTTATTTGTTTTCTTCTATACAATCTGTAGCCTCCGTTTGAATGTAATGTGTTGTTGCAGAAACATTAAAGCTAATTTTACTCTTTGCTGCTGTTTTTCTTTCCTTTTTTTTCTGTTTGGTTAGCGCATGCTTTGCCCATTCCATGTTAAAAATGAATCATCCCAGAGTGGAGTTGATCACCAAACTTTCCGTGCCCATCAAACGTTGCTAAGCTTGATGCAGTGAGGCATTAAAGTCGATTGCTTGTATTTGGACTGTTAACTCCGAGTGAAATGGCACTTTCTGATCATCTGGCACGTCCGTGCGTGTCTTCAAGTTTCAAAACACTTTCCTTAAAAAATTGTCTTCCAACGCTTTTAACATGCTTGTATGATATTTCTCTATTCCGTTTGCAGCCAGCCGTCTTCAATGTTTTTGCTGTTGTTTTTGATGTTTTTGTGGGAAAGATGAGGATTTTCATATTTTTTTGCTTATTGGTTAGCAAATGCTTTGCCCCTCCTGCATTGAAAAAGGAATGGTCCCGGAGTGGGGTTTCAACAGCACGCTTCGGGCGCTCATCACATGCTGATATGAGAAATGCAATGTGTTTGAAATTGCAGACACTTTCCCAATGAATGACGATGGATAGGAGCGACTGCTCTGTTCAGGTTCCCTTTGATCGAGCCCAATTTTCTGGCCAATCGGTTGACAACGGAATGAAGAATGAACTTCCTGTTCACTTCTGATGATGTTTTACGTGCTTTTGATGAAGTTTCAATTGGAAAGCACCGTCATAGATATGACGTCACCCTTCCTTTTAAACATGGTTTTGTGAAGGGTCTCCACCTATGTTAATCAATTTGCAGTCACCGTATTTGCGTTTGAAAGGTAACTATTTTGTGCTCCTTTTTTGCTTCTCGGTTAAAAAAACTCAAGTGTCTCAAAACGTCCCTGGGTGGGCTTGAACCACCAACCTTTCGGTTAACAGCCGAACGCGCTAACCAATTGCGCCACAGAGACTAAGCACGTGAGGCGAAATTCACTTTTCCATGGGTTTTCACTGCTTTCGTTATGTTACCATCCACATCTGAGGTTTTATTGGTTTTAAGTCAATCGATGATAGCTTGCCTGTTAATTTCAAGAAAAATTGCACTTTCTGACCACTCTGTCAACATGTCTGTGTGACGTAACAGATTTCCAAACATTTCTATAGAGATCTCCTTTACGTCCTCACTTAACATGTTTAATGAATGTCTTTGGGGTTGTTATTTGTTTTCTTCTATACAATCTGTAGCCTCCGTTTGAATGTAATGTGTTGTTGCAGAAACATTAAAGCTAATTTTACTCTTTGCTGCTGTTTTTCTTTCCTTTTTTTTCTGTTTGGTTAGCGCATGCTTTGCCCATTCCATGTTAAAAATGAATCATCCCAGAGTGGAGTTGATCACCAAACTTTCCGTGCCCATCAAACGTTGCTAAGCTTGATGCAGTGAGGCATTAAAGTCGATTGCTTGTATTTGGACTGTTAACTCCGAGTGAAATGGCACTTTCTGATCATCTGGCACGTCCGTGCGTGTCTTCAAGTTTCAAAACACTTTCCTTAAAAAATTGTCTTCCAACGCTTTTAACATGCTTGTATGATATTTCTCTATTCCGTTTGCAGCCAGCCGTCTTCAATGTTTTTGCTGTTGTTTTTGATGTTTTTGTGGGAAAGATGAGGATTTTCATATTTTTTTGCTTATTGGTTAGCAAATGCTTTGCCCCTCCTGCATTGAAAAAGGAATGGTCCCGGAGTGGGGTTTCAACAGCACGCTTCGGGCGCTCATCACATGCTGATATGAGAAATGCAATGTGTTTGAAATTGCAGACACTTTCCCAATGAATGACGATGGATAGGAGCAGTCCCCTGTTCAGTTTCCCTTTGATCGAGCCCAATTTTCTGGCCAATCGGTTGACAACGGAATGAAGAATGAACTTCCTGTTCACTTCTGATGATGTTTTACGTGCTTTTGATGAAGTTTCAATTGGAAAGCACCGTCATAGATATGACGTCACCCTTCCTTTTAAACATGGTTTTGTGAAGGGTCTCCACCTATGTTAATCAATTTGCAGTCACCGTATTTGCGTTTGAAAGGTAACTATTTTGTGCTCCTTTTTTGCTTCTCGGTTAAAAAAACTCAAGTGTCTCAAAACGTCCCTGGGTGGGCTTGAACCACCAACCTTTCGGTTAACAGCCGAACGCGCTAACCAATTGCGCCACAGAGACTAAGCACGTGAAGCGAGAGAGCTACGTGGACTAACAAGATTTTGCTCTCACAATGTCTAAATGCTTTTTCAGAGGTTACGGCATCCTCTGCTTTCAAATGCAGCTATGGTTCTTTATCTGCATGCAAATGTAGGTGGAGCCAGCTTCTCCCTTTCAAAATGCACAGAGAAAGGTGTGACAGCAGCAGAGTGGCGCAGCGGAAGCGTGCTGGGCCCATAACCCAGAGGTCGATGGATTGAAACCATCCTCTGCTAAGCAATTTGTTTTTGTTCAAATTTGTAATTCCGTTGGCAATCAAATCCCCAAACCTTAAGAGAAATTCACTTTTCCATGGGTTTTCACTGCTTTCGTTATGTTACCATCCACATCTGAGGTTTTATTGGTTTTAAGTCAATCGATGATAGCTTGCCTGTTAATTTCAAGAAAAATTGCACTTTCTGACCACTCTGTCAACATGTCTGTGTGACGTAACAGATTTCCAAACATTTCTATAGAGATCTCCTTTACGTCCTCACTTAACATGTTTAATGAATGTCTTTGGGGTTGTTATTTGTTTTCTTCTATACAATCTGTAGCCTCCGTTTGAATGTAATGTGTTGTTGCAGAAACATTAAAGCTAATTTTACTCTTTGCTGCTGTTTTTCTTTCCTTTTTTTTCTGTTTGGTTAGCGCATGCTTTGCCCATTCCATGTTAAAAATGAATCATCCCAGAGTGGAGTTGATCACCAAACTTTCCGTGCCCATCAAACGTTGCTAAGCTTGATGCAGTGAGGCATTAAAGTCGATTGCTTGTATTTGGACTGTTAACTCCGAGTGAAATGGCACTTTCTGATCATCTGGCACGTCCGTGCGTGTCTTCAAGTTTCAAAACACTTTCCTTAAAAAATTGTCTTCCAACGCTTTTAACATGCTTGTATGATATTTCTCTATTCCGTTTGCAGCCAGCCGTCTTCAATGTTTTTGCTGTTGTTTTTGATGTTTTTGTGGGAAAGATGAGGATTTTCATATTTTTTTGCTTATTGGTTAGCAAATGCTTTGCCCCTCCTGCATTGAAAAAGGAATGGTCCCGGAGTGGGGTTTCAACAGCACGCTTCGGGCGCTCATCACATGCTGATATGAGAAATGCAATGTGTTTGAAATTGCAGACACTTTCCCAATGAATGACGATGGATAGGAGCGACTGCTCTGTTCAGGTTCCCTTTGATCGAGCCCAATTTTCTGGCCAATCGGTTGACAACGGAATGAAGAATGAACTTCCTGTTCACTTCTGATGATGTTTTACGTGCTTTTGATGAAGTTTCAATTGGAAAGCACCGTCATAGATATGACGTCACCCTTCCTTTTAAACATGGTTTTGTGAAGGGTCTCCACCTATGTTAATCAATTTGCAGTCACCGTATTTGCGTTTGAAAGGTAACTATTTTGTGCTCCTTTTTTGCTTCTCGGTTAAAAAAACTCAAGTGTCTCAAAACGTCCCTGGGTGGGCTTGAACCACCAACCTTTCGGTTAACAGCCGAACGCGCTAACCAATTGCGCCACAGAGACTAAGCACGTGAGGCGAAATTCACTTTTCCATGGGTTTTCACTGCTTTCGTTATGTTACCATCCACATCTGAGGTTTTA
Source organism: Pelobates fuscus (assembly GCF_036172605.1). Classification (NCBI taxonomy): domain Eukaryota; kingdom Metazoa; phylum Chordata; class Amphibia; order Anura; family Pelobatidae; genus Pelobates; species Pelobates fuscus. The sequence goes on along the minus strand of NC_086318.1, from coordinate 18,371,759 downwards.
TTGGTTTTAAGTCAATCGATGATAGCTTGCCTGTTAATTTCAAGAAAAATTGCACTTTCTGACCACTCTGTCAACATGTCTGTGTGACGTAACAGATTTCCAAACATTTCTATAGAGATCTCCTTTACGTCCTCACTTAACATGTTTAATGAATGTCTTTGGGGTTGTTATTTGTTTTCTTCTATACAATCTGTAGCCTCCGTTTGAATGTAATGTGTTGTTGCAGAAACATTAAAGCTAATTTTACTCTTTGCTGCTGTTTTTCTTTCCTTTTTTTTCTGTTTGGTTAGCGCATGCTTTGCCCATTCCATGTTAAAAATGAATCATCCCAGAGTGGAGTTGATCACCAAACTTTCCGTGCCCATCAAACGTTGCTAAGCTTGATGCAGTGAGGCATTAAAGTCGATTGCTTGTATTTGGACTGTTAACTCCGAGTGAAATGGCACTTTCTGATCATCTGGCACGTCCGTGCGTGTCTTCAAGTTTCAAAACACTTTCCTTAAAAAATTGTCTTCCAACGCTTTTAACATGCTTGTATGATATTTCTCTATTCCGTTTGCAGCCAGCCGTCTTCAATGTTTTTGCTGTTGTTTTTGATGTTTTTGTGGGAAAGATGAGGATTTTCATATTTTTTTGCTTATTGGTTAGCAAATGCTTTGCCCCTCCTGCATTGAAAAAGGAATGGTCCCGGAGTGGGGTTTCAACAGCACGCTTCGGGCGCTCATCACATGCTGATATGAGAAATGCAATGTGTTTGAAATTGCAGACACTTTCCCAATGAATGACGATGGATAGGAGCAGTCCCCTGTTCAGTTTCCCTTTGATCGAGCCCAATTTTCTGGCCAATCGGTTGACAACGGAATGAAGAATGAACTTCCTGTTCACTTCTGATGATGTTTTACGTGCTTTTGATGAAGTTTCAATTGGAAAGCACCGTCATAGATATGACGTCACCCTTCCTTTTAAACATGGTTTTGTGAAGGGTCTCCACCTATGTTAATCAATTTGCAGTCACCGTATTTGCGTTTGAAAGGTAACTATTTTGTGCTCCTTTTTTGCTTCTCGGTTAAAAAAACTCAAGTGTCTCAAAACGTCCCTGGGTGGGCTTGAACCACCAACCTTTCGGTTAACAGCCGAACGCGCTAACCAATTGCGCCACAGAGACTAAGCACGTGAAGCGAGAGAGCTACGTGGACTAACAAGATTTTGCTCTCACAATGTCTAAATGCTTTTTCAGAGGTTACGGCATCCTCTGCTTTCAAATGCAGCTATGGTTCTTTATCTGCATGCAAATGTAGGTGGAGCCAGCTTCTCCCTTTCAAAATGCACAGAGAAAGGTGTGACAGCAGCAGAGTGGCGCAGCGGAAGCGTGCTGGGCCCATAACCCAGAGGTCGATGGATCGAAACCATCCTCTGCTAAGCAATTTGTTTTTGTTCAAATTTGTAATTCCGTTGGCAATCAAATCCCCAAACCTTAAGAGAAATTCACTTTTCCATGGGTTTTCACTGCTTTCGTTATGTTACCATCCACATCTGAGGTTTTATTGGTTTTAAGTCAATCGATGATAGCTTGCCTGTTAATTTCAAGAAAAATTGCACTTTCTGACCACTCTGTCAACATGTCTGTGTGACGTAACAGATTTCCAAACATTTCTATAGAGATCTCCTTTACGTCCTCACTTAACATGTTTAATGAATGTCTTTGGGGTTGTTATTTGTTTTCTTCTATACAATCTGTAGCCTCCGTTTGAATGTAATGTGTTGTTGCAGAAACATTAAAGCTAATTTTACTCTTTGCTGCTGTTTTTCTTTCCTTTTTTTTCTGTTTGGTTAGCGCATGCTTTGCCCATTCCATGTTAAAAATGAATCATCCCAGAGTGGAGTTGATCACCAAACTTTCCGTGCCCATCAAACGTTGCTAAGCTTGATGCAGTGAGGCATTAAAGTCGATTGCTTGTATTTGGACTGTTAACTCCGAGTGAAATGGCACTTTCTGATCATCTGGCACGTCCGTGCGTGTCTTCAAGTTTCAAAACACTTTCCTTAAAAAATTGTCTTCCAACGCTTTTAACATGCTTGTATGATATTTCTCTATTCCGTTTGCAGCCAGCCGTCTTCAATGTTTTTGCTGTTGTTTTTGATGTTTTTGTGGGAAAAATGAGGATTTTCATATTTTTTTGCTTATTGGTTAGCAAATGCTTTGCCCCTCCTGCATTGAAAAAGGAATGGTCCCGGAGTCGGGTTTCAACAGCACGCTTCGGGCGCTCATCACATGCTGATATGAGAAATGCAATGTGTTTGAAATTGCAGACACTTTCCCAATGAATGACGATGGATAGGAGCAGTCCCCTGTTCAGGTTCCCTTTGATCGAGCCCAATTTTCTGGCCAATCGGTTGACAACGGAATGAAGAATGAACTTCCTGTTCACTTCTGATGATGTTTTACGTGCTTTTGATGAAGTTTCAATTGGAAAGCAACGTCATAGATATGACGTCAACCTTCCTTTTAAACATGGTTTTGTGAAGGGTCTCCACCTATGTTAATCAATTTGCAGTCACCGTATTTGCGTTTGAAAGGTAACTATTTTGTGCTCCTTTTTTGCTTCTCGGTTAAAAAAACTCAAGTGTCTCAAAACGTCCCTGGGTGGGCTTGAACCACCAACCTTTCGGTTAACAGCCGAACGCGCTAACCAATTGCGCCACAGAGACTAAGCACGTGAGGCGAAATTCACTTTTCCATGGGTTTTCACTGCTTTCGTTATGTTACCATCCACATCTGAGGTTTTATTGGTTTTAAGTCAATCGATGATAGCTTGCCTGTTAATTTCAAGAAAAATTGCACTTTCTGACCACTCTGTCAACATGTCTGTGTGACGTAACAGATTTCCAAACATTTCTATAGAGATCTCCTTTACGTCCTCACTTAACATGTTTAATGAATGTCTTTGGGGTTGTTATTTGTTTTCTTCTATACAATCTGTAGCCTCCGTTTGAATGTAATGTGTTGTTGCAGAAACATTAAAGCTAATTTTACTCTTTGCTGCTGTTTTTCTTTCCTTTTTTTTCTGTTTGGTTAGCGCATGCTTTGCCCATTCCATGTTAAAAATGAATCATCCCAGAGTGGAGTTGATCACCAAACTTTCCGTGCCCATCAAACGTTGCTAAGCTTGATGCAGTGAGGCATTAAAGTCGATTGCTTGTATTTGGACTGTTAACTCCGAGTGAAATGGCACTTTCTGATCATCTGGCACGTCCGTGCGTGTCTTCAAGTTTCAAAACACTTTCCTTAAAAAATTGTCTTCCAACGCTTTTAACATGCTTGTATGATATTTCTCTATTCCGTTTGCAGCCAGCCGTCTTCAATGTTTTTGCTGTTGTTTTTGATGTTTTTGTGGGAAAGATGAGGATTTTCATATTTTTTTGCTTATTGGTTAGCAAATGCTTTGCCCCTCCTGCATTGAAAAAGGAATGGTCCCGGAGTGGGGTTTCAACAGCACGCTTCGGGCGCTCATCACATGCTGATATGAGAAATGCAATGTGTTTGAAATTGCAGACACTTTCCCAATGAATGACGATGGATAGGAGCAGTCCCCTGTTCAGTTTCCCTTTGATCGAGCCCAATTTTCTGGCCAATCGGTTGACAACGGAATGAAGAATGAACTTCCTGTTCACTTCTGATGATGTTTTACGTGCTTTTGATGAAGTTTCAATTGGAAAGCACCGTCATAGATATGACGTCACCCTTCCTTTTAAACATGGTTTTGTGAAAGGTCTCCACCTATGTTAATCAATTTGCAGTCACCGTATTTGCGTTTGAAAGGTAACTATTTTGTGCTCCTTTTTTGCTTCTCGGTTAAAAAAACTCAAGTGTCTCAAAACGTCCCTGGGTGGGCTTGAACCACCAACCTTTCGGTTAACAGCCGAACGCGCTAACCAATTGCGCCACAGAGACTAAGCACGTGAGGCAAGAGAGCTACGTGGACTAACAAGATTTTGCTCTCACAATGTCTAAATGCTTTTTCAGCGGTTACGGCATCCTCTGCTTTCAAATGCAGCTATGGTTCTTTATCTGCATGCAAATGTAGGTGGAGCCAGCTTCTCCCTTTCAAAATGCACAGAGAAAGGTGTGACAGCAGCAGAGTGGCGCAGCGGAAGCGTGCTGGGCCCATAACCCAGAGGTCGATGGATCGAAACCATCCTCTGCTAAGCAATTTGTTTTTGTTCAAATTTGTAATTCCGTTGGCAATCAAATCCCCAAACCTTAAGAGAAATTCACTTTTCCATGGGTTTTCACTGCTTTCGTTATGTTACCATCCACATCTGAGGTTTTATTGGTTTTAAGTCAATCGATGATAGCTTGCCTGTTAATTTCAAGAAAAATTGCACTTTCTGACCACTCTGTCAACATGTCTGTGTGACGTAACAGATTTCCAAACATTTCTATAGAGATCTCCTTTACGTCCTCACTTAACATGTTTAATGAATGTCTTTGGGGTTGTTATTTGTTTTCTTCTATACAATCTGTAGCCTCCGTTTGAATGTAATGTGTTGTTGCAGAAACATTAAAGCTAATTTTACTCTTTGCTGCTGTTTTTCTTTCCTTTTTTTTCTGTTTGGTTAGCGCATGCTTTGCCCATTCCATGTTAAAAATGAATCATCCCAGAGTGGAGTTGATCACCAAACTTTCCGTGCCCATCAAACGTTGCTAAGCTTGATGCAGTGAGGCATTAAAGTCGATTGCTTGTATTTGGACTGTTAACTCCGAGTGAAATGGCACTTTCTGATCATCTGGCACGTCCGTGCGTGTCTTCAAGTTTCAAAACACTTTCCTTAAAAAATTGTCTTCCAACGCTTTTAACATGCTTGTATGATATTTCTCTATTCCGTTTGCAGCCAGCCGTCTTCAATGTTTTTGCTGTTGTTTTTGATGTTTTTGTGGGAAAGATGAGGATTTTCATATTTTTTTGCTTATTGGTTAGCAAATGCTTTGCCCCTCCTGCATTGAAAAAGGAATGGTCCCGGAGTGGGGTTTCAACAGCACGCTTCGGGCGCTCATCACATGCTGATATGAGAAATGCAATGTGTTTGAAATTGCAGACACTTTCCCAATGAATGACGATGGATAGGTGCGACTGCTCTGTTCAGGTTCCCTTTGATCGAGCCCAATTTTCTGGCCAATCGGTTGACAACGGAATGAAGAATGAACTTCCTGTTCACTTCTGATGATGTTTTACGTGCTTTTGATGAAGTTTCAATTGGAAAGCACCGTCATAGATATGACGTCACCCTTCCTTTTAAACATGGTTTTGTGAAGGGTCTCCACCTATGTTAATCAATTTGCAGTCACCGTATTTGCGTTTGAAAGGTAACTATTTTGTGCTCCTTTTTTGCTTCTCGGTTAAAAAAACTCAAGTGTCTCAAAACGTCCCTGGGTGGGCTTGAACCACCAACCTTTCGGTTAACAGCCGAACGCGCTAACCAATTGCGCCACAGAGACTAAGCATGTGAGGCAAGAGAGCTACGTGGACTAACAAGATTTTGCTCTCACAATGTCTAAATGCTTTTTCAGAGGTTACGGCATCCTCTGCTTTCAAATGCAGCTATGGTTCTTTATCTGCATGCAAATGTAGGTGGAGCCAGCTTCTCCCTTTCAAAATGCACAGAGAAAGGTGTGACAGCAGCAGAGTGGCGCAGCGGAAGCGTGCTGGGCCCATAACCCAGAGGTCGATGGATCGAAACCATCCTCTGCTAAGCAATTTGTTTTTGTTCAAATTTGTAATTCCGTTGGCAATCAAATCCCCAAACCTTAAGAGAAATTCACTTTTCCATGGGTTTTCACTGCTTTCGTTATGTTACCATCCACATCTGAGGTTTTATTGGTTTTAAGTCAATCGATGATAGCTTGCCTGTTAATTTCAAGAAAAATTGCACTTTCTGACCACTCTGTCAACATGTCTGTGTGACGTAACAGATTTCCAAACATTTCTATAGAGATCTCCTTTACGTCCTCACTTAACATGTTTAATGAATGTCTTTGGGGTTGTTATTTGTTTTCTTCTATACAATCTGTAGCCTCCGTTTGAATGTAATGTGTTGTTGCAGAAACATTAAAGCTAATTTTACTCTTTGCTGCTGTTTTTCTTTCCTTTTTTTTCTGTTTGGTTAGCGCATGCTTTGCCCATTCCATGTTAAAAATGAATCATCCCAGAGTGGAGTTGATCACCAAACTTTCCGTGCCCATCAAACGTTGCTAAGCTTGATGCAGTGAGGCATTAAAGTCGATTGCTTGTATTTGGACTGTTAACTCCGAGTGAAATGGCACTTTCTGATCATCTGGCACGTCCGTGCGTGTCTTCAAGTTTCAAAACACTTTCCTTAAAAAATTGTCTTCCAACGCTTTTAACATGCTTGTATGATATTTCTCTATTCCGTTTGCAGCCAGCCGTCTTCAATGTTTTTGCTGTTGTTTTTGATGTTTTTGTGGGAAAGATGAGGATTTTCATATTTTTTTGCTTATTGGTTAGCAAATGCTTTGCCCCTCCTGCATTGAAAAAGGAATGGTCCCGGAGTGGGGTTTCAACAGCACGCTTCGGGCGCTCATCACATGCTGATATGAGAAATGCAATGTGTTTGAAATTGCAGACACTTTCCCAATGAATGACGATGGATAGGAGCAGTCCCCTGTTCAGGTTCCCTTTGATCGAGCCCAATTTTCTGGCCAATCGATTGACAACGGAATGAAGAATGAACTTCCTGTTCACTTCTGATGATGTTTTACGTGCTTTTGATGAAGTTTCAATTGGAAAGCACCGTCATAGATATGACGTCACCCTTCCTTTTAAACATGGTTTTGTGAAGGGTCTCCACCTATGTTAATCAATTTGCAGTCACCGTATTTGCGTTTGAAAGGTAACTATTTTGTGCTCCTTTTTTGCTTCTCGGTTAAAAAAACTCAAGTGTCTCAAAACGTCCCTGGGTGGGCTTGAACCACCAACCTTTCGGTTAACAGCCGAACGCGCTAACCAATTGCGCCACAGAGACTAAGCACGTGAGGCAAGAGAGCTACGTGGACTAACAAGATTTTGCTCTCACAATGTCTAAATGCTTTTTCAGAGGTTACTGCATCCTCTGCTTTCAAATGCAGCTATGGTTCTTTATCTGCATGCAAATGTAGGTGGAGCCAGCTTCTCCCTTTCAAAATGCACAGAGAAAGGTGTGACAGCAGCAGAGTGGCGCAGCGGAAGCGTGCTGGGCCCATAACCCAGAGGTCGATGGATCGAAACCATCCTCTGCTAAGCAATTTGTTTTTGTTCAAATTTGTAATTCCGTTGGCAATCAAATCCCCAAACCTTAAGAGAAATTCACTTTTCCATGGGTTTTCACTGCTTTCGTTATGTTACCATCCACATCTGAGGTTTTATTGGTTTTAAGTCAATCGATGATAGCTTGCCTGTTAATTTCAAGAAAAATTGCACTTTCTGACCACTCTGTCAACATGTCTGTGTGACGTAACAGATTTCCAAACATTTCTATAGAGATCTCCTTTACGTCCTCACTTAACATGTTTAATGAATGTCTTTGGGGTTGTTATTTGTTTTCTTCTATACAATCTGTAGCCTCCGTTTGAATGTAATGTGTTGTTGCAGAAACATTAAAGCTAATTTTACTCTTTGCTGCTGTTTTTCTTTCCTTTTTTTTCTGTTTGGTTAGCGCATGCTTTGCCCATTCCATGTTAAAAATGAATCATCCCAGAGTGGAGTTGATCACCAAACTTTCCGTGCCCATCAAACGTTGCTAAGCTTGATGCAGTGAGGCATTAAAGTCGATTGCTTGTATTTGGACTGTTAACTCCGAGTGAAATGGCACTTTCTGATCATCTGGCACGTCCGTGCGTGTCTTCAAGTTTCAAAACACTTTCCTTAAAAAATTGTCTTCCAACGCTTTTAACATGCTTGTATGATATTTCTCTATTCCGTTTGCAGCCAGCCGTCTTCAATGTTTTTGCTGTTGTTTTTGATGTTTTTGTGGGAAAGATGAGGATTTTCATATTTTTTTGCTTATTGGTTAGCAAATGCTTTGCCCCTCCTGCATTGAAAAAGGAATGGTCCCGGAGTCGGGTTTCAACAGCACGCTTCGGGCGCTCATCACATGCTGATATGAGAAATGCAATGTGTTTGAAATTGCAGACACTTTCCCAATGAATGACGATGGATAGGAGCAGTCCCCTGTTCAGGTTCCCTTTGATCGAGCCCAATTTTCTGGCCAATCGGTTGACAACGGAATGAAGAATGAACTTCCTGTTCACTTCTGATGATGTTTTACGTGCTTTTGATGAAGTTTCAATTGGAAAGCAACGTCATAGATATGACGTCAACCTTCCTTTTAAACATGGTTTTGTGAAGGGTCTCCACCTATGTTAATCAATTTGCAGTCACCGTATTTGCGTTTGAAAGGTAACTATTTTGTGCTCCTTTTTTGCTTCTCGGTTAAAAAAACTCAAGTGTCTCAAAACGTCCCTGGGTGGGCTTGAACCACCAACCTTTCGGTTAACAGCCGAACGCGCTAACCAATTGCGCCACAGAGACTAAGCACGTGAGGCGAGAGAGCTACGTGGACTAACAAGATTTTGCTCTCACAATGTCTAAATGCTTTTTCAGAGGTTACGGCATCCTCTGCTTTCAAATGCAGCTATGGTTCTTTATCTGCATGCAAATGTAGGTGGAGCCAGCTTCTCCCTTTCAAAATGCACAGAGAAAGGTGTGACAGCAGCAGAGTGGCGCAGCGGAAGCGTGCTGGGCCCATAACCCAGAGGTCGATGGATCGAAACCATCCTCTGCTAAGCAATTTGTTTTTGTTCAAATTTGTAATTCCGTTGGCAATCAAATCCCCAAACCTTAAGAGAAATTCACTTTTCCATGGGTTTTCACTGCTTTCGTTATGTTACCATCCACATCTGAGGTTTTATTGGTTTTAAGTCAATCGATGATAGCTTGCCTGTTAATTTCAAGAAAAATTGCACTTTCTGACCACTCTGTCAACATGTCTGTGTGACGTAACAGATTTCCAAACATTTCTATAGAGATCTCCTTTACATCCTCACTTAACATGTTTAATGAATGTCTTTGGGGTTGTTATTTGTTTTCTTCTATACAATCTGTAGCCTCCGTTTGAATGTAATGTGTTGTTGCAGAAACATTAAACCTAATTTTACTCTTTGCTGCTGTTTTTCTTTCCTTTTTTTTCTGTTTGGTTAGCGCATGCTTTGCCCATTCCATGTTAAAAATTAATCATCCCAGAGTGGAGTTGATCACCAAACTTTCCGTGCCCATCAAACGTTGCTAAGCTTGATGCAGTGAGGCATTAAAGTCGATTGCTTGTATTTGGACTGTTAACTCCGAGTGAAATGGCACTTTCTGATCATCTGGCACGTCCGTGCGTGTCTTCAAGTTTCAAAACACTTTCCTTAAAAAATTGTCTTCCAACGCTTTTAACATGCTTGTATGATATTTCTCTATTCCGTTTGCAGCCAGCCGTCTTCAATGTTTTTGCTGTTGTTTTTGATGTTTTTGTGGGAAAGATGAGGATTTTCATATTTTTTTGCTTATTGGTTAGCAAATGCTTTGCCCCTCCTGCATTGAAAAAGGAATGGTCCCGGAGTCGGGTTTCAACAGCACGCTTCGGGCGCTCATCACATGCTGATATGAGAAATGCAATGTGTTTGAAATTGCAGACACTTTCCCAATGAATGACGATGGATAGGAGCAGTCCCCTGTTCAGGTTCCCTTTGATCGAGCCCAATTTTCTGGCCAATCGGTTGACAACGGAATGAAGAATGAACTTCCTGTTCACTTCTGATGATGTTTTACGTGCTTTTGATGAAGTTTCAATTGGAAAGCAACGTCATAGATATGACGTCAACCTTCCTTTTAAACATGGTTTTGTGAAGGGTCTCCACCTATGTTAATCAATTTGCAGTCACCGTATTTGCGTTTGAAAGGTAACTATTTTGTGCTCCTTTTTTGCTTCTCGGTTAAAAAAACTCAAGTGTCTCAAAACGTCCCTGGGTGGGCTTGAACCACCAACCTTTCGGTTAACAGCCGAACGCGCTAACCAATTGCGCCACAGAGACTAAGCACGTGAGGCGAGAGAGCTACGTGGACTAACAAGATTTTGCTCTCACAATGTCTAAATGCTTTTTCAGAGGTTACGGCATCCTCTGCTTTCAAATGCAGCTATGGTTCTTTATCTGCATGCAAATGTAGGTGGAGCCAGCTTCTCCCTTTCAAAATGCACAGAGAAAGGTGTGACAGCAGCAGAGTGGCGCAGCGGAAGCGTGCTGGGCCCATAACCCAGAGGTCGATGGATCGAAACCATCCTCTGCTAAGCAATTTGTTTTTGTTCAAATTTGTAATTCCGTTGGCAATCAAATCCCCAAACCTTAAGAGAAATTCACTTTTCCATGGGTTTTCACTGCTTTCGTTATGTTACCATCCACATCTGAGGTTTTATTGGTTTTAAGTCAATCGATGATAGCTTGCCTGTTAATTTCAAGAAAAATTGCACTTTCTGACCACTCTGTCAACATGTCTGTGTGACGTAACAGATTTCCAAACATTTCTATAGAGATCTCCTTTACATCCTCACTTAACATGTTTAATGAATGTCTTTGGGGTTGTTATTTGTTTTCTTCTATACAATCTGTAGCCTCCGTTTGAATGTAATGTGTTGTTGCAGAAACATTAAACCTAATTTTACTCTTTGCTGCTGTTTTTCTTTCCTTTTTTTTCTGTTTGGTTAGCGCATGCTTTGCCCATTCCATGTTAAAAATTAATCATCCCAGAGTGGAGTTGATCACCAAACTTTCCGTGCCCATCAAACGTTGCTAAGCTTGATGCAGTGAGGCATTAAAGTCGATTGCTTGTATTTGGACTGTTAACTCCGAGTGAAATGGCACTTTCTGATCATCTGGCACGTCCGTGCGTGTCTTCAAGTTTCAAAACACTTTCCTTAAAAAATTGTCTTCCAACGCTTTTAACATGCTTGTATGATATTTCTCTATTCCGTTTGCAGCCAGCCGTCTTCAATGTTTTTGCTGTTGTTTTTGATGTTTTTGTGGGAAAGATGAGGATTTTCATATTTTTTTGCTTATTGGTTAGCAAATGCTTTGCCCCTCCTGCATTGAAAAAGGAATGGTCCCGGAGTGGGGTTTCAACAGCACGCTTCGGGCGCTCATCACATGCTGATATGAGAAATGCAATGTGTTTGAAATTGCAGACACTTTCCCAATGAATGACGATGGATAGGAGCGACTGCTCTGTTCAGGTTCCCTTTGATCGAGCCCAATTTTCTGGCCAATCGGTTGACAACGGAATGAAGAATGAACTTCCTGTTCACTTCTGATGATGTTTTACGTGCTTTTGATGAAGTTTCAATTGGAAAGCACCGTCATAGATATGACGTCACCCTTCCTTTTAAACATGGTTTTGTGAAGGGTCTCCAGCTATGTTAATCAATTTGCAGTCACCGTATTTGCGTTTGAAAGGTAACTATTTTGTGCTCCTTTTTTGCTTCTCGGTTAAAAAAACTCAAGTGTCTCAAAACGTCCCTGGGTGGGCTTGAACCACCAACCTTTCGGTTAACAGCCGAACGCGCTAACCAATTGCGCCACAGAGACTAAGCACGTGAGGCGAGAGAGCTACGTGGACTAACAAGATTTTGCTCTCACAATGTCTAAATGCTTTTTCAGAGGTTACGGCATCCTCTGCTTTCAAATGCAGCTATGGTTCTTTATCTGCATGCAAATGTAGGTGGAGCCAGCTTCTCCCTTTCAAAATGCACAGAGAAAGGTGTGACAGCAGCAGAGTGGCGCAGCGGAAGCGTGCTGGGCCCATAACCCAGAGGTCGATGGATCGAAACCATCCTCTGCTAAGCAATTTGTTTTTGTTCAAATTTGTAATTCCGTTGGCAATCAAATCCCCAAACCTTAAGAGAAATTCACTTTTCCATGGGTTTTCACTGCTTTCGTTATGTTACCATCCACATCTGAGGTTTTATTGGTTTTAAGTCAATCGATGATAGCTTGCCTGTTAATTTCAAGAAAAATTGCACTTTCTGACCACTCTGTCAACATGTCTGTGTGACGTAACAGATTTCCAAACATTTCTATAGAGATCTCCTTTACGTCCTCACTTAACATGTTTAATGAATGTCTTTGGGGTTGTTATTTGTTTTCTTCTATACAATCTGTAGCCTCCGTTTGAATGTAATGTGTTGTTGCAGAAACATTAAAGCTAATTTTACTCTTTGCTGCTGTTTTTCTTTCCTTTTTTTTCTGTTTGGTTAGCGCATGCTTTGCCCATTCCATGTTAAAAATGAATCATCCCAGAGTGGAGTTGATCACCAAACTTTCCGTGCCCATCAAACGTTGCTAAGCTTGATGCAGTGAGGCATTAAAGTCGATTGCTTGTATTTGGACTGTTAACTCCGAGTGAAATGGCACTTTCTGATCATCTGGCACGTCCGTGCGTGTCTTCAAGTTTCAAAACACTTTCCTTAAAAAATTGTCTTCCAACGCTTTTAACATGCTTGTATGATATTTCTCTATTCCGTTTGCAGCCAGCCGTCTTCAATGTTTTTGCTGTTGTTTTTGATGTTTTTGTGGGAAAGATGAGGATTTTCATATTTTTTTGCTTATTGGTTAGCAAATGCTTTGCCCCTCCTGCATTGAAAAAGGAATGGTCCCGGAGTCGGGTTTCAACAGCACGCTTCGGGCGCTCATCACATGCTGATATGAGAAATGCAATGTGTTTGAAATTGCAGACACTTTCCCAATGAATGACGATGGATAGGAGCAGTCCCCTGTTCAGGTTCCCTTTGATCGAGCCCAATTTTCTGGCCAATCGGTTGACAACGGAATGAAGAATGAACTTCCTGTTCACTTCTGATGATGTTTTACGTGCTTTTGATGAAGTTTCAATTGGAAAGCAACGTCATAGATATGACGTCAACCTTCCTTTTAAACATGGTTTTGTGAAGGGTCTCCACCTATGTTAATCAATTTGCAGTCACCGTATTTGCGTTTGAAAGGTAACTATTTTGTGCTCCTTTTTTGCTTCTCGGTTAAAAAAACTCAAGTGTCTCAAAACGTCCCTGGGTGGGCTTGAACCACCAACCTTTCGGTTAACAGCCGAACGCGCTAACCAATTGCGCCACAGAGACTAAGCACGTGAGGCGAGAGAGCTACGTGGACTAACAAGATTTTGCTCTCACAATGTCTAAATGCTTTTTCAGAGGTTACGGCATCCTCTGCTTTCAAATGCAGCTATGGTTCTTTATCTGCATGCAAATGTAGGTGGAGCCAGCTTCTCCCTTTCAAAATGCACAGAGAAAGGTGTGACAGCAGCAGAGTGGCGCAGCGGAAGCGTGCTGGGCCCATAACCCAGAGGTCGATGGATCGAAACCATCCTCTACTAAGCAATTTGTTTTTGTTCAAATTTGTAATTCCGTTGGCAATCAAATCCCCAAACCTTAAGAGAAATTCACTTTTCCATGGGTTTTCACTGCTTTCGTTATGTTACCATCCACATCTGAGGTTTTATTGGTTTTAAGTCAATCGATGATAGCTTGCCTGTTAATTTCAAGAAAAATTGCACTTTCTGACCACTCTGTCAACATGTCTGTGTGACGTAACAGATTTCCAAACATTTCTATAGAGATCTCCTTTACATCCTCACTTAACATGTTTAATGAATGTCTTTGGGGTTGTTATTTGTTTTCTTCTATACAATCTGTAGCCTCCGTTTGAATGTAATGTGTTGTTGCAGAAACATTAAACCTAATTTTACTCTTTGCTGCTGTTTTTCTTTCCTTTTTTTTCTGTTTGGTTAGCGCATGCTTTGCCCATTCCATGTTAAAAATTAATCATCCCAGAGTGGAGTTGATCACCAAACTTTCCGTGCCCATCAAACGTTGCTAAGCTTGATGCAGTGAGGCATTAAAGTCGATTGCTTGTATTTGGACTGTTAACTCCGAGTGAAATGGCACTTTCTGATCATCTGGCACGTCCGTGCGTGTCTTCAAGTTTCAAAACACTTTCCTTAAAAAATTGTCTTCCAACGCTTTTAACATGCTTGTATGATATTTCTCTATTCCGTTTGCAGCCAGCCGTCTTCAATGTTTTTGCTGTTGTTTTTGATGTTTTTGTGGGAAAGATGAGGATTTTCATATTTTTTTGCTTATTGGTTAGCAAATGCTTTGCCCCTCCTGCATTGAAAAAGGAATGGTCCCGGAGTGGGGTTTCAACAGCACGCTTCGGGCGCTCATCACATGCTGATATGAGAAATGCAATGTGTTTGAAATTGCAGACACTTTCCCAATGAATGACGATGGATAGGAGCGACTGCTCTGTTCAGGTTCCCTTTGATCGAGCCCAATTTTCTGGCCAATCGGTTGACAACGGAATGAAGAATGAACTTCCTGTTCACTTCTGATGATGTTTTACGTGCTTTTGATGAAGTTTCAATTGGAAAGCACCGTCATAGATATGACGTCACCCTTCCTTTTAAACATGGTTTTGTGAAGGGTCTCCAGCTATGTTAATCAATTTGCAGTCACCGTATTTGCGTTTGAAAGGTAACTATTTTGTGCTCCTTTTTTGCTTCTCGGTTAAAAAAACTCAAGTGTCTCAAAACGTCCCTGGGTGGGCTTGAACCACCAACCTTTCGGTTAACAGCCGAACGCGCTAACCAATTGCGCCACAGAGACTAAGCACGTGAGGCGAGAGAGCTACGTGGACTAACAAGATTTTGCTCTCACAATGTCTAAATGCTTTTTCAGAGGTTACGGCATCCTCTGCTTTCAAATGCAGCTATGGTTCTTTATCTGCATGCAAATGTAGGTGGAGCCAGCTTCTCCCTTTCAAAATGCACAGAGAAAGGTGTGACAGCAGCAGAGTGGCGCAGCGGAAGCGTGCTGGGCCCATAACCCAGAGGTCGATGGATCGAAACCATCCTCTGCTAAGCAATTTGTTTTTGTTCAAATTTGTAATTCCGTTGGCAATCAAATCCCCAAACCTTAAGAGAAATTCACTTTTCCATGGGTTTTCACTGCTTTCGTTATGTTACCATCCACATCTGAGGTTTTATTGGTTTTAAGTCAATCGATGATAGCTTGCCTGTTAATTTCAAGAAAAATTGCACTTTCTGACCACTCTGTCAACATGTCTGTGTGACGTAACAGATTTCCAAACATTTCTATAGAGATCTCCTTTACGTCCTCACTTAACATGTTTAATGAATGTCTTTGGGGTTGTTATTTGTTTTCTTCTATACAATCTGTAGCCTCCGTTTGAATGTAATGTGTTGTTGCAGAAACATTAAAGCTAATTTTACTCTTTGCTGCTGTTTTTCTTTCCTTTTTTTTCTGTTTGGTTAGCGCATGCTTTGCCCATTCCATGTTAAAAATGAATCATCCCAGAGTGGAGTTGATCACCAAACTTTCCGTGCCCATCAAACGTTGCTAAGCTTGATGCAGTGAGGCATTAAAGTCGATTGCTTGTATTTGGACTGTTAACTCCGAGTGAAATGGCACTTTCTGATCATCTGGCACGTCCGTGCGTGTCTTCAAGTTTCAAAACACTTTCCTTAAAAAATTGTCTTCCAACGCTTTTAACATGCTTGTATGATATTTCTCTATTCCGTTTGCAGCCAGCCGTCTTCAATGTTTTTGCTGTTGTTTTTGATGTTTTTGTGGGAAAGATGAGGATTTTCATATTTTTTTGCTTATTGGTTAGCAAATGCTTTGCCCCTCCTGCATTGAAAAAGGAATGGTCCCGGAGTGGGGTTTCAACAGCACGCTTCGGGCGCTCATCACATGCTGATATGAGAAATGCAATGTGTTTGAAATTGCAGACACTTTCCCAATGAATGACGATGGATAGGAGCAGTCCCCTGTTCAGGTTCCCTTTGATCGAGCCCAATTTTCTGGCCAATCGATTGACAACGGAATGAAGAATGAACTTCCTGTTCACTTCTGATGATGTTTTACGTGCTTTTGATGAAGTTTCAATTGGAAAGCACCGTCATAGATATGACGTCACCCTTCCTTTTAAACATGGTTTTGTGAAGGGTCTCCACCTATGTTAATCAATTTGCAGTCACCGTATTTGCGTTTGAAAGGTAACTATTTTGTGCTCCTTTTTTGCTTCTCGGTTAAAAAAACTCAAGTGTCTCAAAACGTCCCTGGGTGGGCTTGAACCACCAACCTTTCGGTTAACAGCCGAACGCGCTAACCAATTGCGCCACAGAGACTAAGCACGTGAGGCAAGAGAGCTACGTGGACTAACAAGATTTTGCTCTCACAATGTCTAAATGCTTTTTCAGAGGTTACGGCATCCTCTGCTTTCAAATGCAGCTATGGTTCTTTATCTGCATGCAAATGTAGGTGGAGCCAGCTTCTCCCTTTCAAAATGCACAGAGAAAGGTGTGACAGCAGCAGAGTGGCGCAGCGGAAGCGTGCTGGGCCCATAACCCAGAGGTCGATGGATCGAAACCATCCTCTGCTAAGCAATTTGTTTTTGTTCAAATTTGTAATTCCGTTGGCAATCAAATCCCCAAACCTTAAGAGAAATTCACTTTTCCATGGGTTTTCACTGCTTTCGTTATGTTACCATCCACATCTGAGGTTTTATTGGTTTTAAGTCAATCGATGATAGCTTGCCTGTTAATTTCAAGAAAAATTGCACTTTCTGACCACTCTGTCAACATGTCTGTGTGACGTAACAGATTTCCAAACATTTCTATAGAGATCTCCTTTACGTCCTCACTTAACATGTTTAATGAATGTCTTTGGGGTTGTTATTTGTTTTCTTCTATACAATCTGTAGCCTCCGTTTGAATGTAATGTGTTGTTGCAGAAACATTAAAGCTAATTTTACTCTTTGCTGCTGTTTTTCTTTCCTTTTTTTTCTGTTTGGTTAGCGCATGCTTTGCCCATTCCATGTTAAAAATGAATCATCCCAGAGTGGAGTTGATCACCAAACTTTCCGTGCCCATCAAACGTTGCTAAGCTTGATGCAGTGAGGCATTAAAGTCGATTGCTTGTATTTGGACTGTTAACTCCGAGTGAAATGGCACTTTCTGATCATCTGGCACGTCCGTGCGTGTCTTCAAGTTTCAAAACACTTTCCTTAAAAAATTGTCTTCCAACGCTTTTAACATGCTTGTATGATATTTCTCTATTCCGTTTGCAGCCAGCCGTCTTCAATGTTTTTGCTGTTGTTTTTGATGTTTTTGTGGGAAAGATGAGGATTTTCATATTTTTTTGCTTATTGGTTAGCAAATGCTTTGCCCCTCCTGCATTGAAAAAGGAATGGTCCCGGAGTCGGGTTTCAACAGCACGCTTCGGGCGCTCATCACATGCTGATATGAGAAATGCAATGTGTTTGAAATTGCAGACACTTTCCCAATGAATGACGATGGATAGGAGCAGTCCCCTGTTCAGGTTCCCTTTGATCGAGCCCAATTTTCTGGCCAATCGGTTGACAACGGAATGAAGAATGAACTTCCTGTTCACTTCTGATGATGTTTTACGTGCTTTTGATGAAGTTTCAATTGGAAAGCAACGTCATAGATATGACGTCAACCTTCCTTTTAAACATGGTTTTGTGAAGGGTCTCCACCTATGTTAATCAATTTGCAGTCACCGTATTTGCGTTTGAAAGGTAACTATTTTGTGCTCCTTTTTTGCTTCTCGGTTAAAAAAACTCAAGTGTCTCAAAACGTCCCTGGGTGGGCTTGAACCACCAACCTTTCGGTTAACAGCCGAACGCGCTAACCAATTGCGCCACAGAGACTAAGCACGTGAGGCGAGAGAGCTACGTGGACTAACAAGATTTTGCTCTCACAATGTCTAAATGCTTTTTCAGAGGTTACGGCATCCTCTGCTTTCAAATGCAGCTATGGTTCTTTATCTGCATGCAAATGTAGGTGGAGCCAGCTTCTCCCTTTCAAAATGCACAGAGAAAGGTGTGACAGCAGCAGAGTGGCGCAGCGGAAGCGTGCTGGGCCCATAACCCAGAGGTCGATGGATCGAAACCATCCTCTACTAAGCAATTTGTTTTTGTTCAAATTTGTAATTCCGTTGGCAATCAAATCCCCAAACCTTAAGAGAAATTCACTTTTCCATGGGTTTTCACTGCTTTCGTTATGTTACCATCCACATCTGAGGTTTTATTGGTTTTAAGTCAATCGATGATAGCTTGCCTGTTAATTTCAAGAAAAATTGCACTTTCTGACCACTCTGTCAACATGTCTGTGTGACGTAACAGATTTCCAAACATTTCTATAGAGATCTCCTTTACATCCTCACTTAACATGTTTAATGAATGTCTTTGGGGTTGTTATTTGTTTTCTTCTATACAATCTGTAGCCTCCGTTTGAATGTAATGTGTTGTTGCAGAAACATTAAAGCTAATTTTACTCTTTGCTGCTGTTTTTCTTTCCTTTTTTTTCTGTTTGGTTAGCGCATGCTTTGCCCATTCCATGTTAAAAATGAATCATCCCAGAGTGGAGTTGATCACCAAACTTTCCGTGCCCATCAAACGTTGCTAAGCTTGATGCAGTGAGGCATTAAAGTCGATTGCTTGTATTTGGACTGTTAACTCCGAGTGAAATGGCACTTTCTGATCATCTGGCACGTCCGTGCGTGTCTTCAAGTTTCAAAACACTTTCCTTAAAAAATTGTCTTCCAACGCTTTTAACATGCTTGTATGATATTTCTCTATTCCGTTTGCAGCCAGCCGTCTTCAATGTTTTTGCTGTTGTTTTTGATGTTTTTGTGGGAAAGATGAGGATTTTCATATTTTTTTGCTTATTGGTTAGCAAATGCTTTGCCCCTCCTGCATTGAAAAAGGAATGGTCCCGGAGTGGGGTTTCAACAGCACGCTTCGGGCGCTCATCACATGCTGATATGAGAAATGCAATGTGTTTGAAATTGCAGACACTTTCCCAATGAATGACGATGGATAGGAGCAGTCCCCTGTTCAGGTTCCCTTTGATCGAGCCCAATTTTCTGGCCAATCGATTGACAACGGAATGAAGAATGAACTTCCTGTTCACTTCTGATGATGTTTTACGTGCTTTTGATGAAGTTTCAATTGGAAAGCACCGTCATAGATATGACGTCACCCTTCCTTTTAAACATGGTTTTGTGAAGGGTCTCCACCTATGTTAATCAATTTGCAGTCACCGTATTTGCGTTTGAAAGGTAACTATTTTGTGCTCCTTTTTTGCTTCTCGGTTAAAAAAACTCAAGTGTCTCAAAACGTCCCTGGGTGGGCTTGAACCACCAACCTTTCGGTTAACAGCCGAACGCGCTAACCAATTGCGCCACAGAGACTAAGCACGTGAGGCGAGAGAGCTACGTGGACTAACAAGATTTTGCTCTCACAATGTCTAAATGCTTTTTCAGAGGTTACGGCATCCTCTGCTTTCAAATGCAGCTATGGTTCTTTATCTGCATGCAAATGTAGGTGGAGCCAGCTTCTCCCTTTCAAAATGCACAGAGAAAGGTGTGACAGCAGCAGAGTGGCGCAGCGGAAGCGTGCTGGGCCCATAACCCAGAGGTCGATGGATCGAAACCATCCTCTGCTAAGCAATTTGTTTTTGTTCAAATTTGTAATTCCGTTGGCAATCAAATCCCCAAACCTTAAGAGAAATTCACTTTTCCATGGGTTTTCACTGCTTTCGTTATGTTACCATCCACATCTGAGGTTTTATTGGTTTTAAGTCAATCGATGATAGCTTGCCTGTTAATTTCAAGAAAAATTGCACTTTCTGACCACTCTGTCAACATGTCTGTGTGACGTAACAGATTTCCAAACATTTCTATAGAGATCTCCTTTACGTCCTCACTTAACATGTTTAATGAATGTCTTTGGGGTTGTTATTTGTTTTCTTCTATACAATCTGTAGCCTCCGTTTGAATGTAATGTGTTGTTGCAGAAACATTAAAGCTAATTTTACTCTTTGCTGCTGTTTTTCTTTCCTTTTTTTTCTGTTTGGTTAGCGCATGCTTTGCCCATTCCATGTTAAAAATGAATCATCCCAGAGTGGAGTTGATCACCAAACTTTCCGTGCCCATCAAACGTTGCTAAGCTTGATGCAGTGAGGCATTAAAGTCGATTGCTTGTATTTGGACTGTTAACTCCGAGTGAAATGGCACTTTCTGATCATCTGGCACGTCCGTGCGTGTCTTCAAGTTTCAAAACACTTTCCTTAAAAAATTGTCTTCCAACGCTTTTAACATGCTTGTATGATATTTCTCTATTCCGTTTGCAGCCAGCCGTCTTCAATGTTTTTGCTGTTGTTTTTGATGTTTTTGTGGGAAAGATGAGGATTTTCATATTTTTTTGCTTATTGGTTAGCAAATGCTTTGCCCCTCCTGCATTGAAAAAGGAATGGTCCCGGAGTCGGGTTTCAACAGCACGCTTCGGGCGCTCATCACATGCTGATATGAGAAATGCAATGTGTTTGAAATTGCAGACACTTTCCCAATGAATGACGATGGATAGGAGCAGTCCCCTGTTCAGGTTCCCTTTGATCGAGCCCAATTTTCTGGCCAATCGGTTGACAACGGAATGAAGAATGAACTTCCTGTTCACTTCTGATGATGTTTTACGTGCTTTTGATGAAGTTTCAATTGGAAAGCAACGTCATAGATATGACGTCAACCTTCCTTTTAAACATGGTTTTGTGAAGGGTCTCCACCTATGTTAATCAATTTGCAGTCACCGTATTTGCGTTTGAAAGGTAACTATTTTGTGCTCCTTTTTTGCTTCTCGGTTAAAAAAACTCAAGTGTCTCAAAACGTCCCTGGGTGGGCTTGAACCACCAACCTTTCGGTTAACAGCCGAACGCGCTAACCAATTGCGCCACAGAGACTAAGCACGTGAGGCGAGAGAGCTACGTGGACTAACAAGATTTTGCTCTCACAATGTCTAAATGCTTTTTCAGAGGTTACGGCATCCTCTGCTTTCAAATGCAGCTATGGTTCTTTATCTGCATGCAAATGTAGGTGGAGCCAGCTTCTCCCTTTCAAAATGCACAGAGAAAGGTGTGACAGCAGCAGAGTGGCGCAGCGGAAGCGTGCTGGGCCCATAACCCAGAGGTCGATGGATCGAAACCATCCTCTACTAAGCAATTTGTTTTTGTTCAAATTTGTAATTCCGTTGGCAATCAAATCCCCAAACCTTAAGAGAAATTCACTTTTCCATGGGTTTTCACTGCTTTCGTTATGTTACCATCCACATCTGAGGTTTTATTGGTTTTAAGTCAATCGATGATAGCTTGCCTGTTAATTTCAAGAAAAATTGCACTTTCTGACCACTCTGTCAACATGTCTGTGTGACGTAACAGATTTCCAAACATTTCTATAGAGATCTCCTTTACATCCTCACTTAACATGTTTAATGAATGTCTTTGGGGTTGTTATTTGTTTTCTTCTATACAATCTGTAGCCTCCGTTTGAATGTAATGTGTTGTTGCAGAAACATTAAAGCTAATTTTACTCTTTGCTGCTGTTTTTCTTTCCTTTTTTTTCTGTTTGGTTAGCGCATGCTTTGCCCATTCCATGTTAAAAATGAATCATCCCAGAGTGGAGTTGATCACCAAACTTTCCGTGCCCATCAAACGTTGCTAAGCTTGATGCAGTGAGGCATTAAAGTCGATTGCTTGTATTTGGACTGTTAACTCCGAGTGAAATGGCACTTTCTGATCATCTGGCACGTCCGTGCGTGTCTTCAAGTTTCAAAACACTTTCCTTAAAAAATTGTCTTCCAACGCTTTTAACATGCTTGTATGATATTTCTCTATTCCGTTTGCAGCCAGCCGTCTTCAATGTTTTTGCTGTTGTTTTTGATGTTTTTGTGGGAAAGATGAGGATTTTCATATTTTTTTGCTTATTGGTTAGCAAATGCTTTGCCCCTCCTGCATTGAAAAAGGAATGGTCCCGGAGTGGGGTTTCAACAGCACGCTTCGGGCGCTCATCACATGCTGATATGAGAAATGCAATGTGTTTGAAATTGCAGACACTTTCCCAATGAATGACGATGGATAGGAGCGACTGCTCTGTTCAGGTTCCCTTTGATCGAGCCCAATTTTCTGGCCAATCGGTTGACAACGGAATGAAGAATGAACTTCCTGTTCACTTCTGATGATGTTTTACGTGCTTTTGATGAAGTTTCAATTGGAAAGCACCGTCATAGATATGACGTCACCCTTCCTTTTAAACATGGTTTTGTGAAGGGTCTCCAGCTATGTTAATCAATTTGCAGTCACCGTATTTGCGTTTGAAAGGTAACTATTTTGTGCTCCTTTTTTGCTTCTCGGTTAAAAAAACTCAAGTGTCTCAAAACGTCCCTGGGTGGGCTTGAACCACCAACCTTTCGGTTAACAGCCGAACGCGCTAACCAATTGCGCCACAGAGACTAAGCACGTGAGGCGAGAGAGCTACGTGGACTAACAAGATTTTGCTCTCACAATGTCTAAATGCTTTTTCAGAGGTTACGGCATCCTCTGCTTTCAAATGCAGCTATGGTTCTTTATCTGCATGCAAATGTAGGTGGAGCCAGCTTCTCCCTTTCAAAATGCACAGAGAAAGGTGTGACAGCAGCAGAGTGGCGCAGCGGAAGCGTGCTGGGCCCATAACCCAGAGGTCGATGGATCGAAACCATCCTCTGCTAAGCAATTTGTTTTTGTTCAAATTTGTAATTCCGTTGGCAATCAAATCCCCAAACCTTAAGAGAAATTCACTTTTCCATGGGTTTTCACTGCTTTCGTTATGTTACCATCCACATCTGAGGTTTTATTGGTTTTAAGTCAATCGATGATAGCTTGCCTGTTAATTTCAAGAAAAATTGCACTTTCTGACCACTCTGTCAACATGTCTGTGTGACGTAACAGATTTCCAAACATTTCTATAGAGATCTCCTTTACGTCCTCACTTAACATGTTTAATGAATGTCTTTGGGGTTGTTATTTGTTTTCTTCTATACAATCTGTAGCCTCCGTTTGAATGTAATGTGTTGTTGCAGAAACATTAAAGCTAATTTTACTCTTTGCTGCTGTTTTTCTTTCCTTTTTTTTCTGTTTGGTTAGCGCATGCTTTGCCCATTCCATGTTAAAAATGAATCATCCCAGAGTGGAGTTGATCACCAAACTTTCCGTGCCCATCAAACGTTGCTAAGCTTGATGCAGTGAGGCATTAAAGTCGATTGCTTGTATTTGGACTGTTAACTCCGAGTGAAATGGCACTTTCTGATCATCTGGCACGTCCGTGCGTGTCTTCAAGTTTCAAAACACTTTCCTTAAAAAATTGTCTTCCAACGCTTTTAACATGCTTGTATGATATTTCTCTATTCCGTTTGCAGCCAGCCGTCTTCAATGTTTTTGCTGTTGTTTTTGATGTTTTTGTGGGAAAGATGAGGATTTTCATATTTTTTTGCTTATTGGTTAGCAAATGCTTTGCCCCTCCTGCATTGAAAAAGGAATGGTCCCGGAGTGGGGTTTCAACAGCACGCTTCGGGCGCTCATCACATGCTGATATGAGAAATGCAATGTGTTTGAAATTGCAGACACTTTCCCAATGAATGACGATGGATAGGAGCAGTCCCCTGTTCAGGTTCCCTTTGATCGAGCCCAATTTTCTGGCCAATCGATTGACAACGGAATGAAGAATGAACTTCCTGTTCACTTCTGATGATGTTTTACGTGCTTTTGATGAAGTTTCAATTGGAAAGCACCGTCATAGATATGACGTCACCCTTCCTTTTAAACATGGTTTTGTGAAGGGTCTCCACCTATGTTAATCAATTTGCAGTCACCGTATTTGCGTTTGAAAGGTAACTATTTTGTGCTCCTTTTTTGCTTCTCGGTTAAAAAAACTCAAGTGTCTCAAAACGTCCCTGGGTGGGCTTGAACCACCAACCTTTCGGTTAACAGCCGAACGCGCTAACCAATTGCGCCACAGAGACTAAGCACGTGAGGCAAGAGAGCTACGTGGACTAACAAGATTTTGCTCTCACAATGTCTAAATGCTTTTTCAGAGGTTACGGCATCCTCTGCTTTCAAATGCAGCTATGGTTCTTTATCTGCATGCAAATGTAGGTGGAGCCAGCTTCTCCCTTTCAAAATGCACAGAGAAAGGTGTGACAGCAGCAGAGTGGCGCAGCGGAAGCGTGCTGGGCCCATAACCCAGAGGTCGATGGATCGAAACCATCCTCTGCTAAGCAATTAGTTTTTGTTCAAATTTGTAATTCCGTTGGCAATCAAATCCCCAAACCTTAAGAGAAATTCACTTTTCCATGGGTTTTCACTGCTTTCGTTATGTTACCATCCACATCTGAGGTTTTATTGGTTTTAAGTCAATCGATGATAGCTTGCCTGTTAATTTCAAGAAAAATTGCACTTTCTGACCACTCTGTCAACATGTCTGTGTGACGTAACAGATTTCCAAACATTTCTATAGAGATCTCCTTTACGTCCTCACTTAACATGTTTAATGAATGTCTTTGGGGTTGTTATTTGTTTTCTTCTATACAATCTGTAGCCTCCGTTTGAATGTAATGTGTTGTTGCAGAAACATTAAAGCTAATTTTACTCTTTGCTGCTGTTTTTCTTTCCTTTTTTTTCTGTTTGGTTAGCGCATGCTTTGCCCATTCCATGTTAAAAATGAATCATCCCAGAGTGGAGTTGATCACCAAACTTTCCGTGCCCATCAAACGTTGCTAAGCTTGATGCAGTGAGGCATTAAAGTCGATTGCTTGTATTTGGACTGTTAACTCCGAGTGAAATGGCACTTTCTGATCATCTGGCACGTCCGTGCGTGTCTTCAAGTTTCAAAACACTTTCCTTAAAAAATTGTCTTCCAACGCTTTTAACATGCTTGTATGATATTTCTCTATTCCGTTTGCAGCCAGCCGTCTTCAATGTTTTTGCTGTTGTTTTTGATGTTTTTGTGGGAAAGATGAGGATTTTCATATTTTTTTGCTTATTGGTTAGCAAATGCTTTGCCCCTCCTGCATTGAAAAAGGAATGGTCCCGGAGTGGGGTTTCAACAGCACGCTTCGGGCGCTCATCACATGCTGATATGAGAAATGCAATGTGTTTGAAATTGCAGACACTTTCCCAATGAATGACGATGGATAGGAGCAGTCCCCTGTTCAGGTTCCCTTTGATCGAGCCCAATTTTCTGGCCAATCGGTTGACAACGGAATGAAGAATGAACTTCCTGTTCACTTCTGATGATGTTTTACGTGCTTTTGATGAAGTTTCAATTGGAAAGCAACGTCATAGATATGACATCAACCTTCCTTTTAAACATGGTTTTGTGAAGGGTCTCCACCTATGTTAATCAATTTGCAGTCACCGTATTTGCGTTTGAAAGGTAACTATTTTGTGCTCCTTTTTTGCTTCTCGGTTAAAAAAACTCAAGTGTCTCAAAACGTCCCTGGGTGGGCTTGAACCACCAACCTTTCGGTTAACAGCCGAACGCGCTAACCAATTGCGCCACAGAGACTAAGCACGTGAGGCGAGAGAGCTACGTGGACTAACAAGATTTTGCTCTCACAATGTCTAAATGCTTTTTCAGAGGTTACGGCATCCTCTGCTTTCAAATGCAGCTATGGTTCTTTATCTGCATGCAAATGTAGGTGGAGCCAGCTTCTCCCTTTCAAAATGCACAGAGAAAGGTGTGACAGCAGCAGAGTGGCGCAGCGGAAGCGTGCTGGGCCCATAACCCAGAGGTCGATGGATCGAAACCATCCTCTACTAAGCAATTTGTTTTTGTTCAAATTTGTAATTCCGTTGGCAATCAAATCCCCAAACCTTAAGAGAAATTCACTTTTCCATGGGTTTTCACTGCTTTCGTTATGTTACCATCCACATCTGAGGTTTTATTGGTTTTAAGTCAATCGATGATAGCTTGCCTGTTAATTTCAAGAAAAATTGCACTTTCTGACCACTCTGTCAACATGTCTGTGTGACGTAACAGATTTCCAAACATTTCTATAGAGATCTCCTTTACATCCTCACTTAACATGTTTAATGAATGTCTTTGGGGTTGTTATTTGTTTTCTTCTATACAATCTGTAGCCTCCGTTTGAATGTAATGTGTTGTTGCAGAAACATTAAACCTAATTTTACTCTTTGCTGCTGTTTTTCTTTCCTTTTTTTTCTGTTTGGTTAGTGCATGCTTTGCCCATTCCATGTTAAAAATGAATCATCCCAGAGTGGAGTTGATCACCAAACTTTCCGTGCCCATCAAACGTTGCTAAGCTTGATGCAGTGAGGCATTAAAGTCGATTGCTTGTATTTGGACTGTTAACTCCGAGTGAAATGGCACTTTCTGATCATCTGGCACGTCCGTGCGTGTCTTCAAGTTTCAAAACACTTTCCTTAAAAAATTGTCTTCCAACGCTTTTAACATGCTTGTATGATATTTCTCTATTCCGTTTGCAGCCAGCCGTCTTCAATGTTTTTGCTGTTGTTTTTGATGTTTTTGTGGGAAAGATGAGGATTTTCATATTTTTTTGCTTATTGGTTAGCAAATGCTTTGCCCCTCCTGCATTGAAAAAGGAATGGTCCCGGAGTGGGGTTTCAACAGCACGCTTCGGGCGCTCATCACATGCTGATATGAGAAATGCAATGTGTTTGAAATTGCAGACACTTTCCCAATGAATGACGATGGATAGGAGCGACTGCTCTGTTCAGGTTCCCTTTGATCGAGCCCAATTTTCTGGCCAATCGGTTGACAACGGAATGAAGAATGAACTTCCTGTTCACTTCTGATGATGTTTTACGTGCTTTTGATGAAGTTTCAATTGGAAAGCACCGTCATAGATATGACGTCACCCTTCCTTTTAAACATGGTTTTGTGAAGGGTCTCCAGCTATGTTAATCAATTTGCAGTCACCGTATTTGCGTTTGAAAGGTAACTATTTTGTGCTCCTTTTTTGCTTCTCGGTTAAAAAAACTCAAGTGTCTCAAAACGTCCCTTGAACCACCAACCTTTCGGTTAACAGCCGAACGCGCTAACCAATTGCGCCACAGAGACTAAGCACGTGAGGCGAGAGAGCTACGTGGACTAACAAGATTTTGCTCTCACAATGTCTAAATGCTTTTTCAGAGGTTACGGCATCCTCTGCTTTCAAATGCAGCTATGGTTCTTTATCTGCATGCAAATGTAGGTGGAGCCAGCTTCTCCCTTTCAAAATGCACAGAGAAAGGTGTGACAGCAGCAGAGTGGCGCAGCGGAAGCGTGCTGGGCCCATAACCAAGAGGTCGATGGATCGAAACCATCCTCTGCTAAGCAATTTGTTTTTGTTCAAATTTGTAATTCCGTTGGCAATCAAATCCCCAAACCTTAAGAGAAATTCACTTTTCCATGGGTTTTCACTGCTTTCGTTATGTTACCATCCACATCTGAGGTTTTATTGGTTTTAAGTCAATCGATGATAGCTTGCCTGTTAATTTCAAGAAAAATTGCACTTTCTGACCACTCTGTCAACATGTCTGTGTGACGTAACAGATTTCCAAACATTTCTATAGAGATCTCCTTTACGTCCTCACTTAACATGTTTAATGAATGTCTTTGGGGTTGTTATTTGTTTTCTTCTATACAATCTGTAGCCTCCGTTTGAATGTAATGTGTTGTTGCAGAAACATTAAAGCTAATTTTACTCTTTGCTGCTGTTTTTCTTTCCTTTTTTTTCTGTTTGGTTAGCGCATGCTTTGCCCATTCCATGTTAAAAATGAATCATCCCAGAGTGGAGTTGATCACCAAACTTTCCGTGCCCATCAAACGTTGCTAAGCTTGATGCAGTGAGGCATTAAAGTCGATTGCTTGTATTTGGACTGTTAACTCCGAGTGAAATGGCACTTTCTGATCATCTGGCACGTCCGTGCGTGTCTTCAAGTTTCAAAACACTTTCCTTAAAAAATTGTCTTCCAACGCTTTTAACATGCTTGTATGATATTTCTCTATTCCGTTTGCAGCCAGCCGTCTTCAATGTTTTTGCTGTTGTTTTTGATGTTTTTGTGGGAAAGATGAGGATTTTCATATTTTTTTGCTTATTGGTTAGCAAATGCTTTGCCCCTCCTGCATTGAAAAAGGAATGGTCCCGGAGTGGGGTTTCAACAGCACGCTTCGGGCGCTCATCACATGCTGATATGAGAAATGCAATGTGTTTGAAATTGCAGACACTTTCCCAATGAATGACGATGGATAGGAGCAGTCCCCTGTTCAGGTTCCCTTTGATCGAGCCCAATTTTCTGGCCAATCGGTTGACAACGGAATGAAGAATGAACTTCCTGTTCACTTCTGATGATGTTTTACGTGCTTTTGATGAAGTTTCAATTGGAAAGCAACGTCATAGATATGACATCAACCTTCCTTTTAAACATGGTTTTGTGAAGGGTCTCCACCTATGTTAATCAATTTGCAGTCACCGTATTTGCGTTTGAAAGGTAACTATTTTGTGCTCCTTTTTTGCTTCTCGGTTAAAAAAACTCAAGTGTCTCAAAACGTCCCTGGGTGGGCTTGAACCACCAACCTTTCGGTTAACAGCCGAACGCGCTAACCAATTGCGCCACAGAGACTAAGCACGTGAGGCGAGAGAGCTACGTGGACTAACAAGATTTTGCTCTCACAATGTCTAAATGCTTTTTCAGAGGTTACGGCATCCTCTGCTTTCAAATGCAGCTATGGTTCTTTATCTGCATGCAAATGTAGGTGGAGCCAGCTTCTCCCTTTCAAAATGCACAGAGAAAGGTGTGACAGCAGCAGAGTGGCGCAGCGGAAGCGTGCTGGGCCCATAACCCAGAGGTCGATGGATCGAAACCATCCTCTACTAAGCAATTTGTTTTTGTTCAAATTTGTAATTCCGTTGGCAATCAAATCCCCAAACCTTAAGAGAAATTCACTTTTCCATGGGTTTTCACTGCTTTCGTTATGTTACCATCCACATCTGAGGTTTTATTGGTTTTAAGTCAATCGATGATAGCTTGCCTGTTAATTTCAAGAAAAATTGCACTTTCTGACCACTCTGTCAACATGTCTGTGTGACGTAACAGATTTCCAAACATTTCTATAGAGATCTCCTTTACATCCTCACTTAACATGTTTAATGAATGTCTTTGGGGTTGTTATTTGTTTTCTTCTATACAATCTGTAGCCTCCGTTTGAATGTAATGTGTTGTTGCAGAAACATTAAACCTAATTTTACTCTTTGCTGCTGTTTTTCTTTCCTTTTTTTTCTGTTTGGTTAGTGCATGCTTTGCCCATTCCATGTTAAAAATGAATCATCCCAGAGTGGAGTTGATCACCAAACTTTCCGTGCCCATCAAACGTTGCTAAGCTTGATGCAGTGAGGCATTAAAGTCGATTGCTTGTATTTGGACTGTTAACTCCGAGTGAAATGGCACTTTCTGATCATCTGGCACGTCCGTGCGTGTCTTCAAGTTTCAAAACACTTTCCTTAAAAAATTGTCTTCCAACGCTTTTAACATGCTTGTATGATATTTCTCTATTCCGTTTGCAGCCAGCCGTCTTCAATGTTTTTGCTGTTGTTTTTGATGTTTTTGTGGGAAAGATGAGGATTTTCATATTTTTTTGCTTATTGGTTAGCAAATGCTTTGCCCCTCCTGCATTGAAAAAGGAATGGTCCCGGAGTGGGGTTTCAACAGCACGCTTCGGGCGCTCATCACATGCTGATATGAGAAATGCAATGTGTTTGAAATTGCAGACACTTTCCCAATGAATGACGATGGATAGGAGCGACTGCTCTGTTCAGGTTCCCTTTGATCGAGCCCAATTTTCTGGCCAATCGGTTGACAACGGAATGAAGAATGAACTTCCTGTTCACTTCTGATGATGTTTTACGTGCTTTTGATGAAGTTTCAATTGGAAAGCACCGTCATAGATATGACGTCACCCTTCCTTTTAAACATGGTTTTGTGAAGGGTCTCCAGCTATGTTAATCAATTTGCAGTCACCGTATTTGCGTTTGAAAGGTAACTATTTTGTGCTCCTTTTTTGCTTCTCGGTTAAAAAAACTCAAGTGTCTCAAAACGTCCCTTGAACCACCAACCTTTCGGTTAACAGCCGAACGCGCTAACCAATTGCGCCACAGAGACTAAGCACGTGAGGCGAGAGAGCTACGTGGACTAACAAGATTTTGCTCTCACAATGTCTAAATGCTTTTTCAGAGGTTACGGCATCCTCTGCTTTCAAATGCAGCTATGGTTCTTTATCTGCATGCAAATGTAGGTGGAGCCAGCTTCTCCCTTTCAAAATGCACAGAGAAAGGTGTGACAGCAGCAGAGTGGCGCAGCGGAAGCGTGCTGGGCCAATAACCAAGAGGTCGATGGATCGAAACCATCCTCTGCTAAGCAATTTGTTTTTGTTCAAATTTGTAATTCCGTTGGCAATCAAATCCCCAAACCTTAAGAGAAATTCACTTTTCCATGGGTTTTCACTGCTTTCGTTATGTTACCATCCACATCTGAGGTTTTATTGGTTTTAAGTCAATCGATGATAGCTTGCCTGTTAATTTCAAGAAAAATTGCACTTTCTGACCACTCTGTCAACATGTCTGTGTGACGTAACAGATTTCCAAACATTTCTATAGAGATCTCCTTTACGTCCTCACTTAACATGTTTAATGAATGTCTTTGGGGTTGTTATTTGTTTTCTTCTATACAATCTGTAGCCTCCGTTTGAATGTAATGTGTTGTTGCAGAAACATTAAAGCTAATTTTACTCTTTGCTGCTGTTTTTCTTTCCTTTTTTTTCTGTTTGGTTAGCGCATGCTTTGCCCATTCCATGTTAAAAATGAATCATCCCAGAGTGGAGTTGATCACCAAACTTTCCGTGCCCATCAAACGTTGCTAAGCTTGATGCAGTGAGGCATTAAAGTCGATTGCTTGTATTTGGACTGTTAACTCCGAGTGAAATGGCACTTTCTGATCATCTGGCACGTCCGTGCGTGTCTTCAAGTTTCAAAACACTTTCCTTAAAAAATTGTCTTCCAACGCTTTTAACATGCTTGTATGATATTTCTCTATTCCGTTTGCAGCCAGCCGTCTTCAATGTTTTTGCTGTTGTTTTTGATGTTTTTGTGGGAAAGATGAGGATTTTCATATTTTTTTGCTTATTGGTTAGCAAATGCTTTGCCCCTCCTGCATTGAAAAAGGAATGGTCCCGGAGTGGGGTTTCAACAGCACGCTTCGGGCGCTCATCACATGCTGATATGAGAAATGCAATGTGTTTGAAATTGCAGACACTTTCCCAATGAATGACGATGGATAGGAGCAGTCCCCTGTTCAGGTTCCCTTTGATCGAGCCCAATTTTCTGGCCAATCGATTGACAACGGAATGAAGAATGAACTTCCTGTTCACTTCTGATGATGTTTTACGTGCTTTTGATGAAGTTTCAATTGGAAAGCACCGTCATAGATATGACGTCACCCTTCCTTTTAAACATGGTTTTGTGAAGGGTCTCCACCTATGTTAATCAATTTGCAGTCACCGTATTTGCGTTTGAAAGGTAACTATTTTGTGCTCCTTTTTTGCTTCTCGGTTAAAAAAACTCAAGTGTCTCAAAACGTCCCTGGGTGGGCTTGAACCACCAACCTTTCGGTTAACAGCCGAACGCGCTAACCAATTGCGCCACAGAGACTAAGCACGTGAGGCGAGAGAGCTACGTGGACTAACAAGATTTTGCTCTCACAATGTCTAAATGCTTTTTCAGAGGTTACGGCATCCTCTGCTTTCAAATGCAGCTATGGTTCTTTATCTGCATGCAAATGTAGGTGGAGCCAGCTTCTCCCTTTCAAAATGCACAGAGAAAGGTGTGACAGCAGCAGAGTGGCGCAGCGGAAGCGTGCTGGGCCCATAACCCAGAGGTCGATGGATCGAAACCATCCTCTGCTAAGCAATTTGTTTTTGTTCAAATTTGTAATTCCGTTGGCAATCAAATCCCCAAACCTTAAGAGAAATTCACTTTTCCATGGGTTTTCACTGCTTTCGTTATGTTACCATCCACATCTGAGGTTTTATTGGTTTTAAGTCAATCGATGATAGCTTGCCTGTTAATTTCAAGAAAAATTGCACTTTCTGACCACTCTGTCAACATGTCTGTGTGACGTAACAGATTTCCAAACATTTCTATAGAGATCTCCTTTACGTCCTCACTTAACATGTTTAATGAATGTCTTTGGGGTTGTTATTTGTTTTCTTCTATACAATCTGTAGCCTCCGTTTGAATGTAATGTGTTGTTGCAGAAACATTAAAGCTAATTTTACTCTTTGCTGCTGTTTTTCTTTCCTTTTTTTTCTGTTTGGTTAGCGCATGCTTTGCCCATTCCATGTTAAAAATGAATCATCCCAGAGTGGAGTTGATCACCAAACTTTCCGTGCCCATCAAACGTTGCTAAGCTTGATGCAGTGAGGCATTAAAGTCGATTGCTTGTATTTGGACTGTTAACTCCGAGTGAAATGGCACTTTCTGATCATCTGGCACGTCCGTGCGTGTCTTCAAGTTTCAAAACACTTTCCTTAAAAAATTGTCTTCCAACGCTTTTAACATGCTTGTATGATATTTCTCTATTCCGTTTGCAGCCAGCCGTCTTCAATGTTTTTGCTGTTGTTTTTGATGTTTTTGTGGGAAAGATGAGGATTTTCATATTTTTTTGCTTATTGGTTAGCAAATGCTTTGCCCCTCCTGCATTGAAAAAGGAATGGTCCCGGAGTGGGGTTTCAACAGCACGCTTCGGGCGCTCATCACATGCTGATATGAGAAATGCAATGTGTTTGAAATTGCAGACACTTTCCCAATGAATGACGATGGATAGGAGCAGTCCCCTGTTCAGGTTCCCTTTGATCGAGCCCAATTTTCTGGCCAATCGATTGACAACGGAATGAAGAATGAACTTCCTGTTCACTTCTGATGATGTTTTACGTGCTTTTGATGAAGTTTCAATTGGAAAGCACCGTCATAGATATGACGTCACCCTTCCTTTTAAACATGGTTTTGTGAAGGGTCTCCACCTATGTTAATCAATTTGCAGTCACCGTATTTGCGTTTGAAAGGTAACTATTTTGTGCTCCTTTTTTGCTTCTCGGTTAAAAAAACTCAAGTGTCTCAAAACGTCCCTGGGTGGGCTTGAACCACCAACCTTTCGGTTAACAGCCGAACGCGCTAACCAATTGCGCCACAGAGACTAAGCACGTGAGGCGAGAGAGCTACGTGGACTAACAAGATTTTGCTCTCACAATGTCTAAATGCTTTTTCAGAGGTTACGGCATCCTCTGCTTTCAAATGCAGCTATGGTTCTTTATCTGCATGCAAATGTAGGTGGAGCCAGCTTCTCCCTTTCAAAATGCACAGAGAAAGGTGTGACAGCAGCAGAGTGGCGCAGCGGAAGCGTGCTGGGCCCATACCCCAGAGGTCGATGGATCGAAACCATCCTCTGCTAAGCAATTTGTTTTTGTTCAAATTTGTAATTCCGTTGGCAATCAAATCCCCAAACCTTAAGAGAAATTCACTTTTCCATGGGTTTTCACTGCTTTCGTTATGTTACCATCCACATCTGAGGTTTTATTGGTTTTAAGTCAATCGATGATAGCTTGCCTGTTAATTTCAAGAAAAATTGCACTTTCTGACCACTCTGTCAACATGTCTGTGTGACGTAACAGATTTCCAAACATTTCTATAGAGATCTCCTTTACGTCCTCACTTAACATGTTTAATGAATGTCTTTGGGGTTGTTATTTGTTTTCTTCTATACAATCTGTAGCCTCCGTTTGAATGTAATGTGTTGTTGCAGAAACATTAAAGCTAATTTTACTCTTTGCTGCTGTTTTTCTTTCCTTTTTTTTCTGTTTGGTTAGCGCATGCTTTGCCCATTCCATGTTAAAAATGAATCATCCCAGAGTGGAGTTGATCACCAAACTTTCCGTGCCCATCAAACGTTGCTAAGCTTGATGCAGTGAGGCATTAAAGTCGATTGCTTGTATTTGGACTGTTAACTCCGAGTGAAATGGCACTTTCTGATCATCTGGCACGTCCGTGCGTGTCTTCAAGTTTCAAAACACTTTCCTTAAAAAATTGTCTTCCAACGCTTTTAACATGCTTGTATGATATTTCTCTATTCCGTTTGCAGCCAGCCGTCTTCAATGTTTTTGCTGTTGTTTTTGATGTTTTTGTGGGAAAGATGAGGATTTTCATATTTTTTTGCTTATTGGTTAGCAAATGCTTTGCCCCTCCTGCATTGAAAAAGGAATGGTCCCGGAGTCGGGTTTCAACAGCACGCTTCGGGCGCTCATCACATGCTGATATGAGAAATGCAATGTGTTTGAAATTGCAGACACTTTCCCAATGAATGACGATGGATAGGAGCAGTCCCCTGTTCAGGTTCCCTTTGATCGAGCCCAATTTTCTGGCCAATCGGTTGACAACGGAATGAAGAATGAACTTCCTGTTCACTTCTGATGATGTTTTACGTGCTTTTGATGAAGTTTCAATTGGAAAGCAACGTCATAGATATGACGTCAACCTTCCTTTTAAACATGGTTTTGTGAAGGGTCTCCACCTATGTTAATCAATTTGCAGTCACCGTCTTTGCGTTTGAAAGGTAACTATTTTGTGCTCCTTTTTTGCTTCTCGGTTAAAAAAACTCAAGTGTCTCAAAACGTCCCTGGGTGGGCTTGAACCACCAACCTTTCGGTTAACAGCCGAACGCGCTAACCAATTGCGCCACAGAGACTAAGCACGTGAGGCGAGAGAGCTACGTGGACTAACAAGATTTTGCTCTCACAATGTCTAAATGCTTTTTCAGAGGTTACGGCATCCTCTGCTTTCAAATGCAGCTATGGTTCTTTATCTGCATGCAAATGTAGGTGGAGCCAGCTTCTCCCTTTCAAAATGCACAGAGAAAGGTGTGACAGCAGCAGAGTGGCGCAGCGGAAGCGTGCTGGGCCCATAACCAAGAGGTCGATGGATCGAAACCATCCTCTGCTAAGCAATTTGTTTTTGTTCAAATTTGTAATTCCGTTGGCAATCAAATCCCCAAACCTTAAGAGAAATTCACTTTTCCATGGGTTTTCACTGCTTTCGTTATGTTACCATCCACATCTGAGGTTTTATTGGTTTTAAGTCAATCGATGATAGCTTGCCTGTTAATTTCAAGAAAAATTGCACTTTCTGACCACTCTGTCAACATGTCTGTGTGACGTAACAGATTTCCAAACATTTCTATAGAGATCTCCTTTACGTCCTCACTTAACATGTTTAATGAATGTCTTTGGGGTTGTTATTTGTTTTCTTCTATACAATCTGTAGCCTCCGTTTGAATGTAATGTGTTGTTGCAGAAACATTAAAGCTAATTTTACTCTTTGCTGCTGTTTTTCTTTCCTTTTTTTTCTGTTTGGTTAGCGCATGCTTTGCCCATTCCATGTTAAAAATGAATCATCCCAGAGTGGAGTTGATCACCAAACTTTCCGTGCCCATCAAACGTTGCTAAGCTTGATGCAGTGAGGCATTAAAGTCGATTGCTTGTATTTGGACTGTTAACTCCGAGTGAAATGGCACTTTCTGATCATCTGGCACGTCCGTGCGTGTCTTCAAGTTTCAAAACACTTTCCTTAAAAAATTGTCTTCCAACGCTTTTAACATGCTTGTATGATATTTCTCTATTCCGTTTGCAGCCAGCCGTCTTCAATGTTTTTGCTGTTGTTTTTGATGTTTTTGTGGGAAAGATGAGGATTTTCATATTTTTTTGCTTATTGGTTAGCAAATGCTTTGCCCCTCCTGCATTGAAAAAGGAATGGTCCCGGAGTGGGGTTTCAACAGCACGCTTCGGGCGCTCATCACATGCTGATATGAGAAATGCAATGTGTTTGAAATTGCAGACACTTTCCCAATGAATGACGATGGATAGGAGCAGTCCCCTGTTCAGGTTCCCTTTGATCGAGCCCAATTTTCTGGCCAATCGATTGACAACGGAATGAAGAATGAACTTCCTGTTCACTTCTGATGATGTTTTACGTGCTTTTGATGAAGTTTCAATTGGAAAGCACCGTCATAGATATGACGTCACCCTTCCTTTTAAACATGGTTTTGTGAAGGGTCTCCACCTATGTTAATCAATTTGCAGTCACCATATTTGCGTTTGAAAGGTAACTATTTTGTGCTCCTTTTTTGCTTCTCGGTTAAAAAAACTCAAGTGTCTCAAAACGTCCCTGGGTGGGCTTGAACCACCAACCTTTCGGTTAACAGCCGAACGCGCTAACCAATTGCGCCACAGAGACTAAGCACGTGAGGCGAGAGAGCTACGTGGACTAACAAGATTTTGCTCTCACAATGTCTAAATGCTTTTTCAGAGGTTACGGCATCCTCTGCTTTCAAATGCAGCTATGGTTCTTTATCTGCATGCAAATGTAGGTGGAGCCAGCTTCTCCCTTTCAAAATGCACAGAGAAAGGTGTGACAGCAGCAGAGTGGCGCAGCGGAAGCGTGCTGGGCCCATAACCCAGAGGTCGATGGATCGAAACCATCCTCTGCTAAGCAATTTGTTTTTGTTCAAATTTGTAATTCCGTTGGCAATCAAATCCCCAAACCTTAAGAGAAATTCACTTTTCCATGGGTTTTCACTGCTTTCGTTATGTTACCATCCACATCTGAGGTTTTATTGGTTTTAAGTCAATCGATGATAGCTTGCCTGTTAATTTCAAGAAAAATTGCACTTTCTGACCACTCTGTCAACATGTCTGTGTGACGTAACAGATTTCCAAACATTTCTATAGAGATCTCCTTTACGTCCTCACTTAACATGTTTAATGAATGTCTTTGGGGTTGTTATTTGTTTTCTTCTATACAATCTGTAGCCTCCGTTTGAATGTAATGTGTTGTTGCAGAAACATTAAAGCTAATTTTACTCTTTGCTGCTGTTTTTCTTTCCTTTTTTTTCTGTTTGGTTAGCGCATGCTTTGCCCATTCCATGTTAAAAATGAATCATCCCAGAGTGGAGTTGATCACCAAACTTTCCGTGCCCATCAAACGTTGCTAAGCTTGATGCAGTGAGGCATTAAAGTCGATTGCTTGTATTTGGACTGTTAACTCCGAGTGAAATGGCACTTTCTGATCATCTGGCACGTCCGTGCGTGTCTTCAAGTTTCAAAACACTTTCCTTAAAAAATTGTCTTCCAACGCTTTTAACATGCTTGTATGATATTTCTCTATTCCGTTTGCAGCCAGCCGTCTTCAATGTTTTTGCTGTTGTTTTTGATGTTTTTGTGGGAAAGATGAGGATTTTCATATTTTTTTGCTTATTGGTTAGCAAATGCTTTGCCCCTCCTGCATTGAAAAAGGAATGGTCCCGGAGTGGGGTTTCAACAGCACGCTGCGGGCGCTCATCACATGCTGATATGACAAATGCAATGTGTTTGAAATTGCAGACACTTTCCCAATGAATGACGATGGATAGGAGCAGTCCCCTGTTCAGGTTCCCTCTGATCGAGCCCAATTTTCTGGCCAATCGGTTGACAACGGAATGAAGAATAAACTTCCTGTTCACTTCTGATGATGTTTTACGTGCTTTTGATGAAGTTTCAATTGGAAAGCAACGTCATAGATATGACGTCACCCTTCCTTTTAAACATGGTTTTGTGAAGGGTCTCCACCTATGTTAATCAATTTGCAGTCACCGTATTTGCGTTTGAAAGGTAACTATTTTGTGCTCCTTTTTTGCTTCTCGGTTAAAAAAACTCAAGTGTCTCAAATCGTCCCTGGGTGGGCTTGAACCACCAACCTTTCGGTTAACAGCCGAACGTGCTAACCAATTGCGCCACAGAGACTAAGCACGTGATGCGAGAGAGCTACGTGGACTAACAAGATTTTGCTCTCACAATGTCTAAATGCTTTTTCAGAGGTTACGGCATCCTCTGCTTTCAAATGCAGCTATGGTTCTTTATCTGCATGCAAATGTAGGTGGAGCCAGCTTCTCCCTTTCAAAATGCGCAGAGAAAGGTGTGACAGCAGCAGAGTGGCGCAGCGGAAGCGTGCTGGGCCCATAACCCAGAGGTCGATGGATCGAAACCATCCTCTGCTAAGCAATTTGTTTTTGTTCAAATTTGTAATTCCGTTGGCAATCAAATCCCCAAACCTTAAGAGAAATTCACTTTTCCATGGGTTTTCACTGCTTTCGTTATGTTACCATCCACATCTGAGGTTTTATTGGTTTTAAGTCAATCGATGATAGCTTGCCTGTTAATTTCAAGAAAAATTGCACTTTCTGACCACTCTGTCAACATGTCTGTGTGACGTAACAGATTTCCAAACATTTCTATAGAGATCTCCTTTACGTCCTCACTTAACATGTTTAATGAATGTCTTTGGGGTTGTTATTTGTTTTCTTCTATACAATCTGTAGCCTCCGTTTGAATGTAATGTGTTGTTGCAGAAACATTAAAGCTAATTTTACTCTTTGCTGCTGTTTTTCTTTCCTTTTTTTTCTGTTTGGTTAGCGCATGCTTTGCCCATTCCATGTTAAAAATGAATCATCCCAGAGTGGAGTTGATCACCAAACTTTCCGTGCCCATCAAACGTTGCTAAGCTTGATGCAGTGAGGCATTAAAGTCGATTGCTTGTATTTGGACTGTTAACTCCGAGTGAAATGGCACTTTCTGATCATCTGGCACGTCCGTGCGTGTCTTCAAGTTTCAAAACACTTTCCTTAAAAAATTGTCTTCCAACGCTTTTAACATGCTTGTATGATATTTCTCTATTCCGTTTGCAGCCAGCCGTCTTCAATGTTTTTGCTGTTGTTTTTGATGTTTTTGTGGGAAAGATGAGGATTTGCATATTTTTTTGCTTATTGGTTAGCAAATGCTTTGCCCCTCCTGCATTGAAAAAGGAATGGTCCCGGAGTGGGGTTTCAACAGCACGCTTCGGGCGCTCATCACATGCTGATATGAGAAATGCAATGTGTTTGAAATTGCAGACACTTTCCCAATGAATGACGATGGATAGGAGCAGTCCCCTGTTCAGTTTCCCTTTGATCGAGCCCAATTTTCTGGCCAATCGGTTGACAACGGAATGAAGAATGAACTTCCTGTTCACTTCTGATGATGTTTTACGTGCTTTTGATGAAGTTTCAATTGGAAAGCACCGTCATAGATATGACGTCACCCTTCCTTTTAAACATGGTTTTGTGAAGGGTCTCCACCTATGTTAATCAATTTGCAGTCACCGTATTTGCGTTTGAAAGGTAACTATTTTGTGCTCCTTTTTTGCTTCTCGGTTAAAAAAACTCAATTGTCTCAAAACGTCCCTGGGTGGGCTTGAACCACCAACCTTTCGGTTAACAGCCGAACGCGCTAACCAATTGCGCCACAGAGACTAAGCACGTGAGGCGAGAGAGCTACGTGGACTAACAAGATTTTGCTCTCACAATGTCTAAATGCTTTTTCAGAGGTTACGGCATCCTCTGCTTTCAAATGCAGCTATGGTTCTTTATCTGCATGCAAATGTAGGTGGAGCCAGCTTCTCCCTTTCAAAATGCACAGAGAAAGGTGTGACAGCAGCAGAGTGGCGCAGCGGAAGCGTGCTGGGCCCATAACCCAGAGGTCGATGGATCGAAACCATCCTCTGCTAAGCAATTTGTTTTTGTTCAAATTTGTAATTCCGTTGGCAATCAAATCCCCAAACCTTAAGAGAAATTCACTTTTCCATGGGTTTTCACTGCTTTCGTTATGTTACCATCCACATCTGAGGTTTTATTGGTTTTAAGTCAATCGATGATAGCTTGCCTGTTAATTTCAAGAAAAATTGCACTTTCTGACCACTCTGTCAACATGTCTGTGTGACGTAACAGATTTCCAAACATTTCTATAGAGATCTCCTTTACGTCCTCACTTAACATGTTTAATGAATGTCTTTGGGGTTGTTATTTGTTTTCTTCTATACAATCTGTAGCCTCCGTTTGAATGTAATGTGTTGTTGCAGAAACATTAAAGCTAATTTTACTCTTTGCTGCTGTTTTTCTTTCCTTTTTTTTCTGTTTGGTTAGCGCATGCTTTGCCCATTCCATGTTAAAAATGAATCATCCCAGAGTGGAGTTGATCACCAAACTTTCCGTGCCCATCAAACGTTGCTAAGCTTGATGCAGTGAGGCATTAAAGTCGATTGCTTGTATTTGGACTGTTAACTCCGAGTGAAATGGCACTTTCTGATCATCTGGCACGTCCGTGCGTGTCTTCAAGTTTCAAAACACTTTCCTTAAAAAATTGTCTTCCAACGCTTTTAACATGCTTGTATGATATTTCTCTATTCCGTTTGCAGCCAGCCGTCTTCAATGTTTTTGCTGTTGTTTTTGATGTTTTTGTGGGAAAGATGAGGATTTGCATATTTTTTTGCTTATTGGTTAGCAAATGCTTTGCCCCTCCTGCATTGAAAAAGGAATGGTCCCGGAGTGGGGTTTCAACAGCACGCTTCGGGCGCTCATCACATGCTGATATGAGAAATGCAATGTGTTTGAAATTGCAGACACTTTCCCAATGAATGACGATGAATAGGAGCAGTCCCCTGTTCAGGTTCCCTTTGATCGAGCCCAATTTTCGGGCCAATCGGTTGACAACGGAATGAAGAATGAACTTCCTGTTCACTTCTGATGATGTTTTACGTGCTTTTGATGAAGTTTCAATTGGAAAGCAACGTCATAGATATGATGTGAACCTTCCTTTTAAACATGGTTTTGTGAAGGGTCTCCACCTATGTTAATCAATTTGCAGTCACCGTATTTGCGTTTGAAAGGTAACTATTTTGTGCTCCTTTTTTGCTTCTCGGTTAAAAAAACTCAAGTGTCTCAAATCGTCCCTGGGTGGGCTTGAACCACCAACCTTTCGGTTAACAGCCGAACGCGCTAACCAATTGCGCCACAGAGACTAAGCACGCGAGGCGAGAGAGCTACGTGGACTAACAAGATTTTGCTCTCACAATGTCTAAATGCTTTTTCAGAGGTTACGGCATCCTCTGCTTTCAAATGCAGCTATGGTTCTTTATCTGCATGCAAATGTAGGTGGAGCCAGCTTCTCCCTTTCAAAATGCACAGAGAAAGGTGTGACAGCAGCAGAGTGGCGCAGCGGAAGCGTGCTGGGCCCATAACCCAGAGGTCGATGGATCGAAACCATCCTCTGCTAAGCAATTTGTTTTTGTTCAAATTTGTAATTCCGTTGGCAATCAAATCCCCAAACCTTAAGAGAAATTCACTTTTCCATGGGTTTTCACTGCTTTCGTTATGTTACCATCCACATCTGAGGTTTTATTGGTTTTAAGTCAATCGATGATAGCTTGCCTGTTAATTTCAAGAAAAATTGCACTTTCTGACCACTCTGTCAACATGTCTGTGTGACGTAACAGATTTCCAAACATTTCTATAGAGATCTCCTTTACGTCCTCACTTAACATGTTTAATGAATGTC
This sequence comes from Pelobates fuscus, assembly GCF_036172605.1. Classification (NCBI taxonomy): domain Eukaryota; kingdom Metazoa; phylum Chordata; class Amphibia; order Anura; family Pelobatidae; genus Pelobates; species Pelobates fuscus. The sequence goes on along the minus strand of NC_086318.1, from coordinate 18,330,227 downwards.
TTTGGGGTTGTTATTTGTTTTCTTCTATACAATCTGTAGCCTCCGTTTGAATGTAATGTGTTGTTGCAGAAACATTAAAGCTAATTTTACTCTTTGCTGCTGTTTTTCTTTCCTTTTTTTTCTGTTTGGTTAGCGCATGCTTTGCCCATTCCATGTTAAAAATGAATCATCCCAGAGTGGAGTTGATCACCAAACTTTCCGTGCCCATCAAACGTTGCTAAGCTTGATGCAGTGAGGCATTAAAGTCGATTGCTTGTATTTGGACTGTTAACTCCGAGTGAAATGGCACTTTCTGATCATCTGGCACGTCCGTGCGTGTCTTCAAGTTTCAAAACACTTTCCTTAAAAATTGTCTTCCAACGCTTTTAACATGCTTGTATGATATTTCTCTATTCCGTTTGCAGCCAGCCGTCTTCAATGTTTTTGCTGTTGTTTTTGATGTTTTTGTGGGAAAGATGAGGATTTGCATATTTTTTTGCTTATTGGTTAGCAAATGCTTTGCCCCTCCTGCATTGAAAAAGGAATGGTCCCGGAGTGGGGTTTCAACAGCACGCTTCGGGCGCTCATCACATGCTGATATGAGAAATGCAATGTGTTTGAAATTGCAGACACTTTCCCAATGAATGACGATGAATAGGAGCAGTCCCCTGTTCAGGTTCCCTTTGATCGAGCCCAATTTTCGGGCCAATCGGTTGACAACGGAATGAAGAATGAACTTCCTGTTCACTTCTGATGATGTTTTACGTGCTTTTGATGAAGTTTCAATTGGAAAGCAACGTCATAGATATGATGTGAACCTTCCTTTTAAACATGGTTTTGTGAAGGGTCTCCACCTATGTTAATCAATTTGCAGTCACCGTATTTGCGTTTGAAAGGTAACTATTTTGTGCTCCTTTTTTGCTTCTCGGTTAAAAAAACTCAAGTGTCTCAAATCGTCCCTGGGTGGGCTTGAACCACCAACCTTTCGGTTAACAGCCGAACGCGCTAACCAATTGCGCCACAGAGACTAAGCACGCGAGGCGAGAGAGCTACGTGGACTAACAAGATTTTGCTCTCACAATGTCTAAATGCTTTTTCAGAGGTTACGGCATCCTCTGCTTTCAAATGCAGCTATGGTTCTTTATCTGCATGCAAATGTAGGTGGAGCCAGCTTCTCCCTTTCAAAATGCACAGAGAAAGGTGTGACAGCAGCAGAGTGGCGCAGCGGAAGCGTGCTGGGCCCATAACCCAGAGGTCGATGGATCGAAACCATCCTCTGCTAAGCAATTTGTTTTTGTTCAAATTTGTAATTCCGTTGGCAATCAAATCCCCAAACCTTAAGAGAAATTCACTTTTCCATGGGTTTTCACTGCTTTCGTTATGTTACCATCCACATCTGAGGTTTTATTGGTTTTAAGTCAATCGATGATAGCTTGCCTGTTAATTTCAAGAAAAATTGCACTTTCTGACCACTCTGTCAACATGTCTGTGTGACGTAACAGATTTCCAAACATTTCTATAGAGATCTCCTTTACGTCCTCACTTAACATGTTTAATGAATGTCTTTGGGGTTGTTATTTGTTTTCTTCTATACAATCTGTAGCCTCCGTTTGAATGTAATGTGTTGTTGCAGAAACATTAAAGCTAATTTTACTCTTTGCTGCTGTTTTTCTTTCCTTTTTTTTCTGTTTGGTTAGCGCATGCTTTGCCCATTCCATGTTAAAAATGAATCATCCCAGAGTGGAGTTGATCACCAAACTTTCCGTGCCCATCAAACGTTGCTAAGCTTGATGCAGTGAGGCATTAAAGTCGATTGCTTGTATTTGGACTGTTAACTCCGAGTGAAATGGCACTTTCTGATCATCTGGCACGTCCGTGCGTGTCTTCAAGTTTCAAAACACTTTCCTTAAAAAATTGTCTTCCAACGCTTTTAACATGCTTGTATGATATTTCTCTATTCCGTTTGCAGCCAGCCGTCTTCAATGTTTTTGCTGTTGTTTTTGATGTTTTTGTGGGAAAGATGAGGATTTGCATATTTTTTTGCTTATTGGTTAGCAAATGCTTTGCCCCTCCTGCATTGAAAAAGGAATGGTCCCAGAGTGGGGTTTCAACAGCACGCTGCGGGCGCTCATCACATGCTGATATGAGAAATGCAATGTGTTTGAAATTGCAGACACTTTCCCAATGAATGACGATGGATAGGAGCAGTCCCCTGTTCAGGTTCCCTCTGATCGAGCCCAATTTTCTGGCCAATCGGTTGACAACGGAATGAAGAATGAACTTCCTGTTCACTTCTGATGATGTTTTACGTGCTTTTGATGAAGTTTCAATTGGAAAGCAACGTCATAGATATGACGTCACCCTTCCTTTTAAACATGGTTTTGTGAAGGGTCTCCACCTATGTTAATCAATTTGCAGTCACCGTATTTGCGTTTGAAAGGTAACTATTTTGTGCTCCTTTTTTGCTTCTCGGTTAAAAAAACTCAAGTGTCTCAAATCGTCCCTGGGTGGGCTTGAACCACCAACCTTTCGGTTAACAGCCGAACGTGCTAACCAATTGCGCCACAGAGACTAAGCACGTGATGCGAGAGAGCTACGTGGACTAACAAGATTTTGCTCTCACAATGTCTAAATGCTTTTTCAGAGGTTACGGCATCCTCTGCTTTCAAATGCAGCTATGGTTCTTTATCTGCATGCAAATGTAGGTGGAGCCAGCTTCTCCCTTTCAAAATGCGCAGAGAAAGGTGTGACAGCAGCAGAGTGGCGCAGCGGAAGCGTGCTGGGCCCATAACCCAGAGGTCGATGGATCGAAACCATCCTCTGCTAAGCAATTTGTTTTTGTTCAAATTTGTAATTCCGTTGGCAATCAAATCCCCAAACCTTAAGAGAAATTCACTTTTCCATGGGTTTTCACTGCTTTCGTTATGTTACCATCCACATCTGAGGTTTTATTGGTTTTAAGTCAATCGATGATAGCTTGCCTGTTAATTTCAAGAAAAATTGCACTTTCTGACCACTCTGTCAACATGTCTGTGTGACGTAACAGATTTCCAAACATTTCTATAGAGATCTCCTTTACGTCCTCACTTAACATGTTTAATGAATGTCTTTGGGGTTGTTATTTGTTTTCTTCTATACAATCTGTAGCCTCCGTTTGAATGTAATGTGTTGTTGCAGAAACATTAAAGCTAATTTTACTCTTTGCTGCTGTTTTTCTTTCCTTTTTTTTCTGTTTGGTTAGCGCATGCTTTGCCCATTCCATGTTAAAAATGAATCATCCCAGAGTGGAGTTGATCACCAAACTTTCCGTGCCCATCAAACGTTGCTAAGCTTGATGCAGTGAGGCATTAAAGTCGATTGCTTGTATTTGGACTGTTAACTCCGAGTGAAATGGCACTTTCTGATCATCTGGCACGTCCGTGCGTGTCTTCAAGTTTCAAAACACTTTCCTTAAAAAATTGTCTTCCAACGCTTTTAACATGCTTGTATGATATTTCTCTATTCCGTTTGCAGCCAGCCGTCTTCAATGTTTTTGCTGTTGTTTTTGATGTTTTTGTGGGAAAGATGAGGATTTGCATATTTTTTTGCTTATTGGTTAGCAAATGCTTTGCCCCTCCTGCATTGAAAAAGGAATGGTCCCGGAGTGGGGTTTCAACAGCACGCTTCGGGCGCTCATCACATGCTGATATGAGAAATGCAATGTGTTTGAAATTGCAGACACTTTCCCAATGAATGACGATGGATAGGAGCAGTCCCCTGTTCAGTTTCCCTTTGATCGAGCCCAATTTTCTGGCCAATCGGTTGACAACGGAATGAAGAATGAACTTCCTGTTCACTTCTGATGATGTTTTACGTGCTTTTGATGAAGTTTCAATTGGAAAGCACCGTCATAGATATGACGTCACCCTTCCTTTTAAACATGGTTTTGTGAAGGGTCTCCACCTATGTTAATCAATTTGCAGTCACCGTATTTGCGTTTGAAAGGTAACTATTTTGTGCTCCTTTTTTGCTTCTCGGTTAAAAAAACTCAATTGTCTCAAAACGTCCCTGGGTGGGCTTGAACCACCAACCTTTCGGTTAACAGCCGAACGCGCTAACCAATTGCGCCACAGAGACTAAGCACGTGAGGCGAGAGAGCTACGTGGACTAACAAGATTTTGCTCTCACAATGTCTAAATGCTTTTTCAGAGGTTACGGCATCCTCTGCTTTCAAATGCAGCTATGGTTCTTTATCTGCATGCAAATGTAGGTGGAGCCAGCTTCTCCCTTTCAAAATGCACAGAGAAAGGTGTGACAGCAGCAGAGTGGCGCAGCGGAAGCGTGCTGGGCCCATAACCCAGAGGTCGATGGATCGAAACCATCCTCTGCTAAGCAATTTGTTTTTGTTCAAATTTGTAATTCCGTTGGCAATCAAATCCCCAAACCTTAAGAGAAATTCACTTTTCCATGGGTTTTCACTGCTTTCGTTATGTTACCATCCACATCTGAGGTTTTATTGGTTTTAAGTCAATCGATGATAGCTTGCCTGTTAATTTCAAGAAAAATTGCACTTTCTGACCACTCTGTCAACATGTCTGTGTGACGTAACAGATTTCCAAACATTTCTATAGAGATCTCCTTTACGTCCTCACTTAACATGTTTAATGAATGTCTTTGGGGTTGTTATTTGTTTTCTTCTATACAATCTGTAGCCTCCGTTTGAATGTAATGTGTTGTTGCAGAAACATTAAAGCTAATTTTACTCTTTGCTGCTGTTTTTCTTTCCTTTTTTTTCTGTTTGGTTAGCGCATGCTTTGCCCATTCCATGTTAAAAATGAATCATCCCAGAGTGGAGTTGATCACCAAACTTTCCGTGCCCATCAAACGTTGCTAAGCTTGATGCAGTGAGGCATTAAAGTCGATTGCTTGTATTTGGACTGTTAACTCCGAGTGAAATGGCACTTTCTGATCATCTGGCACGTCCGTGCGTGTCTTCAAGTTTCAAAACACTTTCCTTAAAAAATTGTCTTCCAACGCTTTTAACATGCTTGTATGATATTTCTCTATTCCGTTTGCAGCCAGCCGTCTTCAATGTTTTTGCTGTTGTTTTTGATGTTTTTGTGGGAAAGATGAGGATTTGCATATTTTTTTGCTTATTGGTTAGCAAATGCTTTGCCCCTCCTGCATTGAAAAAGGAATGGTCCCGGAGTGGGGTTTCAACAGCACGCTTCGGGCGCTCATCACATGCTGATATGAGAAATGCAATGTGTTTGAAATTGCAGACACTTTCCCAATGAATGACGATGAATAGGAGCAGTCCCCTGTTCAGGTTCCCTTTGATCGAGCCCAATTTTCGGGCCAATCGGTTGACAACGGAATGAAGAATGAACTTCCTGTTCACTTCTGATGATGTTTTACGTGCTTTTGATGAAGTTTCAATTGGAAAGCAACGTCATAGATATGATGTGAACCTTCCTTTTAAACATGGTTTTGTGAAGGGTCTCCACCTATGTTAATCAATTTGCAGTCACCGTATTTGCGTTTGAAAGGTAACTATTTTGTGCTCCTTTTTTGCTTCTCGGTTAAAAAAACTCAAGTGTCTCAAATCGTCCCTGGGTGGGCTTGAACCACCAACCTTTCGGTTAACAGCCGAACGCGCTAACCAATTGCGCCACAGAGACTAAGCACGCGAGGCGAGAGAGCTACGTGGACTAACAAGATTTTGCTCTCACAATGTCTAAATGCTTTTTCAGAGGTTACGGCATCCTCTGCTTTCAAATGCAGCTATGGTTCTTTATCTGCATGCAAATGTAGGTGGAGCCAGCTTCTCCCTTTCAAAATGCACAGAGAAAGGTGTGACAGCAGCAGAGTGGCGCAGCGGAAGCGTGCTGGGCCCATAACCCAGAGGTCGATGGATCGAAACCATCCTCTGCTAAGCAATTTGTTTTTGTTCAAATTTGTAATTCCGTTGGCAATCAAATCCCCAAACCTTAAGAGAAATTCACTTTTCCATGGGTTTTCACTGCTTTCGTTATGTTACCATCCACATCTGAGGTTTTATTGGTTTTAAGTCAATCGATGATAGCTTGCCTGTTAATTTCAAGAAAAATTGCACTTTCTGACCACTCTGTCAACATGTCTGTGTGACGTAACAGATTTCCAAACATTTCTATAGAGATCTCCTTTACGTCCTCACTTAACATGTTTAATGAATGTCTTTGGGGTTGTTATTTGTTTTCTTCTATACAATCTGTAGCCTCCGTTTGAATGTAATGTGTTGTTGCAGAAACATTAAAGCTAATTTTACTCTTTGCTGCTGTTTTTCTTTCCTTTTTTTTCTGTTTGGTTAGCGCATGCTTTGCCCATTCCATGTTAAAAATGAATCATCCCAGAGTGGAGTTGATCACCAAACTTTCCGTGCCCATCAAACGTTGCTAAGCTTGATGCAGTGAGGCATTAAAGTCGATTGCTTGTATTTGGACTGTTAACTCCGAGTGAAATGGCACTTTCTGATCATCTGGCACGTCCGTGCGTGTCTTCAAGTTTCAAAACACTTTCCTTAAAAAATTGTCTTCCAACGCTTTTAACATGCTTGTATGATATTTCTCTATTCCGTTTGCAGCCAGCCGTCTTCAATGTTTTTGCTGTTGTTTTTGATGTTTTTGTGGGAAAGATGAGGATTTGCATATTTTTTTGCTTATTGGTTAGCAAATGCTTTGCCCCTCCTGCATTGAAAAAGGAATGGTCCCGGAGTGGGGTTTCAACAGCACGCTTCGGGCGCTCATCACATGCTGATATGAGAAATGCAATGTGTTTGAAATTGCAGACACTTTCCCAATGAATGACGATGGATAGGAGCAGTCCCCTGTTCAGTTTCCCTTTGATCGAGCCCAATTTTCTGGCCAATCGGTTGACAACGGAATGAAGAATGAACTTCCTGTTCACTTCTGATGATGTTTTACGTGCTTTTGATGAAGTTTCAATTGGAAAGCACCGTCATAGATATGACGTGAACCTTCCTTTTAAACATGGTTTTGTGAAGGGTCTCCACCTATGTTAATCAATTTGCAGTCACCGTATTTGCGTTTGAAAGGTAACTATTTTGTGCTCCTTTTTTGCTTCTCGGTTAAAAAAACTCAAGTGTCTCAAATCGTCCCTGGGTGGGCTTGAACCACCAACCTTTCGGTTAACAGCCGAACGCGCTAACCAATTGCGCCACAGAGACTAAGCACGCGAGGCGAGAGAGCTACGTGGACTAACAAGATTTTGCTCTCACAATGTCTAAATGCTTTTTCAGAGGTTACGGCATCCTCTGCTTTCAAATGCAGCTATGGTTCTTTATCTGCATGCAAATGTAGGTGGAGCCAGCTTCTCCCTTTCAAAATGCACAGAGAAAGGTGTGACAGCAGCAGAGTGGCGCAGCGGAAGCGTGCTGGGCCCATAACCCAGAGGTCGATGGATCGAAACCATCCTCTGCTAAGCAATTAGTTTTTGTTCAAATTTGTAATTCCGTTGGCAATCAAATCCCCAAACCTTAAGAGAAATTCACTTTTCCATGGGTTTTCACTGCTTTCGTTATGTTACCATCCACATCTGAGGTTTTATTGGTTTTAAGTCAATCGATGATAGCTTGCCTGTTAATTTCAAGAAAAATTGCACTTTCTGACCACTCTGTCAACATGTCTGTGTGACGTAACAGATTTCCAAACATTTCTATAGAGATCTCCTTTACGTCCTCACTTAACATGTTTAATGAATGTCTTTGGGGTTGTTATTTGTTTTCTTCTATACAATCTGTAGCCTCCGTTTGAATGTAATGTGTTGTTGCAGAAACATTAAAGCTAATTTTACTCTTTGCTGCTGTTTTTCTTTCCTTTTTTTTCTGTTTGGTTAGCGCATGCTTTGCCCATTCCATGTTAAAAATGAATCATCCCAGAGTGGAGTTGATCACCAAACTTTCCGTGCCCATCAAACGTTGCTAAGCTTGATGCAGTGAGGCATTAAAGTCGATTGCTTGTATTTGGACTGTTAACTCCGAGTGAAATGGCACTTTCTGATCATCTGGCACGTCCGTGCGTGTCTTCAAGTTTCAAAACACTTTCCTTAAAAAATTGTCTTCCAACGCTTTTAACATGCTTGTATGATATTTCTCTATTCCGTTTGCAGCCAGCCGTCTTCAATGTTTTTGCTGTTGTTTTTGATGTTTTTGTGGGAAAGATGAGGATTTTCATATTTTTTTGCTTATTGGTTAGCAAATGCTTTGCCCCTCCTGCATTGAAAAAGGAATGGTCCCGGAGTGGGGTTTCAACAGCACGCTGCGGGCGCTCATCACATGCTGATATGAGAAATGCAATGTGTTTGAAATTGCAGACACTTTCCCAATGAATGACGATGGATAGGAGCAGTCCCCTGTTCAGGTTCCCTCTGATCGAGCCCAATTTTCTGGCCAATCGGTTGACAACGGAATGAAGAATGAACTTCCTGTTCACTTCTGATGATGTTTTACGTGCTTTTGATGAAGTTTCAATTGGAAAGCAACGTCATAGATATGACGTCACCCTTCCTTTTAAACATGGTTTTGTGAAGGGTCTCCACCTATGTTAATCAATTTGCAGTCACCGTATTTGCGTTTGAAAGGTAACTATTTTGTGCTCCTTTTTTGCTTCTCGGTTAAAAAAACTCAAGTGTCTCAAATCGTCCCTGGGTGGGCTTGAACCACCAACCTTTCGGTTAACAGCCGAACGTGCTAACCAATTGCGCCACAGAGACTAAGCACGTGATGCGAGAGAGCTACGTGGACTAACAAGATTTTGCTCTCACAATGTCTAAATGCTTTTTCAGAGGTTACGGCATCCTCTGCTTTCAAATGCAGCTATGGTTCTTTATCTGCATGCAAATGTAGGTGGAGCCAGCTTCTCCCTTTCAAAATGCGCAGAGAAAGGTGTGACAGCAGCAGAGTGGCGCAGCGGAAGCGTGCTGGGCCCATAACCCAGAGGTCGATGGATCGAAACCATCCTCTGCTAAGCAATTTGTTTTTGTTCAAATTTGTAATTCCGTTGGCAATCAAATCCCCAAACCTTAAGAGAAATTCACTTTTCCATGGGTTTTCACTGCTTTCGTTATGTTACCATCCACATCTGAGGTTTTATTGGTTTTAAGTCAATCGATGATAGCTTGCCTGTTAATTTCAAGAAAAATTGCACTTTCTGACCACTCTGTCAACATGTCTGTGTGACGTAACAGATTTCCAAACATTTCTATAGAGATCTCCTTTACGTCCTCACTTAACATGTTTAATGAATGTCTTTGGGGTTGTTATTTGTTTTCTTCTATACAATCTGTAGCCTCCGTTTGAATGTAATGTGTTGTTGCAGAAACATTAAAGCTAATTTTACTCTTTGCTGCTGTTTTTCTTTCCTTTTTTTTCTGTTTGGTTAGCGCATGCTTTGCCCATTCCATGTTAAAAATGAATCATCCCAGAGTGGAGTTGATCACCAAACTTTCCGTGCCCATCAAACGTTGCTAAGCTTGATGCAGTGAGGCATTAAAGTCGATTGCTTGTATTTGGACTGTTAACTCCGAGTGAAATGGCACTTTCTGATCATCTGGCACGTCCGTGCGTGTCTTCAAGTTTCAAAACACTTTCCTTAAAAAATTGTCTTCCAACGCTTTTAACATGCTTGTATGATATTTCTCTATTCCGTTTGCAGCCAGCCGTCTTCAATGTTTTTGCTGTTGTTTTTGATGTTTTTGTGGGAAAGATGAGGATTTGCATATTTTTTTGCTTATTGGTTAGCAAATGCTTTGCCCCTCCTGCATTGAAAAAGGAATGGTCCCGGAGTGGGGTTTCAACAGCACGCTTCGGGCGCTCATCACATGCTGATATGAGAAATGCAATGTGTTTGAAATTGCAGACACTTTCCCAATGAATGACGATGAATAGGAGCAGTCCCCTGTTCAGGTTCCCTTTGATCGAGCCCAATTTTCGGGCCAATCGGTTGACAACGGAATGAAGAATGAACTTCCTGTTCACTTCTGATGATGTTTTACGTGCTTTTGATGAAGTTTCAATTGGAAAGCAACGTCATAGATATGATGTGAACCTTCCTTTTAAACATGGTTTTGTGAAGGGTCTCCACCTATGTTAATCAATTTGCAGTCACCGTATTTGCGTTTGAAAGGTAACTATTTTGTGCTCCTTTTTTGCTTCTCGGTTAAAAAAACTCAAGTGTCTCAAATCGTCCCTGGGTGGGCTTGAACCACCAACCTTTCGGTTAACAGCCGAACGCGCTAACCAATTGCGCCACAGAGACTAAGCACGCGAGGCGAGAGAGCTACGTGGACTAACAAGATTTTGCTCTCACAATGTCTAAATGCTTTTTCAGAGGTTACGGCATCCTCTGCTTTCAAATGCAGCTATGGTTCTTTATCTGCATGCAAATGTAGGTGGAGCCAGCTTCTCCCTTTCAAAATGCACAGAGAAAGGTGTGACAGCAGCAGAGTGGCGCAGCGGAAGCGTGCTGGGCCCATAACCCAGAGGTCGATGGATCGAAACCATCCTCTGCTAAGCAATTTGTTTTTGTTCAAATTTGTAATTCCGTTGGCAATCAAATCCCCAAACCTTAAGAGAAATTCACTTTTCCATGGGTTTTCACTGCTTTCGTTATGTTACCATCCACATCTGAGGTTTTATTGGTTTTAAGTCAATCGATGATAGCTTGCCTGTTAATTTCAAGAAAAATTGCACTTTCTGACCACTCTGTCAACATGTCTGTGTGACGTAACAGATTTCCAAACATTTCTATAGAGATCTCCTTTACGTCCTCACTTAACATGTTTAATGAATGTCTTTGGGGTTGTTATTTGTTTTCTTCTATACAATCTGTAGCCTCCGTTTGAATGTAATGTGTTGTTGCAGAAACATTAAAGCTAATTTTACTCTTTGCTGCTGTTTTTCTTTCCTTTTTTTTCTGTTTGGTTAGCGCATGCTTTGCCCATTCCATGTTAAAAATGAATCATCCCAGAGTGGAGTTGATCACCAAACTTTCCGTGCCCATCAAACGTTGCTAAGCTTGATGCAGTGAGGCATTAAAGTCGATTGCTTGTATTTGGACTGTTAACTCCGAGTGAAATGGCACTTTCTGATCATCTGGCACGTCCGTGCGTGTCTTCAAGTTTCAAAACACTTTCCTTAAAAAATTGTCTTCCAACGCTTTTAACATGCTTGTATGATATTTCTCTATTCCGTTTGCAGCCAGCCGTCTTCAATGTTTTTGCTGTTGTTTTTGATGTTTTTGTGGGAAAGATGAGGATTTGCATATTTTTTTGCTTATTGGTTAACAAATGCTTTGCCCCTCCTGCATTGAAAAAGGAATGGTCCCGGAGTGGGGTTTCAACAGCACGCTTCGGGCGCTCATCACATGCTGATATGAGAAATGCAATGTGTTTGAAATTGCAGACACTTTCCCAATGAATGACGATGGATAGGAGCAGTCCCCTGTTCAGTTTCCCTTTGATCGAGCCCAATTTTCTGGCCAATCGGTTGACAACGGAATGAAGAATGAACTTCCTGTTCACTTCTGATGATGTTTTACGTGCTTTTGATGAAGTTTCAATTGGAAAGCACCGTCATAGATATGACGTGAACCTTCCTTTTAAACATGGTTTTGTGAAGGGTCTCCACCTATGTTAATCAATTTGCAGTCACCGTATTTGCGTTTGAAAGGTAACTATTTTGTGCTCCTTTTTTGCTTCTCGGTTAAAAAAACTCAAGTGTCTCAAATCGTCCCTGGGTGGGCTTGAACCACCAACCTTTCGGTTAACAGCCGAACGCGCTAACCAATTGCGCCACAGAGACTAAGCACGCGAGGCGAGAGAGCTACGTGGACTAACAAGATTTTGCTCTCACAATGTCTAAATGCTTTTTCAGAGGTTACGGCATCCTCTGCTTTCAAATGCAGCTATGGTTCTTTATCTGCATGCAAATGTAGGTGGAGCCAGCTTCTCCCTTTCAAAATGCACAGAGAAAGGTGTGACAGCAGCAGAGTGGCGCAGCGGAAGCGTGCTGGGCCCATAACCCAGAGGTCGATGGATCGAAACCATCCTCTGCTAAGCAATTAGTTTTTGTTCAAATTTGTAATTCCGTTGGCAATCAAATCCCCAAACCTTAAGAGAAATTCACTTTTCCATGGGTTTTCACTGCTTTCGTTATGTTACCATCCACATCTGAGGTTTTATTGGTTTTAAGTCAATCGATGATAGCTTGCCTGTTAATTTCAAGAAAAATTGCACTTTCTGACCACTCTGTCAACATGTCTGTGTGACGTAACAGATTTCCAAACATTTCTATAGAGATCTCCTTTACGTCCTCACTTAACATGTTTAATGAATGTCTTTGGGGTTGTTATTTGTTTTCTTCTATACAATCTGTAGCCTCCGTTTGAATGTAATGTGTTGTTGCAGAAACATTAAAGCTAATTTTACTCTTTGCTGCTGTTTTTCTTTCCTTTTTTTTCTGTTTGGTTAGCGCATGCTTTGCCCATTCCATGTTAAAAATGAATCATCCCAGAGTGGAGTTGATCACCAAACTTTCCGTGCCCATCAAACGTTGCTAAGCTTGATGCAGTGAGGCATTAAAGTCGATTGCTTGTATTTGGACTGTTAACTCCGAGTGAAATGGCACTTTCTGATCATCTGGCACGTCCGTGCGTGTCTTCAAGTTTCAAAACACTTTCCTTAAAAAATTGTCTTCCAACGCTTTTAACATGCTTGTATGATATTTCTCTATTCCGTTTGCAGCCAGCCGTCTTCAATGTTTTTGCTGTTGTTTTTGATGTTTTTGTGGGAAAGATGAGGATTTTCATATTTTTTTGCTTATTGGTTAGCAAATGCTTTGCCCCTCCTGCATTGAAAAAGGAATGGTCCCGGAGTGGGGTTTCAACAGCACGCTGCGGGCGCTCATCACATGCTGATATGAGAAATGCAATGTGTTTGAAATTGCAGACACTTTCCCAATGAATGACGATGGATAGGAGCAGTCCCCTGTTCAGGTTCCCTCTGATCGAGCCCAATTTTCTGGCCAATCGGTTGACAACGGAATGAAGAATGAACTTCCTGTTCACTTCTGATGATGTTTTACGTGCTTTTGATGAAGTTTCAATTGGAAAGCAACGTCATAGATATGACGTCACCCTTCCTTTTAAACATGGTTTTGTGAAGGGTCTCCACCTATGTTAATCAATTTGCAGTCACCGTATTTGCGTTTGAAAGGTAACTATTTTGTGCTCCTTTTTTGCTTCTCGGTTAAAAAAACTCAAGTGTCTCAAATCGTCCCTGGGTGGGCTTGAACCACCAACCTTTCGGTTAACAGCCGAACGTGCTAACCAATTGCGCCACAGAGACTAAGCACGTGATGCGAGAGAGCTACGTGGACTAACAAGATTTTGCTCTCACAATGTCTAAATGCTTTTTCAGAGGTTACGGCATCCTCTGCTTTCAAATGCAGCTATGGTTCTTTATCTGCATGCAAATGTAGGTGGAGCCAGCTTCTCCCTTTCAAAATGCGCAGAGAAAGGTGTGACAGCAGCAGAGTGGCGCAGCGGAAGCGTGCTGGGCCCATAACCCAGAGGTCGATGGATCGAAACCATCCTCTGCTAAGCAATTTCTTTTTGTTCAAATTTGTAATTCCGTTGGCAATCAAATCCCCAAACCTTAAGAGAAATTCACTTTTCCATGGGTTTTCACTGCTTTCGTTATGTTACCATCCACATCTGAGGTTTTATTGGTTTTAAGTCAATCGATGATAGCTTGCCTGTTAATTTCAAGAAAAATTGCACTTTCTGACCACTCTGTCAACATGTCTGTGTGACGTAACAGATTTCCAAACATTTCTATAGAGATCTCCTTTACGTCCTCACTTAACATGTTTAATGAATGTCTTTGGGGTTGTTATTTGTTTTCTTCTATACAATCTGTAGCCTCCGTTTGAATGTAATGTGTTGTTGCAGAAACATTAAAGCTAATTTTACTCTTTGCTGCTGTTTTTCTTTCCTTTTTTTTCTGTTTGGTTAGCGCATGCTTTGCCCATTCCATGTTAAAAATGAATCATCCCAGAGTGGAGTTGATCACCAAACTTTCCGTGCCCATCAAACGTTGCTAAGCTTGATGCAGTGAGGCATTAAAGTCGATTGCTTGTATTTGGACTGTTAACTCCGAGTGAAATGGCACTTTCTGATCATCTGGCACGTCCGTGCGTGTCTTCAAGTTTCAAAACACTTTCCTTAAAAAATTGTCTTCCAACGCTTTTAACATGCTTGTATGATATTTCTCTATTCCGTTTGCAGCCAGCCGTCTTCAATGTTTTTGCTGTTGTTTTTGATGTTTTTGTGGGAAAGATGAGGATTTGCATATTTTTTTGCTTATTGGTTAGCAAATGCTTTGCCCCTCCTGCATTGAAAAAGGAATGGTCCCGGAGTGGGGTTTCAACAGCACGCTTCGGGCGCTCATCACATGCTGATATGAGAAATGCAATGTGTTTGAAATTGCAGACACTTTCCCAATGAATGACGATGGATAGGAGCAGTCCCCTGTTCAGTTTCCCTTTGATCGAGCCCAATTTTCTGGCCAATCGGTTGACAACGGAATGAAGAATGAACTTCCTGTTCACTTCTGATGATGTTTTACGTGCTTTTGATGAAGTTTCAATTGGAAAGCACCGTCATAGATATGACGTCACCCTTCCTTTTAAACATGGTTTTGTGAAGGGTCTCCACCTATGTTAATCAATTTGCAGTCACCGTATTTGCGTTTGAAAGGTAACTATTTTGTGCTCCTTTTTTGCTTCTCGGTTAAAAAAACTCAATTGTCTCAAAACGTCCCTGGGTGGGCTTGAACCACCAACCTTTCGGTTAACAGCCGAACGCGCTAACCAATTGCGCCACAGAGACTAAGCACGTGAGGCGAGAGAGCTACGTGGACTAACAAGATTTTGCTCTCACAATGTCTAAATGCTTTTTCAGAGGTTACGGCATCCTCTGCTTTCAAATGCAGCTATGGTTCTTTATCTGCATGCAAATGTAGGTGGAGCCAGCTTCTCCCTTTCAAAATGCACAGAGAAAGGTGTGACAGCAGCAGAGTGGCGCAGCGGAAGCGTGCTGGGCCCATAACCCAGAGGTCGATGGATCGAAACCATCCTCTGCTAAGCAATTTGTTTTTGTTCAAATTTGTAATTCCGTTGGCAATCAAATCCCCAAACCTTAAGAGAAATTCACTTTTCCATGGGTTTTCACTGCTTTCGTTATGTTACCATCCACATCTGAGGTTTTATTGGTTTTAAGTCAATCGATGATAGCTTGCCTGTTAATTTCAAGAAAAATTGCACTTTCTGACCACTCTGTCAACATGTCTGTGTGACGTAACAGATTTCCAAACATTTCTATAGAGATCTCCTTTACGTCCTCACTTAACATGTTTAATGAATGTCTTTGGGGTTGTTATTTGTTTTCTTCTATACAATCTGTAGCCTCCGTTTGAATGTAATGTGTTGTTGCAGAAACATTAAAGCTAATTTTACTCTTTGCTGCTGTTTTTCTTTCCTTTTTTTTCTGTTTGGTTAGCGCATGCTTTGCCCATTCCATGTTAAAAATGAATCATCCCAGAGTGGAGTTGATCACCAAACTTTCCGTGCCCATCAAACGTTGCTAAGCTTGATGCAGTGAGGCATTAAAGTCGATTGCTTGTATTTGGACTGTTAACTCCGAGTGAAATGGCACTTTCTGATCATCTGGCACGTCCGTGCGTGTCTTCAAGTTTCAAAACACTTTCCTTAAAAAATTGTCTTCCAACGCTTTTAACATGCTTGTATGATATTTCTCTATTCCGTTTGCAGCCAGCCGTCTTCAATGTTTTTGCTGTTGTTTTTGCTGTTTTTGTGGGAAAGATGAGGATTTGCATATTTTTTTGCTTATTGGTTAGCAAATGCTTTGCCCCTCCTGCATTGAAAAAGGAATGGTCCCGGAGTGGGGTTTCAACAGCACGCTTCGGGCGCTCATCACATGCTGATATGAGAAATGCAATGTGTTTGAAATTGCAGACACTTTCCCAATGAATGACGATGAATAGGAGCAGTCCCCTGTTCAGGTTCCCTTTGATCGAGCCCAATTTTCGGGCCAATCGGTTGACAACGGAATGAAGAATGAACTTCCTGTTCACTTCTGATGATGTTTTACGTGCTTTTGATGAAGTTTCAATTGGAAAGCAACGTCATAGATATGATGTGAACCTTCCTTTTAAACATGGTTTTGTGAAGGGTCTCCACCTATGTTAATCAATTTGCAGTCACCGTATTTGCGTTTGAAAGGTAACTATTTTGTGCTCCTTTTTTGCTTCTCGGTTAAAAAAACTCAAGTGTCTCAAATCGTCCCTGGGTGGGCTTGAACCACCAACCTTTCGGTTAACAGCCGAACGCGCTAACCAATTGCGCCACAGAGACTAAGCACGCGAGGCGAGAGAGCTACGTGGACTAACAAGATTTTGCTCTCACAATGTCTAAATGCTTTTTCAGAGGTTACGGCATCCTCTGCTTTCAAATGCAGCTATGGTTCTTTATCTGCATGCAAATGTAGGTGGAGCCAGCTTCTCCCTTTCAAAATGCACAGAGAAAGGTGTGACAGCAGCAGAGTGGCGCAGCGGAAGCGTGCTGGGCCCATAACCCAGAGGTCGATGGATCGAAACCATCCTCTGCTAAGCAATTTGTTTTTGTTCAAATTTGTAATTCCGTTGGCAATCAAATCCCCAAACCTTAAGAGAAATTCACTTTTCCATGGGTTTTCACTGCTTTCGTTATGTTACCATCCACATCTGAGGTTTTATTGGTTTTAAGTCAATCGATGATAGCTTGCCTGTTAATTTCAAGAAAAATTGCACTTTCTGACCACTCTGTCAACATGTCTGTGTGACGTAACAGATTTCCAAACATTTCTATAGAGATCTCCTTTACGTCCTCACTTAACATGTTTAATGAATGTCTTTGGGGTTGTTATTTGTTTTCTTCTATACAATCTGTAGCCTCCGTTTGAATGTAATGTGTTGTTGCAGAAACATTAAAGCTAATTTTACTCTTTGCTGCTGTTTTTCTTTCCTTTTTTTTCTGTTTGGTTAGCGCATGCTTTGCCCATTCCATGTTAAAAATGAATCATCCCAGAGTGGAGTTGATCACCAAACTTTCCGTGCCCATCAAACGTTGCTAAGCTTGATGCAGTGAGGCATTAAAGTCGATTGCTTGTATTTGGACTGTTAACTCCGAGTGAAATGGCACTTTCTGATCATCTGGCACGTCCGTGCGTGTCTTCAAGTTTCAAAACACTTTCCTTAAAAAATTGTCTTCCAACGCTTTTAACATGCTTGTATGATATTTCTCTATTCCGTTTGCAGCCAGCCGTCTTCAATGTTTTTGCTGTTGTTTTTGATGTTTTTGTGGGAAAGATGAGGATTTGCATATTTTTTTGCTTATTGGTTAGCAAATGCTTTGCCCCTCCTGCATTGAAAAAGGAATGGTCCCGGAGTGGGGTTTCAACAGCACGCTTCGGGCGCTCATCACATGCTGATATGAGAAATGCAATGTGTTTGAAATTGCAGACACTTTCCCAATGAATGACGATGGATAGGAGCAGTCCCCTGTTCAGTTTCCCTTTGATCGAGCCCAATTTTCTGGCCAATCGGTTGACAACGGAATGAAGAATGAACTTCCTGTTCACTTCTGATGATGTTTTACGTGCTTTTGATGAAGTTTCAATTGGAAAGCACCGTCATAGATATGACGTGAACCTTCCTTTTAAACATGGTTTTGTGAAGGGTCTCCACCTATGTTAATCAATTTGCAGTCACCGTATTTGCGTTTGAAAGGTAACTATTTTGTGCTCCTTTTTTGCTTCTCGGTTAAAAAAACTCAAGTGTCTCAAATCGTCCCTGGGTGGGCTTGAACCACCAACCTTTCGGTTAACAGCCGAACGCGCTAACCAATTGCGCCACAGAGACTAAGCACGCGAGGCGAGAGAGCTACGTGGACTAACAAGATTTTGCTCTCACAATGTCTAAATGCTTTTTCAGAGGTTACGGCATCCTCTGCTTTCAAATGCAGCTATGGTTCTTTATCTGCATGCAAATGTAGGTGGAGCCAGCTTCTCCCTTTCAAAATGCACAGAGAAAGGTGTGACAGCAGCAGAGTGGCGCAGCGGAAGCGTGCTGGGCCCATAACCCAGAGGTCGATGGATCGAAACCATCCTCTGCTAAGCAATTAGTTTTTGTTCAAATTTGTAATTCCGTTGGCAATCAAATCCCCAAACCTTAAGAGAAATTCACTTTTCCATGGGTTTTCACTGCTTTCGTTATGTTACCATCCACATCTGAGGTTTTATTGGTTTTAAGTCAATCGATGATAGCTTGCCTGTTAATTTCAAGAAAAATTGCACTTTCTGACCACTCTGTCAACATGTCTGTGTGACGTAACAGATTTCCAAACATTTCTATAGAGATCTCCTTTACGTCCTCACTTAACATGTTTAATGAATGTCTTTGGGGTTGTTATTTGTTTTCTTCTATACAATCTGTAGCCTCCGTTTGAATGTAATGTGTTGTTGCAGAAACATTAAAGCTAATTTTACTCTTTGCTGCTGTTTTTCTTTCCTTTTTTTTCTGTTTGGTTAGCGCATGCTTTGCCCATTCCATGTTAAAAATGAATCATCCCAGAGTGGAGTTGATCACCAAACTTTCCGTGCCCATCAAACGTTGCTAAGCTTGATGCAGTGAGGCATTAAAGTCGATTGCTTGTATTTGGACTGTTAACTCCGAGTGAAATGGCACTTTCTGATCATCTGGCACGTCCGTGCGTGTCTTCAAGTTTCAAAACACTTTCCTTAAAAAATTGTCTTCCAACGCTTTTAACATGCTTGTATGATATTTCTCTATTCCGTTTGCAGCCAGCCGTCTTCAATGTTTTTGCTGTTGTTTTTGATGTTTTTGTGGGAAAGATGAGGATTTGCATATTTTTTTGCTTATTGGTTAGCAAATGCTTTGCCCCTCCTGCATTGAAAAAGGAATGGTCCCGGAGTGGGGTTTCAACAGCACGCTTCGGGCGCTCATCACATGCTGATATGAGAAATGCAATGTGTTTGAAATTGCAGACACTTTCCCAATGAATGACGATGGATAGGAGCAGTCCCCTGTTCAGGTTCCCTTTGATCGAGCCCAATTTTCTGGCCAATCGGTTGACAACGGAATGAAGAATGAACTTCCTGTTCACTTCTGATGATGTTTTACGTGCTTTTGATGAAGTTTCAATTGGAAAGCACCGTCATAGATATGACGTCACCCTTCCTTTTAAACATGGTTTTGTGAAGGGTCTCCACCTATGTTAATCAATTTGCAGTCACCGTATTTGCGTTTGAAAGGTAACTATTTTGTGCTCCTTTTTTGCTTCTCGGTTAAAAAAACTCAATTGTCTCAAAACGTCCCTGGGTGGGCTTGAACCACCAACCTTTCGGTTAACAGCCGAACGCGCTAACCAATTGCGCCACAGAGACTAAGCACGTGAGGCGAGAGAGCTACGTGGACTAACAAGATTTTGCTCTCACAATGTCTAAATGCTTTTTCAGAGGTTACGGCATCCTCTGCTTTCAAATGCAGCTATGGTTCTTTATCTGCATGCAAATGTAGGTGGAGCCAGCTTCTCCCTTTCAAAATGCACAGAGAAAGGTGTGACAGCAGCAGAGTGGCGCAGCGGAAGCGTGCTGGGCCCATAACCCAGAGGTCGATGGATCGAAACCATCCTCTGCTAAGCAATTTGTTTTTGTTCAAATTTGTAATTCCGTTGGCAATCAAATCCCCAAACCTTAAGAGAAATTCACTTTTCCATGGGTTTTCACTGCTTTCGTTATGTTACCATCCACATCTGAGGTTTTATTGGTTTTAAGTCAATCGATGATAGCTTGCCTGTTAATTTCAAGAAAAATTGCACTTTCTGACCACTCTGTCAACATGTCTGTGTGACGTAACAGATTTCCAAACATTTCTATAGAGATCTCCTTTACGTCCTCACTTAACATGTTTAATGAATGTCTTTGGGGTTGTTATTTGTTTTCTTCTATACAATCTGTAGCCTCCGTTTGAATGTAATGTGTTGTTGCAGAAACATTAAAGCTAATTTTACTCTTTGCTGCTGTTTTTCTTTCCTTTTTTTTCTGTTTGGTTAGCGCATGCTTTGCCCATTCCATGTTAAAAATGAATCATCCCAGAGTGGAGTTGATCACCAAACTTTCCGTGCCCATCAAACGTTGCTAAGCTTGATGCAGTGAGGCATTAAAGTCGATTGCTTGTATTTGGACTGTTAACTCCGAGTGAAATGGCACTTTCTGATCATCTGGCACGTCCGTGCGTGTCTTCAAGTTTCAAAACACTTTCCTTAAAAAATTGTCTTCCAACGCTTTTAACATGCTTGTATGATATTTCTCTATTCCGTTTGCAGCCAGCCGTCTTCAATGTTTTTGCTGTTGTTTTTGATGTTTTTGTGGGAAAGATGAGGATTTTCATATTTTTTTGCTTATTGGTTAGCAAATGCTTTGCCCCTCCTGAAAAAGGAATGGTCCCGGAGTGGGGTTTCAACAGCACGCTTCGGGCGCTCATCACATGCTGATATGAGAAATGCAATGTGTTTGAAATTGCAGACACTTTCCCAATGAATGACGATGGATAGGAGCAGTCCCCTGTTCAGGTTCCCTTTGATCGAGCCCAATTTTCTGGCCAATCGGTTGACAACGGAATGAAGAATGAACTTCCTGTTCACTTCTGATGATGTTTTACGTGCTTTTGATGAAGTTTCAATTGGAAAGCACCGTCATAGATATGACGTCACCCTTCCTTTTAAACATGGTTTTGTGAAGGGTCTCCACCTATGTTAACCCCTTAAGGACACATGACGGAAATAAACCGTCATAATTCCCTTTTATTTTAGAAGTTGTGTCCTTAAGGGGTTAATCAATTTGCAGTCACCGTATTTGCGTTTGAAAGGTAACTATTTTGTGCTCCTTTTTTGCTTCTCGGTTAAAAAAACTCAAGTGTCTCAAAACGTCCCTGGGTGGGCTTGAACCACCAACCTTTCGGTTAACAGCCGAACGCGCTAACCAATTGCGCCACAGAGACTAAGCACGTGAGGCGAGAGAGGCGAGAGAGGCGAGAGAACTACGTGGACTAACAAGATTTTGCTCTCACAATGTCTAAATGCTTTTTCAGAGGTTACGGCATCCTCTGCTTTCAAATGCAGCTATGGTTCTTTATCTGCATGCAAATGTAGGTGGAGCCAGCTTCTCCCTTTCAAAATGCACAGAGAAAGGTGTGACAGCAGCAGAGTGGCGCAGCGGAAGCGTGCTGGGCCCATAACCCAGAGGTCGATGGATCGAAACCATCCTCTGCTAAGCAATTTGTTTTTGTTCAAATTTGAAATTCCGTTGGCAATCAAATCCCCAAACCTTAAGAGAAATTCACTTTTCCATGGGTTTTCACTGCTTTCGTTATGTTACCATCCACATCTGAGGTTTTATTGGTTTTAAGTCAATCGATGATAGCTTGCCTGTTAATTTCAAGAAAAATTGCACTTTCTGACCACTCTGTCAACATGTCTGTGTGACGTAACAGATTTCCAAACATTTCTATAGAGATCTCCTTTACGTCCTCACTTAACATGTTTAATGAATGTCTTTGGGGTTGTTATTTGTTTTCTTCTATACAATCTGTAGCCTCCGTTTGAATGTAATGTGTTGTTGCAGAAACATTAAAGCTAATTTTACTCTTTGCTGCTGTTTTTCTTTCCTTTTTTTTCTGTTTGGTTAGCGCATGCTTTGCCCATTCCATGTTAAAAATGAATCATCCCAGAGTGGAGTTGATCACCAAACTTTCCGTGCCCATCAAACGTTGCTAAGCTTGATGCAGTGAGGCATTAAAGTCGATTGCTTGTATTTGGACTGTTAACTCCGAGTGAAATGGCACTTTCTGATCATCTGGCACGTCAGTGCGTGTCTTCAAGTTTCAAAACACTTTCCTTAAAAAATTGTCTTCCAACGCTTTTAACATGCTGATATTTCTCTATTCCGTTTGCAGCCAGCCGTCTTCAATGTTTTTGCTGTTGTTTTTGATGTTTTTGTGGGAAAGATGAGGATTTGCATATTTTTTTGCTTATTGGTTAGCAAATGCTTTGCCCCTCCTGCATTGAAAAAGGAATGGTCCCGGAGTGGGGTTTCAACAGCACGCTTCGGGCGCTCATCACATGCTGATATGAGAAATGCAATGTGTTTGAAATTGCAGACACTTTCCCAATGAATGACGATGGATAGGAGCAGTCCCCTGTTCAGGTTCCCTTTGATCGAGCCCAATTTTCTGGCCAATCGGTTGACAACGGAATGAAGAATGAACTTCCTGTTCACTTCTGATGATGTTTTACGTGCTTTTGATGAAGTTTCAATTGGAAAGCACCGTCATAGATATGACGTCACCCTTCCTTTTAAACATGGTTTTGTGAAGGGTCTCCACCTATGTTAATCAATTTGCAGTCACCGTATTTGCGTTTGAAAGGTAACTATTTTGTGCTCCTTTTTTGCTTCTCGGTTAAAAAAACTCAATTGTCTCAAAACGTCCCTGGGTGGGCTTGAACCACCAACCTTTCGGTTAACAGCCGAACGCGCTAACCAATTGCGCCACAGAGACTAAGCACGTGAGGCGAGAGAGCTACGTGGACTAACAAGATTTTGCTCTCACAATGTCTAAATGCTTTTTCAGAGGTTACGGCATCCTCTGCTTTCAAATGCAGCTATGGTTCTTTATCTGCATGCAAATGTAGGTGGAGCCAGCTTCTCCCTTTCAAAATGCACAGAGAAAGGTGTGACAGCAGCAGAGTGGCGCAGCGGAAGCGTGCTGGGCCCATAACCCAGAGGTCGATGGATCGAAACCATCCTCTGCTAAGCAATTTGTTTTTGTTCAAATTTGTAATTCCGTTGGCAATCAAATCCCCAAACCTTAAGAGAAATTCACTTTTCCATGGGTTTTCACTGCTTTCGTTATGTTACCATCCACATCTGAGGTTTTATTGGTTTTAAGTCAATCGATGATAGCTTGCCTGTTAATTTCAAGAAAAATTGCACTTTCTGACCACTCTGTCAACATGTCTGTGTGACGTAACAGATTTCCAAACATTTCTATAGAGATCTCCTTTACGTCCTCACTTAACATGTTTAATGAATGTCTTTGGGGTTGTTATTTGTTTTCTTCTATACAATCTGTAGCCTCCGTTTGAATGTAATGTGTTGTTGCAGAAACATTAAAGCTAATTTTACTCTTTGCTGCTGTTTTTCTTTCCTTTTTTTTCTGTTTGGTTAGCGCATGCTTTGCCCATTCCATGTTAAAAATGAATCATCCCAGAGTGGAGTTGATCACCAAACTTTCCGTGCCCATCAAACGTTGCTAAGCTTGATGCAGTGAGGCATTAAAGTCGATTGCTTGTATTTGGACTGTTAACTCCGAGTGAAATGGCACTTTCTGATCATCTGGCACGTCCGTGCGTGTCTTCAAGTTTCAAAACACTTTCCTTAAAAAATTGTCTTCCAACGCTTTTAACATGCTGATATTTCTCTATTCCGTTTGCAGCCAGCCGTCTTCAATGTTTTTGCTGTTGTTTTTGATGTTTTTGTGGGAAAGATGAGGATTTTCATATTTTTTTGCTTATTGGTTAGCAAATGCTTTGCCCCTCCTGCATTGAAAAAGGAATGGTCCCGGAGTGGGGTTTCAACAGCACGCTTCGGGCGCTCATCACATGCTGATATGAGAAATGCAATGTGTTTGAAATTGCAGACACTTTCCCAATGAATGACGATGGATAGGAGCAGCCCCCTGTTCAGGTTCCCTTTGATCGAGCCCAATTTTCTGGCCAATCGGTTGACAACGGAATGAAGAATGAACTTCCTGTTCACTTCTGATGATGTTTTACGTGCTTTTGATGAAGTTTCAATTGGAAAGCACCGTCATAGATATGACGTCACCCTTCCTTTTAAACATGGTTTTGTGAAGGGTCTCCACCTATGTTAATCAATTTGCAGTCACCGTATTTGCGTTTGAAAGGTTTTTTTGTGCTCCTTTTTTGCTTCTCGGTTAAAAAAACTCAAGTGTCTCAAAACGTCCCTGGGTGGGCTTGAACCACCAACCTTTCGGTTAACAGCCGAACGCGCTAACCAATTGCGCCACAGAGACTAAGCACGTGAGATGAGAGAGCTACGTGGACTAACAAGATTTTGCTCTCACAATGTCTAAATGCTTTTTCAGAGGTTACGGCATCCTCTGCTTTCAAATGCAGCTATGGTTCTTTATCTGCATGCAAATGTAGGTGGAGCCAGCTTCTCCCTTTCAAAATGCACAGAGAAAGGTGTGACAGCAGCAGAGTGGCGCAGCGGAAGCGTGCTGGGCCCATAACCCAGAGGTCGATGGATCGAAACCATCCTCTGCTAAGCAATTTGTTTTTGTTCAAATTTGTAATTCCGTTGGCAATCAAATCCCCAAACCTTAAGAGAAATTCACTTTTCCATGGGTTTTCACTGCTTTCGTTATGTTACCATCCACATCTGAGGTTTTATTGGTTTTAAGTCAATCGATGATAGCTTGCCTGTTAATTTCAAGAAAAATTGCACTTTCTGACCACTCTGTCAACATGTCTGTGTGACGTAACAGATTTCCAAACATTTCTATAGAGATCTCCTTTACGTCCTCACTTAACATGTTTAATGAATGTCTTTGGGGTTGTTATTTGTTTTCTTCTATACAATCTGTAGCCTCCGTTTGAATGTAATGTGTTGTTGCAGAAACATTAAAGCTAATTTTACTCTTTGCTGCTGTTTTTCTTTCCTTTTTTTTCTGTTTGGTTAGCGCATGCTTTGCCCATTCCATGTTAAAAATGAATCATCCCAGAGTGGAGTTGATCACCAAACTTTCCGTGCCCATCAAACGTTGCTAAGCTTGATGCAGTGAGGCATTAAAGTCGATTGCTTGTATTTGGACTGTTAACTCCGAGTGAAATGGCACTTTCTGATCATCTGGCACGTCCGTGCGTGTCTTCAAGTTTCAAAACACTTTCCTTAAAAAATTGTCTTCCAACGCTTTTAACATGCTTGTATGATATTTCTCTATTCCGTTTGCAGCCAGCCGTCTTCAATGTTTTTGCTGTTGTTTTTGATGTTTTTGTGGGAAAGATGAGGATTTTCATATTTTTTTGCTTATTGGTTAGCAAATGCTTTGCCCCTCCTGAAAAAGGAATGGTCCCGGAGTGGGGTTTCAACAGCACGCTTCGGGCGCTCATCACATGCTGATATGAGAAATGCAATGTGTTTGAAATTGCAGACACTTTCCCAATGAATGACGATGGATAGGAGCAGTCCCCTGTTCAGGTTCCCTTTGATCGAGCCCAATTTTCTGGCCAATCGGTTGACAACGGAATGAAGAATGAACTTCCTGTTCACTTCTGATGATGTTTTACGTGCTTTTGATGAAGTTTCAATTGGAAAGCACCGTCATAGATATGACGTCACCCTTCCTTTTAAACATGGTTTTGTGAAGGGTCTCCACCTATGTTAACCCCTTAAGGACACATGACGGAAATAAACCGTCATAATTCCCTTTTATTTTAGAAGTTGTGTCCTTAAGGGGTTAATCAATTTGCAGTCTCCGTATTTGCGTTTGAAAGGTAACTATTTTGTGCTCCTTTTTTGCTTCTCGGTTAAAAAAACTCAAGTGTCTCAAAACGTCCCTGGGTGGGCTAAGCTTGATGCAGTGAGGCATTAAAGTCGATTGCTTGTATTTGGACTGTTAACTCCGAGTGAAATGGCACTTTCTGATCATCTGGCACGTCCGTGCGTGTCTTCAAGTTTCAAAACACTTTCCTTAAAAAATTGTCTTCCAATTTTAACATGCTTGTATGATATTTCTCTATTCCGTTTGCAGCCAGCCGTCTTCAATGTTTTTGCTGTTGTTTTTGATGTTTTTGTGGGAAAGATGAGGATTTTCATATTTTTTTGCTTATTGGTTAGCAAATGCTTTGCCCCTCCTGCATTGAAAAAGGAATGGTCTAAATGCTTTTTCAGAGGTTACGGCATCCTCTGCTTTCAAATGCAGCTATGGTTCTTTATCTGCATGCAAATGTAGGTGGAGCCAGCTTCTCCCTTTCAAAATGCACAGAGAAAGGTGTGACAGCAGCAGAGTGGCGCAGCGGAAGCGTGCTGGGCCCATAACCCAGAGGTCGATGGATCGAAACCATCCTCTGCTAAGCAATTTGTTTTTGTTCAAATTTGTAATTCCGTTGGCAATCAAATCCCCAAACCTTTCGGTTAACAGCCGAACTCGCTAACCAATTGCGCCACAGAGACTAAGCACGTGAGGCGAGAGAGCTACGTGGACTAACAAGATTTTGCTCTCACAATGTCTAAATGCTTTTTCAGAGGTTACGGCATCCTCTGCTTTCAAATGCAGCTATGGTTCTTTATCTGCATGCAAATGTAGGTGGAGCCAGCTTCTCCCTTTCAAAATGCACAGAGAAAGGTGTGACAGCAGCAGAGTGGCGCAGCGGAAGCGTGCTGGGCCCATAACCCAGAGGTCGATGGATCGAAACCATCCTCTGCTAAGCAATTTGTTTTTGTTCAAATTTGTAATTCCGTTGGCAATCAAATCCCCAAACCTTAAGAGAAATTCACTTTTCCATGGGTTTTCACTGCTTTCGTTATGTTACCATCCACATCTGAGGTTTTATTGGTTTTAAGTCAATCGATGATAGCTTGCCTGTTAATTTCAAGAAAAATTGCACTTTCTGACCACTCTGTCAACATGTCTGTGTGACGTAACAGATTTCCAAACATTTCTATAGAGATCTCCTTTACGTCCTCACTTAACATGTTTAATGAATGTCTTTGGGGTTGTTATTTGTTTTCTTCTATACAATCTGTAGCCTCCGTTTGAATGTAATGTGTTGTTGCAGAAACATTAAAGCTAATTTTACTCTTTGCTGCTGTTTTTCTTTCCTTTTTTTTCTGTTTGGTTAGCGCATGCTTTGCCCATTCCATGTTAAAAATGAATCATCCCAGAGTGGAGTTGATCACCAAACTTTCCGTGCCCATCAAACGTTGCTAAGCTTGATGCAGTGAGGCATTAAAGTCGATTGCTTGTATTTGGACTGTTAACTCCGAGTGAAATGGCACTTTCTGATCATCTGGCACGTCCGTGCGTGTCTTCAAGTTTCAAAACACTTTCCTTAAAAAATTGTCTTCCAACGCTTTTAACATGCTGATATTTCTCTATTCCGTTTGCAGCCAGCCGTCTTCAATGTTTTTGCTGTTGTTTTTGATGTTTTTGTGGGAAAGATGAGGATTTTCATATTTTTTTGCTTATTGGTTAGCAAATGCTTTGCCCCTCCTGCATTGAAAAAGGAATGGTCCCGGAGTGGGGTTTCAACAGCACGCTTCGGGCGCTCATCACATGCTGATATGAGAAATGCAATGTGTTTGAAATTGCAGACACTTTCCCAATGAATGACGATGGATAGGAGCAGCCCCCTGTTCAGGTTCCCTTTGATCGAGCCCAATTTTCTGGCCAATCGGTTGACAACGGAATGAAGAATGAACTTCCTGTTCACTTCTGATGATGTTTTACGTGCTTTTGATGAAGTTTCAATTGGAAAGCACCGTCATAGATATGACGTCACCCTTCCTTTTAAACATGGTTTTGTGAAGGGTCTCCACCTATGTTAATCAATTTGCAGTCACCGTATTTGCGTTTGAAAGGTTTTTTTGTGCTCCTTTTTTGCTTCTCGGTTAAAAAAACTCAAGTGTCTCAAAACGTCCCTGGGTGGGCTTGAACCACCAACCTTTCGGTTAACAGCCGAACGCGCTAACCAATTGCGCCACAGAGACTAAGCACGTGAGATGAGAGAGCTACGTGGACTAACAAGATTTTGCTCTCACAATGTCTAAATGCTTTTTCAGAGGTTACGGCATCCTCTGCTTTCAAATGCAGCTATGGTTCTTTATCTGCATGCAAATGTAGGTGGAGCCAGCTTCTCCCTTTCAAAATGCACAGAGAAAGGTGTGACAGCAGCAGAGTGGCGCAGCGGAAGCGTGCTGGGCCCATAACCCAGAGGTCGATGGATCGAAACCATCCTCTGCTAAGCAATTTGTTTTTGTTCAAATTTGTAATTCCGTTGGCAATCAAATCCCCAAACCTTAAGAGAAATTCACTTTTCCATGGGTTTTCACTGCTTTCGTTATGTTACCATCCACATCTGAGGTTTTATTGGTTTTAAGTCAATCGATGATAGCTTGCCTGTTAATTTCAAGAAAAATTGCACTTTCTGACCACTCTGTCAACATGTCTGTGTGACGTAACAGATTTCCAAACATTTCTATAGAGATCTCCTTTACGTCCTCACTTAACATGTTTAATGAATGTCTTTGGGGTTGTTATTTGTTTTCTTCTATACAATCTGTAGCCTCCGTTTGAATGTAATGTGTTGTTGCAGAAACATTAAAGCTAATTTTACTCTTTGCTGCTGTTTTTCTTTCCTTTTTTTCTGTTTGGTTAGCGCATGCTTTGCCCATTCCATGTTAAAAATGAATCATCCCAGAGTGGAGTTGATCACCAAACTTTCCGTGCCCATCAAACGTTGCTAAGCTTGATGCAGTGAGGCATTAAAGTCGATTGCTTGTATTTGGACTGTTAACTCCGAGTGAAATGGCACTTTCTGATCATCTGGCACGTCCGTGCGTGTCTTCAAGTTTCAAAACACTTTCCTTAAAAAATTGTCTTCCAACGCTTTTAACATGCTTGTATGATATTTCTCTATTCCGTTTGCAGCCAGCCGTCTTCAATGATTTTGCTGTTGTTTTTGATGTTTTTGTGGGAAAGATGAGGATTTTCATATTTTTTTGCTTATTGGTTAGCAAATGCTTTGCCCCTCCTGAAAAAGGAATGGTCCCGGAGTGGGGTTTCAACAGCACGCTTCGGGCGCTCATCACATGCTGATATGAGAAATGCAATGTGTTTGAAATTGCAGACACTTTCCCAATGAATGACGATGGATAGGAGCAGTCCCCTGTTCAGGTTCCCTTTGATCGAGCCCAATTTTCTGGCCAATCGGTTGACAACGGAATGAAGAATGAACTTCCTGTTCACTTCTGATGATGTTTTACGTGCTTTTGATGAAGTTTCAATTGGAAAGCACCGTCATAGATATGACGTCACCCTTCCTTTTAAACATGGTTTTGTGAAGGGTCTCCACCTATGTTAATCAATTTGCAATCACCGTATTTGCGTTTGAAAGGTAACTATTTTGTGCTCCTTTTTTGCTTCTCGGTTAAAAAAACTCAAGTGTCTCAAAACGTCCCTGGGTGGGCTTGAACCACCAACCTTTCGGTTAACAGCCGAACGCGCTAACCAATTGCGCCACAGAGACTAAGCACGTGAGGCGAGAGGCGAGAGGCGAGAGGCGAGAGGCGAGAGAGCTACGTGGACTAACAAGATTTTGCTCTCACAATGTCTAAATGCTTTTTCAGAGGTTACGGCATCCTCTGCTTTCAAATGCAGCTATGGTTCTTTATCTGCATGCAAATGTAGGTGGAGCCAGCTTCTCCCTTTCAAAATGCACAGAGAAAGGTGTGACAGCAGCAGAGTGGCGCAGCGGAAGCGTGCTGGGCCCATAACCCAGAGGTCGATGGATCGAAACCATCCTCTGCTAAGCAATTTGTTTTTGTTCAAATTTGTAATTCCGTTGGCAATCAAATCCCCAAACCTTAAGAGAAATTCACTTTTCCATGGGTTTTCACTGCTTTCGTTATGTTACCATCCACATCTGAGGTTTTATTGGTTTTAAGTCAATCGATGATAGCTTGCCTGTTAATTTCAAGAAAAATTGCACTTTCTGACCACTCTGTCAACATGTCTGTGTGACGTAACAGATTTCCAAACATTTCTATAGAGATCTCCTTTACGTCCTCACTTAACATGTTTAATGAATGTCTTTGGGGTTGTTATTTGTTTTCTTCTATACAATCTGTAGCCTCCGTTTGAATGTAATGTGTTGTTGCAGAAACATTAAAGCTAATTTTACTCTTTGCTGCTGTTTTTCTTTCCTTTTTTTTCTGTTTGGTTAGCGCATGCTTTGCCCATTCCATGTTAAAAATGAATCATCCCAGAGTGGAGTTGATCACCAAACTTTCCGTGCCCATCAAACGTTGCTAAGCTTGATGCAGTGAGGCATTAAAGTCGATTGCTTGTATTTGGACTGTTAACTCCGAGTGAAATGGCACTTTCTGATCATCTGGCACGTCCGTGCGTGTCTTCAAGTTTCAAAACACTTTCCTTAAAAAATTGTCTTCCAACGCTTTTAACATGCTGATATTTCTGTATTCCGTTTGCAGCCAGCCGTCTTCAATGTTTTTGCTGTTGTTTTTGATGTTTTTGTGGGAAAGATGAGGATTTTCATATTTTTTTGCTTATTGGTTAGCAAATGCTTTGCCCCTCCTGCATTGAAAAAGGAATGGTCCCGGAGTGGGGTTTCAACAGCACGCTTCGGGCGCTCATCACATGCTGATATGAGAAATGCAATGTGTTTGAAATTGCAGACACTTTCCCAATGAATGACGATGGATAGGAGCAGTCCCCTGTTCAGGTTCCCTTTGATCGAGCCCAATTTTCTGGCCAATCGGTTGACAACGGAATGAAGAATGAACTTCCTGTTCACTTCAGATGATGTTTTACGTGCTTTTGATGAAGTTTCAATTGGAAAGCACCGTCATAGATATGACGTCACCCTTCCTTTTAAACATGGTTTTGTGAAGGGTCTCCACCTATGTTAATCAATTTGCAGTCACCGTATTTGCGTTTGAAAGGTAACTATTTTGTGCTCCTTTTTTGCTTCTCGGTTAAAAAAACTCAAGTGTCTCAAAACGTCCCTGGGTGGGCTTGAACCACCAACCTTTCGGTTAACAGCCGAACGCGCTAACCAATTGCGCCACAGAGACTAAGCACGTGAGGCGAGAGAGCTACGTGGACTAACAAGATTTTGCTCTCACAATGTCTAAATGCTTTTTCAGAGGTTACGGCATCCTCTGCTTTCAAATGCAGCTATGGTTCTTTATCTGCATGCAAATGTAGGTGGAGCCAGCTTCTCCCTTTCAAAATGCACAGAGAAAGGTGTGACAGCAGCAGAGTGGCGCAGCGGAAGCGTGCTGGGCCC
Organism: Pelobates fuscus; assembly: GCF_036172605.1. Classification (NCBI taxonomy): domain Eukaryota; kingdom Metazoa; phylum Chordata; class Amphibia; order Anura; family Pelobatidae; genus Pelobates; species Pelobates fuscus. The sequence continues at coordinate 18,298,966 of NC_086318.1, read as the reverse complement.
ATAACCCCGAGGTCGATGGATCGAAACCATCCTCTGCTAAGCAATTTGTTTTTGTTCAAATTTGTAATTCCATTGGCAATCAAATCCCCAAACCTTAAGAGAAATTCACTTTTCCATGGGTTTTCACTGCTTTCGTTATGTTACTATCCACATCTGAGGTTTTATTGGTTTTAAGTCAATCGATGATAGCTTGCCTGTTAATTTCAAGAAAAATTGCACTTTCTGACCACTCTGTCAACATGTCTGTGTGACGTAACAGATTTCCAAACATTTCTATAGAGATCTCCTTTACGTCCTCACTTAACATGTTTAATGAATGTCTTTGGGGTTGTTATTTGTTTTCTTCTATACAATCTGTAGCCTCCGTTTGAATGTAATGTGTTGTTGCAGAAACATTAAAGCTAATTTTACTCTTTGCTGCTGTTTTTCTTTCCTTTTTTTTCTGTTTGGTTAGCGCATGCTTTGCCCATTCCATGTTAAAAATGAATCATCCCAGAGTGGAGTTGATCACCAAACTTTCCGTGCCCATCAAACGTTGCTAAGCTTGATGCAGTGAGGCATTAAAGTCGATTGCTTGTATTTGGACTGTTAACTCCGAGTGAAATGGCACTTTCTGATCATCTGGCACGTCCGTGCGTGTCTTCAAGTTTCAAAACACTTTCCTTAAAAAATTGTCTTCCAACGCTTTTAACATGCTTGTATGATATTTCTCTATTCCGTTTGCAGCCAGCCGTCTTCAATGTTTTTGCTGTTGTTTTTGATGTTTTTGTGGGAAAGATGAGGATTTTCATATTTTTTTGCTTATTGGTTAGCAAATGCTTTGCCCCTCCTGAAAAAGGAATGGTCCCGGAGTGGGGTTTCAACAGCACGCTTCGGGCGCTCATCACATGCTGATATGAGAAATGCAATGTGTTTGAAATTGCAGACACTTTCCCAATGAATGACGATGGATAGGAGCAGTCCCCTGTTCAGGTTCCCTTTGATCGAGCCCAATTTTCTGGCCAATCGGTTGACAACGGAATGAAGAATGAACTTCCTGTTCACTTCTGATGATGTTTTACGTGCTTTTGATGAAGTTTCAATTGGAAAGCACCGTCATAGATATGACGTCACCCTTCCTTTTAAACATGGTTTTGTGAAGGGTCTCCACCTATGTTAACCCCTTAAGGACACATGACGGAAATAAACCGTCATAATTCCCTTTTATTTTAGAAGTTGTGTCCTTAAGGGGTTAATCAATTTGCAGTCTCCGTATTTGCGTTTGAAAGGTAACTATTTTGTGCTCCTTTTTTGCTTCTCGGTTAAAAAAACTCAAGTGTCTCAAAACGTCCCTGGGTGGGCTAAGCTTGATGCAGTGAGGCATTAAAGTCGATTGCTTGTATTTGGACTGTTAACTCCGAGTGAAATGGCACTTTCTGATCATCTGGCACGTCCGTGCGTGTCTTCAAGTTTCAAAACACTTTCCTTAAAAAATTGTCTTCCAATTTTAACATGCTTGTATGATATTTCTCTATTCCGTTTGCAGCCAGCCGTCTTCAATGTTTTTGCTGTTGTTTTTGATGTTTTTGTGGGAAAGATGAGGATTTTCATATTTTTTTGCTTATTGGTTAGCAAATGCTTTGCCCCTCCTGCATTGAAAAAGGAATGGTCTAAATGCTTTTTCAGAGGTTACGGCATCCTCTGCTTTCAAATGCAGCTATGGTTCTTTATCTGCATGCAAATGTAGGTGGAGCCAGCTTCTCCCTTTCAAAATGCACAGAGAAAGGTGTGACAGCAGCAGAGTGGCGCAGCGGAAGCGTGCTGGGCCCATAACCCAGAGGTCGATGGATCGAAACCATCCTCTGCTAAGCAATTTGTTTTTGTTCAAATTTGTAATTCCGTTGGCAATCAAATCCCCAAACCTTTCGGTTAACAGCCGAACGCGCTAACCAATTGCGCCACAGAGACTAAGCACGTGAGGCGAGAGAGCTACGTGGACTAACAAGATTTTGCTCTCACAATGTCTAAATGCTTTTTCAGAGGTTACAGCATCCTCTGCTTTCAAATGCAGCTATGGTTCTTTATCTGCATGCAAATGTAGGTGGAGCCAGCTTCTCCCTTTCAAAATGCACAGAGAAAGGTGTGACAGCAGCAGAGTGGCGCAGCGGAAGCGTGCTGGGCCCATAACCCAGAGGTCGATGGATCGAAACCATCCTCTGCTAAGCAATTTGTTTTTGTTCAAATTTGTAATTCCGTTGGCAATCAAATCCCCAAACCTTAAGAGAAATTCACTTTTCCATGGGTTTTCACTGCTTTCGTTATGTTACCATCCACATCTGAGGTTTTATTGGTTTTAAGTCAATCGATGATAGCTTGCCTGTTAATTTCAAGAAAAATTGCACTTTCTGACCACTCTGTCAACATGTCTGTGTGACGTAACAGATTTCCAAACATTTCTATAGAGATCTCCTTTACGTCCTCACTTAACATGTTTAATGAATGTCTTTGGGGTTGTTATTTGTTTTCTTCTATACAATCTGTAGCCTCCGTTTGAATGTAATGTGTTGTTGCAGAAACATTAAAGCTAATTTTACTCTTTGCTGCTGTTTTTCTTTCCTTTTTTTTCTGTTTGGTTAGCGCATGCTTTGCCCATTCCATGTTAAAAATGAATCATCCCAGAGTGGAGTTGATCACCAAACTTTCCGTGCCCATCAAACGTTGCTAAGCTTGATGCAGTGAGGCATTAAAGTCGATTGCTTGTATTTGGACTGTTAACTCCGAGTGAAATGGCACTTTCTGATCATCTGGCACGTCCGTGCGTGTCTTCAAGTTTCAAAACACTTTCCTTAAAAAATTGTCTTCCAACGCTTTTAACATGCTGATATTTCTCTATTCCGTTTGCAGCCAGCCGTCTTCAATGTTTTTGCTGTTGTTTTTGATGTTTTTGTGGGAAAGATGAGGATTTTCATATTTTTTTTGCTTATTGGTTAGCAAATGCTTTGCCCCTCCTGCATTGAAAAAGGAATGGTCCCGGAGTGGGGTTTCAACAGCACGCTTCGGGCGCTCATCACATGCTGATATGAGAAATGCAATGTGTTTGAAATTGCAGACACTTTCCCAATGAATGACGATGGATAGGAGCAGTCCCCTGTTCAGGTTCCCTTTGATCGAGCCCAATTTTCTGGCCAATCGGTTGACAACGGAATGAAGAATGAACTTCCTGTTCACTTCTGATGATGTTTTACGTGCTTTTGATGAAGTTTCAATTGGAAAGCACCGTCATAGATATGACGTCACCCTTCCTTTTAAACATGGTTTTGTGAAGGGTCTCCACCTATGTTAATCAATTTGCAGTCACCGTATTTGCGTTTGAAAGGTAACTATTTTGTGCTCCTTTTTTGCTTCTCGGTTAAAAAAACTCAAGTGTCTCAAAACGTCCCTGGGTGGGCTTGAACCACCAACCTTTCGGTTAACAGCCGAATGCGCTAACCAATTGCGCCACAGAGACTAAGCACGTGAGGCGAGAGAGCTACGTGGACTAACAAGATTTTGCTCTCACAATGTCTAAATGCTTTTTCAGAGGTTACAGCATCCTCTGCTTTCAAATGCAGCTATGGTTCTTTATCTGCATGCAAATGTAGGTGGAGCCAGCTTCTCCCTTTCAAAATGCACAGAGAAAGGTGTGACAGCAGCAGAGTGGCGCAGCGGAAGCGTGCTGGGCCCATAACCCAGAGGTCGATGGATCGAAACCATCCTCTGCTAAGCAATTTGTTTTTGTTCAAATTTGTAATTCCGTTGGCAATCAAATCCCCAAACCTTAAGAGAAATTCACTTTTCCATGGGTTTTCACTGCTTTCGTTATGTTACCATCCACATCTGAGGTTTTATTGGTTTTAAGTCAATCGATGATAGCTTGCCTGTTAATTTCAAGAAAAATTGCACTTTCTGACCACTCTGTCAACATGTCTGTGTGACGTAACAGATTTCCAAACATTTCTATAGAGATCTCCTTTACGTCCTCACTTAACATGTTTAAGGAATGTCTTTGGGGTTGTTATTTGTTTTCTTCTATACAATCTGTAGCCTCCGTTTGAATGTAATGTGTTGTTGCAGAAACATTAAAGCTAATTTTACTCTTTGCTGCTGTTTTTCTTTCCTTTTTTTCTGTTTGGTTAGCGCATGCTTTGCCCATTCCATGTTAAAAATGAATCATCCCAGAGTGGAGTTGATCACCAAACTTTCCGTGCCCATCAAACGTTGCTAAGCTTGATGCAGTGAGGCATTAAAGTCGATTGCTTGTATTTGGACTGTTAACTCCGAGTGAAATGGCACTTTCTGATCATCTGGCACGTCCGTGCGTGTCTTCAAGTTTCAAAACACTTTCCTTAAAAAATTGTCTTCCAACGCTTTTAACATGCTTGTATGATATTTCTCTATTCCGTTTGCAGCCAGCCGTCTTCAATGTTTTTGCTGTTGTTTTTGATGTTTTTGTGGGAAAGATGAGGATTTTCATATTTTTTTGCTTATTGGTTAGCAAATGCTTTGCCCCTCCTGAAAAAGGAATGGTCCCGGAGTGGGGTTTCAACAGCACGCTTCGGGCGCTCATCACATGCTGATATGAGAAATGCAATGTGTTTGAAATTGCAGACACTTTCCCAATGAATGACGATGGATAGGAGCAGTCCCCTGTTCAGGTTCCCTTTGATCGAGCCCAATTTTCTGGCCAATCGGTTGACAACGGAATGAAGAATGAACTTCCTGTTCACTTCTGATGATGTTTTACGTGCTTTTGATGAAGTTTCAATTGGAAAGCACCGTCATAGATATGACGTCACCCTTCCTTTTAAACATGGTTTTGTGAAGGGTCTCCACCTATGTTAATCAATTTGCAATCACCGTATTTGCGTTTGAAAGGTAACTATTTTGTGCTCCTTTTTTGCTTCTCGGTTAAAAAAACTCAAGTGTCTCAAAACGTCCCTGGGTGGGCTTGAACCACCAACCTTTCGGTTAACAGCCGAACGCGCTAACCAATTGCGCCACAGAGACTAAGCACGTGAGGCGAGAGGCGAGAGGCGAGAGGCGAGAGGCGAGAGAGCTACGTGGACTAACAAGATTTTGCTCTCACAATGTCTAAATGCTTTTTCAGAGGTTACGGCATCCTCTGCTTTCAAATGCAGCTATGGTTCTTTATCTGCATGCAAATGTAGGTGGAGCCAGCTTCTCCCTTTCAAAATGCACAGAGAAAGGTGTGACAGCAGCAGAGTGGCGCAGCGGAAGCGTGCTGGGCCCATAACCCAGAGGTCGATGGATCGAAACCATCCTCTGCTAAGCAATTTGTTTTTGTTCAAATTTGTAATTCCGTTGGCAATCAAATCCCCAAACCTTAAGAGAAATTCACTTTTCCATGGGTTTTCACTGCTTTCGTTATGTTACCATCCACATCTGAGGTTTTATTGGTTTTAAGTCAATCGATGATAGCTTGCCTGTTAATTTCAAGAAAAATTGCACTTTCTGACCACTCTGTCAACATGTCTGTGTGACGTAACAGATTTCCAAACATTTCTATAGAGATCTCCTTTACGTCCTCACTTAACATGTTTAATGAATGTCTTTGGGGTTGTTATTTGTTTTCTTCTATACAATCTGTAGCCTCCGTTTGAATGTAATGTGTTGTTGCAGAAACATTAAAGCTAATTTTACTCTTTGCTGCTGTTTTTCTTTCCTTTTTTTTCTGTTTGGTTAGCGCATGCTTTGCCCATTCCATGTTAAAAATGAATCATCCCAGAGTGGAGTTGATCACCAAACTTTCCGTGCCCATCAAACGTTGCTAAGCTTGATGCAGTGAGGCATTAAAGTCGATTGCTTGTATTTGGACTGTTAACTCCGAGTGAAATGGCACTTTCTGATCATCTGGCACGTCCGTGCGTGTCTTCAAGTTTCAAAACACTTTCCTTAAAAAATTGTCTTCCAACGCTTTTAACATGCTGATATTTCTCTATTCCGTTTGCAGCCAGCCGTCTTCAATGTTTTTGCTGTTGTTTTTGATGTTTTTGTGGGAAAGATGAGGATTTTCATATTTTTTTGCTTATTGGTTAGCAAATGCTTTGCCCCTCCTGCATTGAAAAAGGAATGGTCCCGGAGTGGGGTTTCAACAGCACGCTTCGGGCGCTCATCACATGCTGATATGAGAAATGCAATGTGTTTGAAATTGCAGACACTTTCCCAATGAATGACGATGGATAGGAGCAGTCCCCTGTTCAGGTTCCCTTTGATCGAGCCCAATTTTCTGGCCAATCGGTTGACAACGGAATGAAGAATGAACTTCCTGTTCACTTCTGATGATGTTTTACGTGCTTTTGATGAAGTTTCAATTGGAAAGCACCGTCATAGATATGACGTCACCCTTCCTTTTAAACATGGTTTTGTGAAGGGTCTCCACCTATGTTAATCAATTTGCAGTCACCGTATTTGCGTTTGAAAGGTAACTATTTTGTGCTCCTTTTTTGCTTCTCGGTTAAAAAAACTCAAGTGTCTCAAAACATCCCTGGGTGGGCTTGAACCACCAACCTTTCGGTTAACAGCCGAACGCGCTAACCAATTGCGCCACAGAGACTAAGCACGTGAGGCGAGAGAGCTACGTGGACTAACAAGATTTTGCTCTCACAATGTCTAAATGCTTTTTCAGAGGTTACGGCATCCTCTGCTTTCAAATGCAGCTATGGTTCTTTATCTGCATGCAAATGTAGGTGGAGCCAGCTTCTCCCTTTCAAAATGCACAGAGAAAGGTGTGACAGCAGCAGAGTGGCGCAGCGGAAGCGTGCTGGGCCCATAACCCAGAGGTCGATGGATCGAAACCATCCTCTGCTAAGCAATTTGTTTTTGTTCAAATTTGTAATTCCATTGGCAATCAAATCCCCAAACCTTAAGAGAAATTCACTTTTCCATGGGTTTTCACTGCTTTCGTTATGTTACCATCCACATCTGAGGTTTTATTGGTTTTAAGTCAATCGATGATAGCTTGCCTGTTAATTTCAAGAAAAATTGCACTTTCTGACCACTCTGTCAACATGTCTGTGTGACGTAACAGATTTCCAAACATTTCTATAGAGATCTCCTTTACGTCCTCACTTAACATGTTTAATGAATGTCTTTGGGGTTGTTATTTGTTTTCTTCTATACAATCTGTAGCCTCCGTTTGAATGTAATGTGTTGTTGCAGAAACATTAAAGCTAATTTTACTCTTTGCTGCTGTTTTTCTTTCCTTTTTTTTCTGTTTGGTTAGCGCATGCTTTGCCCATTCCATGTTAAAAATGAATCATCCCAGAGTGGAGTTGATCACCAAACTTTCCGTGCCCATCAAACGTTGCTAAGCTTGATGCAGTGAGGCATTAAAGTCGATTGCTTGTATTTGGACTGTTAACTCCGAGTGAAATGGCACTTTCTGATCATCTGGCACGTCCGTGCGTGTCTTCAAGTTTCAAAACACTTTCCTTAAAAAATTGTCTTCCAACGCTTTTAACATGCTTGTATGATATTTCTCTATTCCGTTTGCAGCCAGCCGTCTTCAATGTTTTTGCTGTTGTTTTTGATGTTTTTGTGGGAAAGATGAGGATTTTCATATTTTTTTGCTTATTGGTTAGCAAATGCTTTGCCCCTCCTGCATTGAAAAAGGAATGGTCCCGGAGTGGGGTTTCAACAGCACGCTTCGGGCGCTCATCACATGCTGATATGAGAAATGCAATGTGTTTGAAATTGCAGACACTTTCCCAATGAATGACGATGGATAGGAGCAGTCCCCTGTTCAGGTTCCCTTTGATCGAGCCCAATTTTCTGGCCAATCGGTTGACAACGGAATGAAGAATGAACTTCCTGTTCACTTCTGATGATGTTTTACGTGCTTTTGAAGAAATTTCAATTGGAAAGCACCGTCATAGATATGACGTCACCCTTCCTTTTAAACATGGTGTGGCGAAACCGAACTCGCCACGTGTCCTTGGAGGGGGCTGCTTGCCCGCCTCTTGCCTTTGGACTATGGACCAGACTTTATGGGAATGTGATACCCCAGATAGCCATACCATGGAGCCTATCTATATAATAAAAGACTATGGGAAAGACTTTAGCTCCATGGCAATTGTACTGTGTGAGTAGGATCTGCGCGCTATTCGGTAGTTTTGTGCGTGCAGATCCCAGCTATCTGGGGATAGGTGAAATGTCTGTGTGTTATGTGTAAATGTGACTTTATGTATTTTAAAGTGTTTTATGTTGTTTTGCAACCATGTGGTTAATGGAGTCTGCCTTTAGTCCTGGGTAATTGGATTACTTCTCCAATTAACTCCAGGGCAGAAGGGAGGAAACCAGGGTGCATTGTGGGGATGTTTTTCTGCCAGCCAGAAAGGAACAAAAGATACTTTTAGTAACTTTTTAACCCCTGGTCGGATTCATGCCATTTTTTAATATGTTGTTCCCCTGAATGGATTGATTGTGGATATGTATTTTTATGTGAATGTGATGTATGGTTTTAACCCCTTAAGGACCAAACTTCTGGAATAAAATGGAATAATGACGTGTCACACACGTCATGTGTCCTTAAGGGGTTAAAGTTATGAAAGTTGTGTAAAAGTATATTTTACACTGTATGCATAATGGGATTATGTGTCACACTAAGGGGAGGGGATGTGTGGGAGGTAACATCTATGTCATTGGTTCTTTTATGCCTCCCCCTGGGTGTGGCCTGTATGTGTGAGTTGGAAATAAAAGCCAGGCTGGATGAGCCAGTCCAGAGTTCCTGTTTTAACCTCAAAGTGATGTGTCGTCTCATTATTGGGGGAAGGATTTATTGTATGCTGTTCCAGTTGACTGCTAGGGGTACAAGCCTATTCGTATGGTTCCTATTCAATGGTCTACAGCATTCATACACTTGGGAGAATTTAAAGGTTTCTTGGATTCGGTGATTATGGTGTCTGCCAGAGTGCTTGGAGCCCTCAGGAAGCACTAGGAGCATCCATTAACGGAGGTACCAAGTCGGGGTGCCAGGTGATCCGTTACACATGGTTTTGTGAAGGGTCTCCACCTATGTTAATCAATTTGCAATCACCGTCTTTGCGTTTGAAAGGTAACTATTTTGTGCTCCTTTTTTGCTTCTCGGTTAAAAAAACTCAAGTGTCTCAAAACGTCCCTGGGTGGGCTTGAACCACCAACCTTTCGGTTAACAGCCGAACGCGCTAACCAATTGCGCCACAGAGACTAAGCACGTGAGGCGAGAGGCGAGAGGCGAGAGGCGAGAGGCGAGAGGCGAGAGGCGAGAGGCGAGAGGCGAGAGGCGAGAGGCGAGAGAGCTACGTGGACTAACAAGATTTTGCTCTCACAATGTCTAAATGCTTTTTCAGAGGTTACGGCATCCTCTGCTTTCAAATGCAGCTATGGTTCTTTATCTGCATGCAAATGTAGGTGGAGCCAGCTTCTCCCTTTCAAAATGCACAGAGAAAGGTGTGACAGCAGCAGAGTGGCGCAGCGGAAGCGTGCTAGGCCCATAACCCAGAGGTCGATGGATCGAAACCATCCTCTGCTAAGCAATTTGTTTTTGTTCAAATTTGTAATTCCGTTGGCAATCAAATCCCCAAACCTTAAGAGAAATTCACTTTTCCATGGGTTTTCACTGCTTTCGTTATGTTACCATCCACATCTGAGGTTTTATTGGTTTTAAGTCAATCGATGATAGCTTGCCTGTTAATTTCAAGAAAAATTGCACTTTCTGACCACTCTGTCAACATGTCTGTGTGACGTAACAGATTTCCAAACATTTCTATAGAGATCTCCTTTACGTCCTCACTTAACATGTTTAATGAATGTCTTTGGGGTTGTTATTTGTTTTCTTCTATACAATCTGTAGCCTCCGTTTGAATGTAATGTGTTGTTGCAGAAACATTAAAGCTAATTTTACTCTTTGCTGCTGTTTTTCTTTCCTTTTTTTTCTGTTTGGTTAGCGCATGCTTTGCCCATTCCATGTTAAAAATGAATCATCCCAGAGTGGAGTTGATCACCAAACTTTCCGTGCCCATCAAACGTTGCTAAGCTTGATGCAGTGAGGCATTAAAGTCGATTGCTTGTATTTGGACTGTTAACTCCGAGTGAAATGGCACTTTCTGATCATCTGGCACGTCCGTGCGTGTCTTCAAGTTTCAAAACACTTTCCTTAAAAAATTGTCTTCCAACGCTTTTAACATGCTTGTATGATATTTCTCTATTCCGTTTGCAGCCAGCCGTCTTCAATGTTTTTGCTGTTGTTTTTGATGTTTTTGTGGGAAAGATGAGGATTTTCATATTTTTTTGCTTATTGGTTAGCAAATGCTTTGCCCCTCCTGCATTGAAAAAGGAATGGTCCCGGAGTGGGGTTTCAACAGCACGCTTCGGGCGCTCATCACATGCTGATATGAGAAATGCAATGTGTTTGAAATTGCAGACACTTTCCCAATGAATGACGATGGATAGGAGCAGTCCCCTGTTCAGGTTCCCTTTGATCGAGCCCAATTTTCTGGCCAATCGGTTGACAACGGAATGAAGAATGAACTTCCTGTTCACTTCTGATGATGTTTTACGTGCTTTTGATGAAGTTTCAATTGGAAAGCACCGTCATAGATATGACGTCACCCTTCCTTTTAAACATGGTTTTGTGAAGGGTCTCCACCTATGTTAATCAATTTGCAGTCACCGTCTTTGCGTTTGAAAGGTAACTATTTTGTGCTCCTTTTTTGCTTCTCGGTTAAAAAAACTCAAGTGTCTCAAAACGTCCCTGGGTGGGCTTGAACCACCAACCTTTCGGTTAACAGCCGAACGCGCTAACCAATTGCGCCACAGAGACTAAGCACGTGAGGCGAGAGAGCTACGTGGACTAACAAGATTTTGCTCTCACAATGTCTAAATGCTTTTTCAGAGGTTACGGCATCCTCTGCTTTCAAATGCAGCTATGGTTCTTTATCTGCATGCAAATGTAGGTGGAGCCAGCTTCTCCCTTTCAAAATGCACAGAGAAAGGTGTGACAGCAGCAGAGTGGCGCAGCGGAAGCGTGCTGGGCCCATAACCCAGAGGTCGATGGATCGAAACCATCCTCTGCTAAGCAATTTGTTTTTGTTCAAATTTGTAATTCCGTTGGCAATCAAATCCCCAAACCTTAAGAGAAATTCACTTTTCCATGGGTTTTCACTGCTTTCGTTATGTTACCATCCACATCTGAGGTTTTATTGGTTTTAAGTCAATCGATGATAGCTTGCCTGTTAATTTCAAGAAAAATTGCACTTTCTGACCACTCTGTCAACATGTCTGTGTGACGTAACAGATTTCCAAACATTTCTATAGAGATCTCCTTTACATCCTCACTTAACATGTTTAATGAATGTCTTTGGGGTTGTTATTTGTTTTCTTCTATACAATCTGTAGCCTCCGTTTGAATGTAATGTGTTGTTGCAGAAACATTAAAGCTAATTTTACTCTTTGCTGCTGTTTTTCTTTCCTTTTTTTTCTGTTTGGTTAGCGCATGCTTTGCCCATTCCATGTTAAAAATGAATCATCCCAGAGTGGAGTTGATCACCAAACTTTCCGTGCCCATCAAACGTTGCTAAGCTTGATGCAGTGAGGCATTAAAGTCGATTGCTTGTATTTGGACTGTTAACTCCGAGTGAAATGGCACTTTCTGATCATCTGGCACGTCCGTGCGTGTCTTCAAGTTTCAAAACACTTTCCTTAAAAAATTGTCTTCCAACGCTTTTAACATGCTTGTATGATATTTCTCTATTCCGTTTGCAGCCAGCCGTCTTCAATGTTTTTGCTGTTGTTTTTGATGTTTTTGTGGGAAAGATGAGGATTTTCATATTTTTTTGCTTATTGGTTAGCAAATGCTTTGCCCCTCCTGAAAAAGGAATGGTCCCGGAGTGGGGTTTCAACAGCACGCTTCGGGCGCTCATCACATGCTGATATGAGAAATGCAATGTGTTTGAAATTGCAGACACTTTCCCAATGAATGACGATGGATAGGAGCAGTCCCCTGTTCAGGTTCCCTTTGATCGAGCCCAATTTTCTGGCCAATCGGTTGACAACGGAATGAAGAATGAACTTCCTGTTCACTTCTGATGATGTTTTACGTGCTTTTGATGAAGTTTCAATTGGAAAGCACCGTCATAGATATGACGTCACCCTTCCTTTTAAACATGGTTTTGTGAAGGGTCTCCACCTATGTTAATCAATTTGCAATCACCGTATTTGCGTTTGAAAGGTAACTATTTTGTGCTCCTTTTTTGCTTCTCGGTTAAAAAAACTCAAGTGTCTCAAAACGTCCCTGGGTGGGCTTGAACCACCAACCTTTCGGTTAACAGCCGAACGCGCTAACCAATTGCGCCACAGAGACTAAGCACGTGAGGCGAGAGGCGAGAGGCGAGAGGCGAGAGAGCTACGTGGACTAACAAGATTTTGCTCTCACAATGTCTAAATGCTTTTTCAGAGGTTACGGCATCCTCTGCTTTCAAATGCAGCTATGGTTCTTTATCTGCATGCAAATGTAGGTGGAGCCAGCTTCTCCCTTTCAAAATGCACAGAGAAAGGTGTGACAGCAGCAGAGTGGCGCAGCGGAAGCGTGCTTGGCCCATAACCCAGAGGTCGATGGATCGAAACCATCCTCTGCTAAGCAATTTGTTTTTGTTCAAATTTGTAATTCCGTTGGCAATCAAATCCCCAAACCTTAAGAGAAATTCACTTTTCCATGGGTTTTCACTGCTTTCGTTATGTTACCATCCACATCTGAGGTTTTATTGGTTTTAAGTCAATCGATGATAGCTTGCCTGTTAATTTCAAGAAAAATTGCACTTTCTGACCACTCTGTCAACATGTCTGTGTGACGTAACAGATTTCCAAACATTTCTATAGAGATCTCCTTTACGTCCTCACTTAACATGTTTAATGAATGTCTTTGGGGTTGTTATTTGTTTTCTTCTATACAATCTGTAGCCTCCGTTTGAATGTAATGTGTTGTTGCAGAAACATTAAAGCTAATTTTACTCTTTGCTGCTGTTTTTCTTTCCTTTTTTTTCTGTTTGGTTAGCGCATGCTTTGCCCATTCCATGTTAAAAATGAATCATCCCAGAGTGGAGTTGATCACCAAACTTTCCGTGCCCATCAAACGTTGCTAAGCTTGATGCAGTGAGGCATTAAAGTCGATTGCTTGTATTTGGACTGTTAACTCCGAGTGAAATGGCACTTTCTGATCATCTGGCACGTCCGTGCGTGTCTTCAAGTTTCAAAACACTTTCCTTAAAAAATTGTCTTCCAACGCTTTTAACATGCTGATATTTCTCTATTCCGTTTGCAGCCAGCCGTCTTCAATGTTTTTGCTGTTGTTTTTGATGTTTTTGTGGGAAAGATGAGGATTTTCATATTTTTTTGCTTATTGGTTAGCAAATGCTTTGCCCCTCCTGCATTGAAAAAGGAATGGTCCCGGAGTGGGGTTTCAACAGCACGCTTCGGGCGCTCATCACATGCTGATATGAGAAATGCAATGTGTTTGAAATTGCAGACACTTTCCCAATGAATGACGATGGATAGGAGCAGTCCCCTGTTCAGGTTCCCTTTGATCGAGCCCAATTTTCTGGCCAATCGGTTGACAACGGAATGAAGAATGAACTTCCTGTTCACTTCTGATGATGTTTTACGTGCTTTTGATGAAGTTTCAATTGGAAAGCACCGTCATAGATATGACGTCACCCTTCCTTTTAAACATGGTTTTGTGAAGGGTCTCCACCTATGTTAATCAATTTGCAGTCACCGTATTTGCGTTTGAAAGGTAACTATTTTGTGCTCCTTTTTTGCTTCTCGGTTAAAAAAACTCAAGTGTCTCAAAACATCCCTGGGTGGGCTTGAACCACCAACCTTTCGGTTAACAGCCGAACGCGCTAACCAATTGCGCCACAGAGACTAAGCACGTGAGGCGAGAGAGCTACGTGGACTAACAAGATTTTGCTCTCACAATGTCTAAATGCTTTTTCAGAGGTTACGGCATCCTCTGCTTTCAAATGCAGCTATGGTTCTTTATCTGCATGCAAATGTAGGTGGAGCCAGCTTCTCCCTTTCAAAATGCACAGAGAAAGGTGTGACAGCAGCAGAGTGGCGCAGCGGAAGCGTGCTGGGCCCATAACCCAGAGGTCGATGGATCGAAACCATCCTCTGCTAAGCAATTTGTTTTTGTTCAAATTTGTAATTCCATTGGCAATCAAATCCCCAAACCTTAAGAGAAATTCACTTTTCCATGGGTTTTCACTGCTTTCGTTATGTTACCATCCACATCTGAGGTTTTATTGGTTTTAAGTCAATCGATGATAGCTTGCCTGTTAATTTCAAGAAAAATTGCACTTTCTGACCACTCTGTCAACATGTCTGTGTGACGTAACAGATTTCCAAACATTTCTATAGAGATCTCCTTTACGTCCTCACTTAACATGTTTAATGAATGTCTTTGGGGTTGTTATTTGTTTTCTTCTATACAATCTGTAGCCTCCGTTTGAATGTAATGTGTTGTTGCAGAAACATTAAAGCTAATTTTACTCTTTGCTGCTGTTTTTCTTTCCTTTTTTTTCTGTTTGGTTAGCGCATGCTTTGCCCATTCCATGTTAAAAATGAATCATCCCAGAGTGGAGTTGATCACCAAACTTTCCGTGCCCATCAAACGTTGCTAAGCTTGATGCAGTGAGGCATTAAAGTCGATTGCTTGTATTTGGACTGTTAACTCCGAGTGAAATGGCACTTTCTGATCATCTGGCACGTCCGTGCGTGTCTTCAAGTTTCAAAACACTTTCCTTAAAAAATTGTCTTCCAACGCTTTTAACATGCTTGTATGATATTTCTCTATTCCGTTTGCAGCCAGCCGTCTTCAATGTTTTTGCTGTTGTTTTTGATGTTTTTGTGGGAAAGATGAGGATTTTCATATTTTTTTGCTTATTGGTTAGCAAATGCTTTGCCCCTCCTGCATTGAAAAAGGAATGGTCCCGGAGTGGGGTTTCAACAGCACGCTTCGGGCGCTCATCACATGCTGATATGAGAAATGCAATGTGTTTGAAATTGCAGACACTTTCCCAATGAATGACGATGGATAGGAGCAGTCCCCTGTTCAGGTTCCCTTTGATCGAGCCCAATTTTCTGGCCAATCGGTTGACAACGGAATGAAGAATGAACTTCCTGTTCACTTCTGATGATGTTTTACGTGCTTTTGAAGAAATTTCAATTGGAAAGCACCGTCATAGATATGACGTCACCCTTCCTTTTAAACATGGTGTGGCGAAACCGAACTCGCCACGTGTCCTTGGAGGGGGCTGCTTGCCCGCCTCTTGCCTTTGGACTATGGACCAGACTTTATGGGAATGTGATACCCCAGATAGCCATACCATGGAGCCTATCTATATAATAAAAGACTATGGGAAAGACTTTAGCTCCATGGCAATTGTACTGTGTGAGTAGGATCTGCGCGCTATTCGGTAGTTTTGTGCGTGCAGATCCCAGCTATCTGGGGATAGGTGAAATGTCTGTGTGTTATGTGTAAATGTGACTTTATGTATTTTAAAGTGTTTTATGTTGTTTTGCAACCATGTGGTTAATGGAGTCTGCCTTTAGTCCTGGGTAATTGGATTACTTCTCCAATTAACTCCAGGGCAGAAGGGAGGAAACCAGGGTGCATTGTGGGGATGTTTTTCTGCCAGCCAGAAAGGAACAAAAGATACTTTTAGTAACTTTTTAACCCCTGGTCGGATTCATGCCATTTTTTAATATGTTGTTCCCCTGAATGGATTGATTGTGGATATGTATTTTTATGTGAATGTGATGTATGGTTTTAAAGTTATGAAAGTTGTGTAAAAGTATATTTTACACTGTATGCATAATGGGATTATGTGTCACACTAAGGGGAGGGGATGTGTGGGAGGTAACATCTATGTCATTGGTTCTTTTATGCCTCCCCCTGGGTGTGGCCTGTATGTGTGAGTTGGAAATAAAAGCCAGGCTGGATGAGCCAGTCCAGAGTTCCTGTTTTAACCTCAAAGTGATGTGTCGTCTCATTATTGGGGGAAGGATTTATTGTATGCTGTTCCAGTTGACTGCTAGGGGTACAAGCCTATTCGTATGGTTCCTATTCAATGGTCTACAGCATTCATACACTTGGGAGAATTTAAAGGTTTCTTGGATTCGGTGATTATGGTGTCTGCCAGAGTGCTTGGAGCCCTCAGGAAGCACTAGGAGCATCCATTAACGGAGGTACCAAGTCGGGGTGCCAGGTGATCCGTTACACATGGTTTTGTGAAGGGTCTCCACCTATGTTAATCAATTTGCAATCACCGTCTTTGCGTTTGAAAGGTAACTATTTTGTGCTCCTTTTTTGCTTCTCGGTTAAAAAAACTCAAGTGTCTCAAAACGTCCCTGGGTGGGCTTGAACCACCAACCTTTCGGTTAACAGCCGAACGCGCTAACCAATTGCGCCACAGAGACTAAGCACGTGAGGCGAGAGAGCTACGTGGACTAACAAGATTTTGCTCTCACAATGTCTAAATGCTTTTTCAGAGGTTACGGCATCCTCTGCTTTCAAATGCAGCTATGGTTCTTTATCTGCATGCAAATGTAGGTGGAGCCAGCTTCTCCCTTTCAAAATGCACAGAGAAAGGTGTGACAGCAGCAGAGTGGCGCAGCGGAAGCGTGCTGGGCCCATAACCCAGAGGTCGATGGATCGAAACCATCCTCTGCTAAGCAATTTGTTTTTGTTCAAATTTGTAATTCCGTTGGCAATCAAATCCCCAAACCTTAAGAGAAATTCACTTTTCCATGGGTTTTCACTGCTTTCGTTATGTTACCATCCACATCTGAGGTTTTATTGGTTTTAAGTCAATCGATGATAGCTTGCCTGTTAATTTCAAGAAAAATTGCACTTTCTGACCACTCTGTCAACATGTCTGTGTGACGTAACAGATTTCCAAACATTTCTATAGAGATCTCCTTTACATCCTCACTTAACATGTTTAATGAATGTCTTTGGGGTTGTTATTTGTTTTCTTCTATACAATCTGTAGCCTCCGTTTGAATGTAATGTGTTGTTGCAGAAACATTAAAGCTAATTTTACTCTTTGCTGCTGTTTTTCTTTCCTTTTTTTTCTGTTTGGTTAGCGCATGCTTTGCCCATTCCATGTTAAAAATGAATCATCCCAGAGTGGAGTTGATCACCAAACTTTCCGTGCCCATCAAACGTTGCTAAGCTTGATGCAGTGAGGCATTAAAGTCGATTGCTTGTATTTGGACTGTTAACTCCGAGTGAAATGGCACTTTCTGATCATCTGGCACGTCCGTGCGTGTCTTCAAGTTTCAAAACACTTTCCTTAAAAAATTGTCTTCCAACGCTTTTAACATGCTTGTATGATATTTCTCTATTCCGTTTGCAGCCAGCCGTCTTCAATGTTTTTGCTGTTGTTTTTGATGTTTTTGTGGGAAAGATGAGGATTTTCATATTTTTTTGCTTATTGGTTAGCAAATGCTTTGCCCCTCGTGCATTGAAAAAGGAATGGTCCCGGAGTGGGGTTTCAACAGCACGCTTCGGGCGCTCATCACATGCTGATATGAGAAATGCAATGTGTTTGAAATTGCAGACACTTTCCCAATGAATGACGATGGATAGGAGCAGTCCCCTGTTCAGGTTCCCTTTGATCGAGCCCAATTTTCTGGCCAATCGGTTGACAACGGAATGAAGAATGAACTTCCTGTTCACTTCTGATGATGTTTTACGTGCTTTTGATGAAGTTTCAATTGGAAAGCACCGTCATAGATATGACGTCACCCTTCCTTTTAAACATGGTTTTGTGAAGGGTCTCCACCTATGTTAATCAATTTGCAATCACCGTATTTGCGTTTGAAAGGTAACTATTTTGTGCTCCTTTTTTGCTTCTCGGTTAAAAAAACTCAAGTGTCTCAAAACGTCCCTGGGTGGGCTTGAACCACCAACCTTTCGGTTAACAGCCGAACGCGCTAACCAATTGCGCCACAGAGACTAAGCACGTGAGGCGAGAGGCGAGAGGCGAGAGGCGAGAGAGCTACGTGGACTAACAAGATTTTGCTCTCACAATGTCTAAATGCTTTTTCAGAGGTTACGGCATCCTCTGCTTTCAAATGCAGCTATGGTTCTTTATCTGCATGCAAATGTAGGTGGAGCCAGCTTCTCCCTTTCAAAATGCACAGAGAAAGGTGTGACAGCAGCAGAGTGGCGCAGCGGAAGCGTGCTTGGCCCATAACCCAGAGGTCGATGGATCGAAACCATCCTCTGCTAAGCAATTTGTTTTTGTTCAAATTTGTAATTCCGTTGGCAATCAAATCCCCAAACCTTAAGAGAAATTCACTTTTCCATGGGTTTTCACTGCTTTCGTTATGTTACCATCCACATCTGAGGTTTTATTGGTTTTAAGTCAATCGATGATAGCTTGCCTGTTAATTTCAAGAAAAATTGCACTTTCTGACCACTCTGTCAACATGTCTGTGTGACGTAACAGATTTCCAAACATTTCTATAGAGATCTCCTTTACGTCCTCACTTAACATGTTTAATGAATGTCTTTGGGGTTGTTATTTGTTTTCTTCTATACAATCTGTAGCCTCCGTTTGAATGTAATGTGTTGTTGCAGAAACATTAAAGCTAATTTTACTCTTTGCTGCTGTTTTTCTTTCCTTTTTTTTCTGTTTGGTTAGCGCATGCTTTGCCCATTCCATGTTAAAAATGAATCATCCCAGAGTGGAGTTGATCACCAAACTTTCCGTGCCCATCAAACGTTGCTAAGCTTGATGCAGTGAGGCATTAAAGTCGATTGCTTGTATTTGGACTGTTAACTCCGAGTGAAATGGCACTTTCTGATCATCTGGCACGTCCGTGCGTGTCTTCAAGTTTCAAAACACTTTCCTTAAAAAATTGTCTTCCAACGCTTTTAACATGCTGATATTTCTCTATTCCGTTTGCAGCCAGCCGTCTTCAATGTTTTTGCTGTTGTTTTTGATGTTTTTGTGGGAAAGATGAGGATTTTCATATTTTTTTGCTTATTGGTTAGCAAATGCTTTGCCCCTCCTGCATTGAAAAAGGAATGGTCCCGGAGTGGGGTTTCAACAGCACGCTTCGGGCGCTCATCACATGCTGATATGAGAAATGCAATGTGTTTGAAATTGCAGACACTTTCCCAATGAATGACGATGGATAGGAGCAGTCCCCTGTTCAGGTTCCCTTTGATCGAGCCCAATTTTCTGGCCAATCGGTTGACAACGGAATGAAGAATGAACTTCCTGTTCACTTCTGATGATGTTTTACGTGCTTTTGATGAAGTTTCAATTGGAAAGCACCGTCATAGATATGACGTCACCCTTCCTTTTAAACATGGTTTTGTGAAGGGTCTCCACCTATGTTAATCAATTTGCAGTCACCGTATTTGCGTTTGAAAGGTAACTATTTTGTGCTCCTTTTTTGCTTCTCGGTTAAAAAAACTCAAGTGTCTCAAAACATCCCTGGGTGGGCTTGAACCACCAACCTTTCGGTTAACAGCCGAACGCGCTAACCAATTGCGCCACAGAGACTAAGCACGTGAGGCGAGAGAGCTACGTGGACTAACAAGATTTTGCTCTCACAATGTCTAAATGCTTTTTCAGAGGTTACGGCATCCTCTGCTTTCAAATGCAGCTATGGTTCTTTATCTGCATGCAAATGTAGGTGGAGCCAGCTTCTCCCTTTCAAAATGCACAGAGAAAGGTGTGACAGCAGCAGAGTGGCGCAGCGGAAGCGTGCTGGGCCCATAACCCAGAGGTCGATGGATCGAAACCATCCTCTGCTAAGCAATTTGTTTTTGTTCAAATTTGTAATTCCATTGGCAATCAAATCCCCAAACCTTAAGAGAAATTCACTTTTCCATGGGTTTTCACTGCTTTCGTTATGTTACCATCCACATCTGAGGTTTTATTGGTTTTAAGTCAATCGATGATAGCTTGCCTGTTAATTTCAAGAAAAATTGCACTTTCTGACCACTCTGTCAACATGTCTGTGTGACGTAACAGATTTCCAAACATTTCTATAGAGATCTCCTTTACGTCCTCACTTAACATGTTTAATGAATGTCTTTGGGGTTGTTATTTGTTTTCTTCTATACAATCTGTAGCCTCCGTTTGAATGTAATGTGTTGTTGCAGAAACATTAAAGCTAATTTTACTCTTTGCTGCTGTTTTTCTTTCCTTTTTTTTCTGTTTGGTTAGCGCATGCTTTGCCCATTCCATGTTAAAAATGAATCATCCCAGAGTGGAGTTGATCACCAAACTTTCCGTGCCCATCAAACGTTGCTAAGCTTGATGCAGTGAGGCATTAAAGTCGATTGCTTGTATTTGGACTGTTAACTCCGAGTGAAATGGCACTTTCTGATCATCTGGCACGTCCGTGCGTGTCTTCAAGTTTCAAAACACTTTCCTTAAAAAATTGTCTTCCAACGCTTTTAACATGCTTGTATGATATTTCTCTATTCCGTTTGCAGCCAGCCGTCTTCAATGTTTTTGCTGTTGTTTTTGATGTTTTTGTGGGAAAGATGAGGATTTTCATATTTTTTTGCTTATTGGTTAGCAAATGCTTTGCCCCTCCTGCATTGAAAAAGGAATGGTCCCGGAGTGGGGTTTCAACAGCACGCTTCGGGCGCTCATCACATGCTGATATGAGAAATGCAATGTGTTTGAAATTGCAGACACTTTCCCAATGAATGACGATGGATAGGAGCAGTCCCCTGTTCAGGTTCCCTTTGATCGAGCCCAATTTTCTGGCCAATCGGTTGACAACGGAATGAAGAATGAACTTCCTGTTCACTTCTGATGATGTTTTACGTGCTTTTGATGAAGTTTCAATTGGAAAGCACCGTCATAGATATGACGTCACCCTTCCTTTTAAACATGGTTTTGTGAAGGGTCTCCACCTATGTTAATCAATTTGCAATCACCGTATTTGCGTTTGAAAGGTAACTATTTTGTGCTCCTTTTTTGCTTCTCGGTTAAAAAAACTCAAGTGTCTCAAAACGTCCCTGGGTGGGCTTGAACCACCAACCTTTCGGTTAACAGCCGAACGCGCTAACCAATTGCGCCACAGAGACTAAGCACGTGAGGCGAGAGGCGAGAGGCGAGAGGCGAGAGGCGAGAGAGCTACGTGGACTAACAAGATTTTGCTCTCACAATGTCTAAATGCTTTTTCAGAGGTTACGGCATCCTCTGCTTTCAAATGCAGCTATGGTTCTTTATCTGCATGCAAATGTAGGTGGAGCCAGCTTCTCCCTTTCAAAATGCACAGAGAAAGGTGTGACAGCAGCAGAGTGGCGCAGCGGAAGCGTGCTGGGCCCATAACCCAGAGGTCGATGGATCGAAACCATCCTCTGCTAAGCAATTTGTTTTTGTTCAAATTTGTAATTCCGTTGGCAATCAAATCCCCAAACCTTAAGAGAAATTCACTTTTCCATGGGTTTTCACTGCTTTCGTTATGTTACCATCCACATCTGAGGTTTTATTGGTTTTAAGTCAATCGATGATAGCTTGCCTGTTAATTTCAAGAAAAATTGCACTTTCTGACCACTCTGTCAACATGTCTGTGTGACGTAACAGATTTCCAAACATTTCTATAGAGATCTCCTTTACGTCCTCACTTAACATGTTTAATGAATGTCTTTGGGGTTGTTATTTGTTTTCTTCTATACAATCTGTAGCCTCCGTTTGAATGTAATGTGTTGTTGCAGAAACATTAAAGCTAATTTTACTCTTTGCTGCTGTTTTTCTTTCCTTTTTTTTCTGTTTGGTTAGCGCATGCTTTGCCCATTCCATGTTAAAAATGAATCATCCCAGAGTGGAGTTGATCACCAAACTTTCCGTGCCCATCAAACGTTGCTAAGCTTGATGCAGTGAGGCATTAAAGTCGATTGCTTGTATTTGGACTGTTAACTCCGAGTGAAATGGCACTTTCTGATCATCTGGCACGTCCGTGCGTGTCTTCAAGTTTCAAAACACTTTCCTTAAAAAATTGTCTTCCAACGCTTTTAACATGCTTGTATGATATTTCTCTATTCCGTTTGCAGCCAGCCGTCTTCAATGTTTTTGCTGTTGTTTTTGATGTTTTTGTGGGAAAGATGAGGATTTTCATATTTTTTTGCTTATTGGTTAGCAAATGCTTTGCCCCTCGTGCATTGAAAAAGGAATGGTCCCGGAGTGGGGTTTCAACAGCACGCTTCGGGCGCTCATCACATGCTGATATGAGAAATGCAATGTGTTTGAAATTGCAGACACTTTCCCAATGAATGACGATGGATAGGAGCAGTCCCCTGTTCAGGTTCCCTTTGATCGAGCCCAATTTTCTGGCCAATCGGTTGACAACGGAATGAAGAATGAACTTCCTGTTCACTTCTGATGATGTTTTACGTGCTTTTGATGAAGTTTCAATTGGAAAGCACCGTCATAGATATGACGTCACCCTTCCTTTTAAACATGGTTTTGTGAAGGGTCTCCACCTATGTTAATCAATTTGCAATCACCGTATTTGCGTTTGAAAGGTAACTATTTTGTGCTCCTTTTTTGCTTCTCGGTTAAAAAAACTCAAGTGTCTCAAAACGTCCCTGGGTGGGCTTGAACCACCAACCTTTCGGTTAACAGCCGAACGCGCTAACCAATTGCGCCACAGAGACTAAGCACGTGAGGCGAGAGGCGAGAGGCGAGAGGCGAGAGAGCTACGTGGACTAACAAGATTTTGCTCTCACAATGTCTAAATGCTTTTTCAGAGGTTACGGCATCCTCTGCTTTCAAATGCAGCTATGGTTCTTTATCTGCATGCAAATGTAGGTGGAGCCAGCTTCTCCCTTTCAAAATGCACAGAGAAAGGTGTGACAGCAGCAGAGTGGCGCAGCGGAAGCGTGCTGGGCCCATAACCCAGAGGTCGATGGATCGAAACCATCCTCTGCTAAGCAATTTGTTTTTGTTCAAATTTGTAATTCCGTTGGCAATCAAATCCCCAAACCTTAAGAGAAATTCACTTTTCCATGGGTTTTCACTGCTTTCGTTATGTTACCATCCACATCTGAGGTTTTATTGGTTTTAAGTCAATCGATGATAGCTTGCCTGTTAATTTCAAGAAAAATTGCACTTTCTGACCACTCTGTCAACATGTCTGTGTGACGTAACAGATTTCCAAACATTTCTATAGAGATCTCCTTTACGTCCTCACTTAACATGTTTAATGAATGTCTTTGGGGTTGTTATTTGTTTTCTTCTATACAATCTGTAGCCTCCGTTTGAATGTAATGTGTTGTTGCAGAAACATTAAAGCTAATTTTACTCTTTGCTGCTGTTTTTCTTTCCTTTTTTTTCTGTTTGGTTAGCGCATGCTTTGCCCATTCCATGTTAAAAATGAATCATCCCAGAGTGGAGTTGATCACCAAACTTTCCGTGCCCATCAAACGTTGCTAAGCTTGATGCAGTGAGGCATTAAAGTCGATTGCTTGTATTTGGACTGTTAACTCCGAGTGAAATGGCACTTTCTGATCATCTGGCACGTCCGTGCGTGTCTTCAAGTTTCAAAACACTTTCCTTAAAAAATTGTCTTCCAACGCTTTTAACATACTTGTATGATATTTCTCTATTCCGTTTGCAGCCAGCCGTCTTCAATGTTTTTGCTGTTGTTTTTGATGTTTTTGTGGGAAAGATGAGGATTTTCATATTTTTTTGCTTATTGGTTAGCAAATGCTTTGCCCCTCCTGCATTGAAAAAGGAATGGTCCCGGAGTGGGGTTTCAACAGCACGCTTCGGGCGCTCATCACATGCTGATATGAGAAATGCAATGTGTTTGAAATTGCAGACACTTTCCCAATGAATGACGATGGATAGGAGCAGTCCCCTGTTCAGGTTCCCTTTGATCGAGCCCAATTTTCTGGCCAATCGGTTGACAACGGAATGAAGAATGAACTTCCTGTTCACTTCTGATGATGTTTTACGTGCTTTTGATGAAGTTTCAATTGGAAAGCACCGTCATAGATATGACGTCACCCTTCCTTTTAAACATGGTTTTGTGAAGGGTCTCCACCTATGTTAATCAATTTGCAATCACCGTATTTGCGTTTGAAAGGTAACTATTTTGTGCTCCTTTTTTGCTTCTCGGTTAAAAAAACTCAAGTGTCTCAAAACGTCCCTGGGTGGGCTTGAACCACCAACCTTTCGGTTAACAGCCGAACGCGCTAACCAATTGCGCCACAGAGACTAAGCACGTGAGGCGAGAGAGCTACGTGGACTAACAAGATTTTGCTCTCACAATGTCTAAATGCTTTTTCAGAGGTTACGGCATCCTCTGCTTTCAAATGCAGCTATGGTTCTTTATCTGCATGCAAATGTAGGTGGAGCCAGCTTCTCCCTTTCAAAATGCACAGAGAAAGGTGTGACAGCAGCAGAGTGGTGCAGCGGAAGCGTGCTGGGCCCATAACCCAGAGGTCGATGGATCGAAACCATCCTCTGCTAAGCAATTTGTTTTTGTTCAAATTTGTAATTCCGTTGGCAATCAAATCCCCAAACCTTAAGAGAAATTCACTTTTCCATGGGTTTTCACTGCTTTCGTTATGTTACCATCCACATCTGAGGTTTTATTGGTTTTAAGTCAATCGATGATAGCTTGCCTGTTAATTTCAAGAAAAATTGCACTTTCTGACCACTCTGTCAACATGTCTGTGTGACGTAACAGATTTCCAAACATTTCTATAGAGATCTCCTTTACGTCCTCACTTAACATGTTTAATGAATGTCTTTGGGGTTGTTATTTGTTTTCTTCTATACAATCTGTAGCCTCCGTTTGAATGTAATGTGTTGTTGCAGAAACATTATAGCTAATTTTACTCTTTGCTGCTGTTTTTCTTTCCTTTTTTTCTGTTTGGTTAGCGCATGCTTTGCCCATTCCATGTTAAAAATGAATCATCCCAGAGTGGAGTTGATCACCAAACTTTCCGTGCCCATCAAACGTTGCTAAGCTTGATGCAGTGAGGCATTAAAGTCGATTGCTTGTATTTGGACTGTTAACTCCGAGTGAAATGGCACTTTCTGATCATCTGGCACGTCCGTGCGTGTCTTCAAGTTTCAAAACACTTTCCTTAAAAAATTGTCTTCCAACGCTTTTAACATGCTTGTATGATATTTCTCTATTCCGTTTGCAGCCAGCCGTCTTCAATGTTTTTGCTGTTGTTTTTGATGTTTTTGTGGGAAAGATGAGGATTTTCATATTTTTTTGCTTATTGGTTAGCAAATGCTTTGCCCCTCCTGCATTGAAAAAGGAATGGTCCCGGAGTGGGGTTTCAACAGCACGCTTCGGGCGCTCATCACATGCTGATATGAGAAATGCAATGTGTTTGAAATTGCAGACACTTTCCCAATGAATGACGATGGATAGGAGCAGTCCCCTGTTCAGGTTCCCTTTGATCGAGCCCAATTTTCTGGCCAATCGGTTGACAACGGAATGAAGAATGAACTTCCTGTTCACTTCTGATGATGTTTTACGTGCTTTTGATGAAGTTTCAATTGGAAAGCACCGTCATAGATATGACGTCACCCTTCCTTTTAAACATGGTTTTGTGAAGGGTCTCCACCTATGTTAATCAATTTGCAATCACCGTCTTTGCGTTTGAAAGGTAACTATTTTGTGCTCCTTTTTTGCTTCTCGGTTAAAAAAACTCAAGTGTCTCAAAACGTCCCTGGGTGGGCTTGAACCACCAACCTTTCGGTTAACAGCCGAACGCGCTAACCAATTGCGCCACAGAGACTAAGCACGTGAGGCGAGAGGCGAGAGGCGAGAGGCGAGAGGCGAGAGGCGAGAGGCGAGAGGCGAGAGGCGAGAGGCGAGAGGCGAGAGAGCTACGTGGACTAACAAGATTTTGCTCTCACAATGTCTAAATGCTTTTTCAGAGGTTACGGCATCCTCTGCTTTCAAATGCAGCTATGGTTCTTTATCTGCATGCAAATGTAGGTGGAGCCAGCTTCTCCCTTTCAAAATGCACAGAGAAAGGTGTGACAGCAGCAGAGTGGCGCAGCGGAAGCGTGCTGGGCCCATAACCCAGAGGTCGATGGATCGAAACCATCCTCTGCTAAGCAATTTGTTTTTGTTCAAATTTGTAATTCCGTTGGCAATCAAATCCCCAAACCTTAAGAGAAATTCACTTTTCCATGGGTTTTCACTGCTTTCGTTATGTTACCATCCACATCTGAGGTTTTATTGGTTTTAAGTCAATCGATGATAGCTTGCCTGTTAATTTCAAGAAAAATTGCACTTTCTGACCACTCTGTCAACATGTCTGTGTGACGTAACAGATTTCCAAACATTTCTATAGAGATCTCCTTTACGTCCTCACTTAACATGTTTAATGAATGTCTTTGGGGTTGTTATTTGTTTTCTTCTATACAATCTGTAGCCTCCGTTTGAATGTAATGTGTTGTTGCAGAAACATTAAAGCTAATTTTACTCTTTGCTGCTGTTTTTCTTTCCTTTTTTTTCTGTTTGGTTAGCGCATGCTTTGCCCATTCCATGTTAAAAATGAATCATCCCAGAGTGGAGTTGATCACCAAACTTTCCGTGCCCATCAAACGTTGCTAAGCTTGATGCAGTGAGGCATTAAAGTCGATTGCTTGTATTTGGACTGTTAACTCCGAGTGAAATGGCACTTTCTGATCATCTGGCACGTCCGTGCGTGTCTTCAAGTTTCAAAACACTTTCCTTAAAAAATTGTCTTCCAACGCTTTTAACATGCTTGTATGATATTTCTCTATTCCGTTTGCAGCCAGCCGTCTTCAATGTTTTTGCTGTTGTTTTTGATGTTTTTGTGGGAAAGATGAGGATTTTCATATTTTTTTGCTTATTGGTTAGCAAATGCTTTGCCCCTCCTGCATTGAAAAAGGAATGGTCCCGGAGTGGGGTTTCAACAGCACGCTTCGGGCGCTCATCACATGCTGATATGAGAAATGCAATGTGTTTGAAATTGCAGACACTTTCCCAATGAATGACGATGGATAGGAGCAGTCCCCTGTTCAGGTTCCCTTTGATCGAGCCCAATTTTCTGGCCAATCGGTTGACAACGGAATGAAGAATGAACTTCCTGTTCACTTCTGATGATGTTTTACGTGCTTTTGATGAAGTTTCAATTGGAAAGCAACGTCATAGATATGACGTCAACCTTCCTTTTAAACATGGTTTTGTGAAGGGTCTCCACCTATGTTAATCAATTTGCAGTCACCGTATTTGCGTTTGAAAGGTAACTATTTTGTGCTCCTTTTTTGCTTCTCGGTTAAAAAAACTCAAGTGTCTCAAAACGTCCCTGGGTGGGCTTGAACCACCAACCTTTCGGTTAACAGCCGAACGCGCTAACCAATTGCGCCACAGAGACTAAGCACGTGAGGCGAGAGAGCTACGTGGACTAACAAGATTTTGCTCTCACAATGTCTAAATGCTTTTTCAGAGGTTACGGCATCCTCTGCTTTCAAATGCAGCTATGGTTCTTAATCTGCATGCAAATGTAGGTGGAGCCAGCTTCTCCCTTTCAAAATGCACAGAGAAAGGTGTGACAGCAGCAGAGTGGCGCAGCGGAAGCGTGCTGGGCCCATAACCCAGAGGTCGATGGATCGAAACCATCCTCTGCTAAGCAATTTGTTTTTGTTCAAATTTGTAATTCCGTTGGCAATCAAATCCCCAAACCTTAAGAGAAATTCACTTTTCCATGGGTTTTCACTGCTTTCGTTATGTTACCATCCACATCTGAGGTTTTATTGGTTTTAAGTCAATCGATGATAGCTTGCCTGTTAATTTCAAGAAAAATTGCACTTTCTGACCACTCTGTCAACATGTCTGTGTGACGTAACAGATTTCCAAACATTTCTATAGAGATCTCCTTTACGTCCTCACTTAACATGTTTAATGAATGTCTTTGGGGTTGTTATTTGTTTTCTTCTATACAATCTGTAGCCTCCGTTTGAATGTAATGTGTTGTTGCAGAAACATTAAAGCTAATTTTACTCTTTGCTGCTGTTTTTCTTTCCTTTTTTTTCTGTTTGGTTAGCGCATGCTTTGCCCATTCCATGTTAAAAATGAATCATCCCAGAGTGGAGTTGATCACCAAACTTTCCGTGCCCATCAAACGTTGCTAAGCTTGATGCAGTGAGGCATTAAAGTCGATTGCTTGTATTTGGACTGTTAACTCCGAGTGAAATGGCACTTTCTGATCATCTGGCACGTCCGTGCGTGTCTTCAAGTTTCAAAACACTTTCCTTAAAAAATTGTCTTCCAACGCTTTTAACATGCTTGTATGATATTTCTCTATTCCGTTTGCAGCCAGCCGTCTTCAATGTTTTTGCTGTTGTTTTTGATGTTTTTGTGGGAAAGATGAGGATTTTCATATTTTTTTGCTTATTGGTTAGCAAATGCTTTGCCCCTCCTGCATTGAAAAAGGAATGGTCCCGGAGTGGGGTTTCAACAGCACGCTTCGGGCGCTCATCACATGCTGATATGAGAAATGCAATGTGTTTGAAATTGCAGACACTTTCCCAATGAATGACGATGGATAGGAGCAGTCCCCTGTTCAGGTTCCCTTTGATCGAGCCCAATTTTCTGGCCAATCGGTTGACAACGGAATGAAGAATGAACTTCCTGTTCACTTCTGATGATGTTTTACGTGCTTTTGATGAAGTTTCAATTGGAAAGCACCGTCATAGATATGACGTCACCCTTCCTTTTAAACATGGTTTTGTGAAGGGTCTCCACCTATGTTAATCAATTTGCAGTCACCGTCTTTGCGTTTGAAAGGTAACTATTTTGTGCTCCTTTTTTGCTTCTCGGTTAAAAAAACTCAAGTGTCTCAAAACGTCCCTGGGTGGGCTTGAACCACCAACCTTTCGGTTAACAGCCGAACGCGCTAACCAATTGCGCCACAGAGACTAAGCACGTGAGGCGAGAGAGCTACGTGGACTAACAAGATTTTGCTCTCACAATGTCTAAATGCTTTTTCAGAGGTTACGGCATCCTCTGCTTTCAAATGCAGCTATGGTTCTTTATCTGCATGCAAATGTAGGTGGAGCCAGCTTCTCCCTTTCAAAATGCACAGAGAAAGGTGTGACAGCAGCAGAGTGGCGCAGCGGAAGCGTGCTGGGCCCATAACCCAGAGGTCGATGGATCGAAACCATCCTCTGCTAAGCAATTTGTTTTTGTTCAAATTTGTAATTCCGTTGGCAATCAAATCCCCAAACCTTAAGAGAAATTCACTTTTCCATGGGTTTTCACTGCTTTCGTTATGTTACCATCCACATCTGAGGTTTTATTGGTTTTAAGTCAATCGATGATAGCTTGCCTGTTAATTTCAAGAAAAATTGCACTTTCTGACCACTCTGTCAACATGTCTGTGTGACGTAACAGATTTCCAAACATTTCTATAGAGATCTCCTTTACGTCCTCACTTAACATGTTTAATGAATGTCTTTGGGGTTGTTATTTGTTTTCTTCTATACAATCTGTAGCCTCCGTTTGAATGTAATGTGTTGTTGCAGAAACATTAAAGCTAATTTTACTCTTTGCTGCTGTTTTTCTTTCCTTTTTTTTCTGTTTGGTTAGCGCATGCTTTGCCCATTCCATGTTAAAAATGAATCATCCCAGAGTGGAGTTGATCACCAAACTTTCCGTGCCCATCAAACGTTGCTAAGCTTGATGCAGTGAGGCATTAAAGTCGATTGCTTGTATTTGGACTGTTAACTCCGAGTGAAATGGCACTTTCTGATCATCTGGCACGTCCGTGCGTGTCTTCAAGTTTCAAAACACTTTCCTTAAAAAATTGTCTTCCAACGCTTTTAACATGCTTGTATGATATTTCTCTATTCCGTTTGCAGCCAGCCGTCTTCAATGTTTTTGCTGTTGTTTTTGATGTTTTTGTGGGAAAGATGAGGATTTTCATATTTTTTTGCTTATTGGTTAGCAAATGCTTTGCCCCTCCTGCATTGAAAAAGGAATGGTCCCGGAGTGGGGTTTCAACAGCACGCTTCGGGCGCTCATCACATGCTGATATGAGAAATGCAATGTGTTTGAAATTGCAGACACTTTCCCAATGAATGACGATGGATAGGAGCAGTCCCCTGTTCAGGTTCCCTTTGATCGAGCCCAATTTTCTGGCCAATCGGTTGACAACGGAATGAAGAATGAACTTCCTGTTCACTTCTGATGATGTTTTACGTGCTTTTGATGAAGTTTCAATTGGAAAGCAACGTCATAGATATGACGTCAACCTTCCTTTTAAACATGGTTTTGTGAAGGGTCTCCACCTATGTTAATCAATTTGCAGTCACCGTATTTGCGTTTGAAAGGTAACTATTTTGTGCTCCTTTTTTGCTTCTCGGTTAAAAAAACTCAAGTGTCTCAAAACGTCCCTGGGTGGGCTTGAACCACCAACCTTTCGGTTAACAGCCGAACGCGCTAACCAATTGCGCCACAGAGATTAAGCACGTGAGGCGAGAGAGCTACGTGGACTAACAAGATTTTGCTCTCACAATGTCTAAATGCTTTTTCAGAGGTTACGGCATCCTCTGCTTTCAAATGCAGCTATGGTTCTTTATCTGCATGCAAATGTAGGTGGAGCCAGCTTCTCCCTTTCAAAATGCACAGAGAAAGGTGTGACAGCAGCAGAGTGGCGCAGCGGAAGCGTGCTGGGCCCATAACCCAGAGGTCGATGGATCGAAACTATCCTCTGCTAAGCAATTTGTTTTTGTTCAAATTTGTAATTCCGTTGGCAATCAAATCCCCAAACCTTAAGAGAAATTCACTTTTCCATGGGTTTTCACTGCTTTCGTTATGTTACCATCCACATCTGAGGTTTTATTGGTTTTAAGTCAATCGATGATAGCTTGCCTGTTAATTTCAAGAAAAATTGCACTTTCTGACCACTCTGTCAACATGTCTGTGTGACGTAACAGATTTCCAAACATTTCTATAGAGATCTCCTTTACGTCCTCACTTAACATGTTTAATGAATGTCTTTGGGGTTGTTATTTGTTTTCTTCTATACAATCTGTAGCCTCCGTTTGAATGTAATGTGTTGTTGCAGAAACATTAAAGCTAATTTTACTCTTTGCTGCTGTTTTTCACTCCTTTTTTTTCTGTTTGGTTAGCGCATGCTTTGCCCATTCCATGTTAAAAATGAATCATCCCAGAGTGGAGTTGATCACCAAACTTTCCGTGCCCATCAAACGTTGCTAAGCTTGATGCAGTGAGGCATTAAAGTCGATTGCTTGTATTTGGACTGTTAACTCCGAGTGAAATGGCACTTTCTGATCATCTGGCACGTCCGTGCGTGTCTTCAAGTTTCAAAACACTTTCCTTAAAAAATTGTCTTCCAACGCTTTTAACATACTTGTATGATATTTCTCTATTCCGTTTGCAGCCAGCCGTCTTCAATGTTTTTGCTGTTGTTTTTGATGTTTTTGTGGGAAAGATGAGGATTTTCATATTTTTTTTCTTATTGGTTAGCAAATGCTTTGCCCCTCCTGCATTGAAAAAGGAATGGTCCCGGAGTGGGGTTTCAACAGCACGCTTCGGGCGCTCATCACATGCTGATATGAGAAATGCAATGTGTTTGAAATTGCAGACACTTTCCCAATGAATGACGATGGATAGGAGCAGTCCCCTGTTCAGGTTCCCTTTGATCGAGCCCAATTTTCTGGCCAATCGGTTGACAACGGAATGAAGAATGAACTTCCTGTTCACTTCTGATGATGTTTTACGTGCTTTTGATGAAGTTTCAATTGGAAAGCACCGTCATAGATATGACGTCACCCTTCCTTTTAAACATGGTTTTGTGAAGGGTCTCCACCTATGTTAATCAATTTGCAGTCACCGTCTTTGCGTTTGAAAGGTAACTATTTTGTGCTCCTTTTTTGCTTCTCGGTTAAAAAAACTCAAGTGTCTCAAAACGTCCCTGGGTGGGCTTGAACCACCAACCTTTCGGTTAACAGCCGAACGCGCTAACCAATTGCGCCACAGAGACTAAGCACGTGAGGCGAGAGAGCTACGTGGACTAACAAGATTTTGCTCTCACAATGTCTAAATGCTTTTTCAGAGGTTACGGCATCCTCTGCTTTCAAATGCAGCTATGGTTCTTTATCTGCATGCAAATGTAGGTGGAGCCAGCTTCTCCCTTTCAAAATGCACAGAGAAAGGTGTGACAGCAGCAGAGTGGCGCAGCGGAAGCGTGCTGGGCCCATAACCCAGAGGTCGATGGATCGAAACCATCCTCTGCTAAGCAATTTGTTTTTGTTCAAATTTGTAATTCCGTTGGCAATCAAATCCCCAAACCTTAAGAGAAATTCACTTTTCCATGGGTTTTCACTGCTTTCGTTATGTTACCATCCACATCTGAGGTTTTATTGGTTTTAAGTCAATCGATGATAGCTTGCCTGTTAATTTCAAGAAAAATTGCACTTTCTGACCACTCTGTCAACATGTCTGTGTGACGTAACAGATTTCCAAACATTTCTATAGAGATCTCCTTTACGTCCTCACTTAACATGTTTAATGAATGTCTTTGGGGTTGTTATTTGTTTTCTTCTATACAATCTGTAGCCTCCGTTTGAATGTAATGTGTTGTTGCAGAAACATTAAAGCTAATTTTACTCTTTGCTGCTGTTTTTCTTTCCTTTTTTTTCTGTTTGGTTAGCGCATGCTTTGCCCATTCCATGTTAAAAATGAATCATCCCAGAGTGGAGTTGATCACCAAACTTTCCGTGCCCATCAAACGTTGCTAAGCTTGATGCAGTGAGGCATTAAAGTCGATTGCTTGTATTTGGACTGTTAACTCCGAGTGAAATGGCACTTTCTGATCATCTGGCACGTCCGTGCGTGTCTTCAAGTTTCAAAACACTTTCCTTAAAAAATTGTCTTCCAACGCTTTTAACATGCTTGTATGATATTTCTCTATTCCGTTTGCAGCCAGCCGTCTTCAATGTTTTTGCTGTTGTTTTTGATGTTTTTGTGGGAAAGATGAGGATTTTCATATTTTTTTGCTTATTGGTTAGCAAATGCTTTGCCCCTCCTGCATTGAAAAAGGAATGGTCCCGGAGTGGGGTTTCAACAGCACGCTTCGGGCGCTCATCACATGCTGATATGAGAAATGCAATGTGTTTGAAATTGCAGACACTTTCCCAATGAATGACGATGGATAGGAGCAGTCCCCTGTTCAGGTTCCCTTTGATCGAGCCCAATTTTCTGGCCAATCGGTTGACAACGGAATGAAGAATGAACTTCCTGTTCACTTCTGATGATGTTTTACGTGCTTTTGATGAAGTTTCAATTGGAAAGCAACGTCATAGATATGACGTCAACCTTCCTTTTAAACATGGTTTTGTGAAGGGTCTCCACCTATGTTAATCAATTTGCAGTCACCGTCTTTGCGTTTGAAAGGTAACTATTTTGTGCTCCTTTTTTGCTTCTCGGTTAAAAAAACTCAAGTGTCTCAAAACGTCCCTGGGTGGGCTTGAACCACCAACCTTTCGGTTAACAGCCGAACGCGCTAACCAATTGCGCCACAGAGACTAAGCACGTGAGGCGAGAGAGCTACGTGGACTAACAAGATTTTGCTCTCACAATGTCTAAATGCTTTTTCAGAGGTTACGGCATCCTCTGCTTTCAAATGCAGCTATGGTTCTTTATCTGCATGCAAATGTAGGTGGAGCCAGCTTCTCCCTTTCAAAATGCACAGAGAAAGGTGTGACAGCAGCAGAGTGGCGCAGCGGAAGCGTGCTGGGCCCATAACCCAGAGGTCGATGGATCGAAACCATCCTCTGCTAAGCAATTTGTTTTTGTTCAAATTTGTAATTCCGTTGGCAATCAAATCCCCAAACCTTAAGAGAAATTCACTTTTCCATGGGTTTTCACTGCTTTCGTTATGTTACCATCCACATCTGAGGTTTTATTGGTTTTAAGTCAATCGATGATAGCTTGCCTGTTAATTTCAAGAAAAATTGCACTTTCTGACCACTCTGTCAACATGTCTGTGTGACGTAACAGATTTCCAAACATTTCTATAGAGATCTCCTTTACGTCCTCACTTAACATGTTTAATGAATGTCTTTGGGGTTGTTATTTGTTTTCTTCTATACAATCTGTAGCCTCCGTTTGAATGTAATGTGTTGTTGCAGAAACATTAAAGCTAATTTTACTCTTTGCTGCTGTTTTTCTTTCCTTTTTTTTCTGTTTGGTTAGCGCATGCTTTGCCCATTCCATGTTAAAAATGAATCATCCCAGAGTGGAGTTGATCACCAAACTTTCCGTGCCCATCAAACGTTGCTAAGCTTGATGCAGTGAGGCATTAAAGTCGATTGCTTGTATTTGGACTGTTAACTCCGAGTGAAATGGCACTTTCTGATCATCTGGCACGTCCGTGCGTGTCTTCAAGTTTCAAAACACTTTCCTTAAAAAATTGTCTTCCAACGCTTTTAACATGCTTGTATGATATTTCTCTATTCCGTTTGCAGCCAGCCGTCTTCAATGTTTTTGCTGTTGTTTTTGATGTTTTTGTGGGAAAGATGAGGATTTTCATATTTTTTTGCTTATTGGTTAGCAAATGCTTTGCCCCTCCTGCATTGAAAAAGGAATGGTCCCGGAGTGGGGTTTCAACAGCACGCTTCGGGCGCTCATCACATGCTGATATAAGAAATGCAATGTGTTTGAAATTGCAGACACTTTCCCAATGAATGACGATGGATAGGAGCAGTCCCCTGTTCAGGTTCCCTTTGATCGAGCCCAATTTTCTGGCCAATCGGTTGACAACGGAATGAAGAATGAACTTCCTGTTCACTTCTGATGATGTTTTACGTGCTTTTGATGAAGTTTCAATTGGAAAGCAACGTCATAGATATGACGTCAACCTTCCTTTTAAACATGGTTTTGTGAAGGGTCTCCACCTATGTTAATCAATTTGCAGTCACCGTATTTGCGTTTGAAAGGTAACTATTTTGTGCTCCTTTTTTGCTTCTCGGTTAAAAAAACTCAAGTGTCTCAAAACGTCCCTGGGTGGGCTTGAACCACCAACCTTTCGGTTAACAGCCGAACGCGCTAACCAATTGCGCCACAGAGACTAAGCACGTGAGGCGAGAGAGCTACGTGGACTAACAAGATTTTGCTCTCACAATGTCTAAATGCTTTTTCAGAGGTTACGGCATCCTCTGCTTTCAAATGCAGCTATGGTTCTTAATCTGCATGCAAATGTAGGTGGAGCCAGCTTCTCCCTTTCAAAATGCACAGAGAAAGGTGTGACAGCAGCAGAGTGGCGCAGCGGAAGCGTGCTGGGCCCATAACCCAGAGGTCGATGGATCGAAACCATCCTCTGCTAAGCAATTTGTTTTTGTTCAAATTTGTAATTCCGTTGGCAATCAAATCCCCAAACCTTAAGAGAAATTCACTTTTCCATGGGTTTTCACTGCTTTCGTTATGTTACCATCCACATCTGAGGTTTTATTGGTTTTAAGTCAATCGATGATAGCTTGCCTGTTAATTTCAAGAAAAATTGCACTTTCTGACCACTCTGTCAACATGTCTGTGTGACGTAACAGATTTCCAAACATTTCTATAGAGATCTTCTTTACGTCCTCACTTAACATGTTTAATGAATGTCTTTGGGGTTGTTATTTGTTTTCTTCTATACAATCTGTAGCCTCCGTTTGAATGTAATGTGTTGTTGCAGAAACATTAAAGCTAATTTTACTCTTTGCTGCTGTTTTTCTTTCCTTTTTTTTCTGTTTGGTTAGCGCATGCTTTGCCCATTCCATGTTAAAAATGAATCATCCCAGAGTGGAGTTGATCACCAAACTTTCCGTGCCCATCAAACGTTGCTAAGCTTGATGCAGTGAGGCATTAAAGTCGATTGCTTGTATTTGGACTGTTAACTCCGAGTGAAATGGCACTTTCTGATCATCTGGCACGTCCGTGCGTGTCTTCAAGTTTCAAAACACTTTCCTTAAAAAATTGTCTTCCAACGCTTTTAACATACTTGTATGATATTTCTCTATTCCGTTTGCAGCCAGCCGTCTTCAATGTTTTTGCTGTTGTTTTTGATGTTTTTGTGGGAAAGATGAGGATTTTCATATTTTTTTTCTTATTGGTTAGCAAATGCTTTGCCCCTCCTGCATTGAAAAAGGAATGGTCCCGGAGTGGGGTTTCAACAGCACGCTTCGGGCGCTCATCACATGCTGATATGAGAAATGCAATGTGTTTGAAATTGCAGACACTTTCCCAATGAATGACGATGGATAGGAGCAGTCCCCTGTTCAGGTTCCCTTTGATCGAGCCCAATTTTCTGGCCAATCGGTTGACAACGGAATGAAGAATGAACTTCCTGTTCACTTCTGATGATGTTTTACGTGCTTTTGATGAAGTTTCAATTGGAAAGCACCGTCATAGATATGACGTCACCCTTCCTTTTAAACATGGTTTTGTGAAGGGTCTCCACCTATGTTAATCAATTTGCAGTCACCGTCTTTGCGTTTGAAAGGTAACTATTTTGTGCTCCTTTTTTGCTTCTCGGTTAAAAAAACTCAAGTGTCTCAAAACGTCCCTGGGTGGGCTTGAACCACCAACCTTTCGGTTAACAGCCGAACGCGCTAACCAATTGCGCCACAGAGACTAAGCACGTGAGGCGAGAGAGCTACGTGGACTAACAAGATTTTGCTCTCACAATGTCTAAATGCTTTTTCAGAGGTTACGGCATCCTCTGCTTTCAAATGCAGCTATGGTTCTTTATCTGCATGCAAATGTAGGTGGAGCCAGCTTCTCCCTTTCAAAATGCACAGAGAAAGGTGTGACAGCAGCAGAGTGGCGCAGCGGAAGCGTGCTGGGCCCATAACCCAGAGGTCGATGGATCGAAACCATCCTCTGCTAAGCAATTTGTTTTTGTTCAAATTTGTAATTCCGTTGGCAATCAAATCCCCAAACCTTAAGAGAAATTCACTTTTCCATGGGTTTTCACTGCTTTCGTTATGTTACCATCCACATCTGAGGTTTTATTGGTTTTAAGTCAATCGATGATAGCTTGCCTGTTAATTTCAAGAAAAATTGCACTTTCTGACCACTCTGTCAACATGTCTGTGTGACGTAACAGATTTCCAAACATTTCTATAGAGATCTCCTTTACGTCCTCACTTAACATGTTTAATGAATGTCTTTGGGGTTGTTATTTGTTTTCTTCTATACAATCTGTAGCCTCCGTTTGAATGTAATGTGTTGTTGCAGAAACATTAAAGCTAATTTTACTCTTTGCTGCTGTTTTTCTTTCCTTTTTTTCTGTTTGGTTAGCGCATGCTTTGCCCATTCCATGTTAAAAATGAATCATCCCAGAGTGGAGTTGATCACCAAACTTTCCGTGCCCATCAAACGTTGCTAAGCTTGATGCAGTGAGGCATTAAAGTCGATTGCTTGTATTTGGACTGTTAACTCCGAGTGAAATGGCACTTTCTGATCATCTGGCACGTCCGTGCGTGTCTTCAAGTTTCAAAACACTTTCCTTAAAAAATTGTCTTCCAACGCTTTTAACATACTTGTATGATATTTCTCTATTCCGTTTGCAGCCAGCCGTCTTCAATGTTTTTGCTGTTGTTTTTGATGTTTTTGTGGGAAAGATGAGGATTTTCATATTTTTTTGCTTATTGGTTAGCAAATGCTTTGCCCCTCCTGCATTGAAAAAGGAATGGTCCCGGAGTGGGGTT
Organism: Pelobates fuscus; assembly: GCF_036172605.1. Lineage (NCBI taxonomy): Eukaryota > Metazoa > Chordata > Amphibia > Anura > Pelobatidae > Pelobates > Pelobates fuscus. The sequence goes on along the minus strand of NC_086318.1, from coordinate 18,261,191 downwards.
TCAACAGCACGCTTCGGGCGCTCATCACATGCTGATATGAGAAATGCAATGTGTTTGAAATTGCAGACACTTTCCCAATGAATGATGATGGATAGGAGCAGTCCCCTGTTCAGGTTCCCTTTGATCGAGCCCAATTTTCTGGCCAATCGGTTGACAACGGAATGAAGAATGAACTTCCTGTTCACTTCTGATGATGTTTTACGTGCTTTTGATGAAGTTTCAATTGGAAAGCACCGTCATAGATATGACGTCACCCTTCCTTTTAAACATGGTTTTGTGAAGGGTCTCCACCTATGTTAATCAATTTGCAGTCACCGTCTTTGCGTTTGAAAGGTAACTATTTTGTGCTCCTTTTTTGCTTCTCGGTTAAAAAAACTCAAGTGTCTCAAAACGTCCCTGGGTGGGCTTGAACCACCAACCTTTCGGTTAACAGCCGAACGCGCTAACCAATTGCGCCACAGAGACTAAGCACGTGAGGCGAGAGAGCTACGTGGACTAACAAGATTTTGCTCTCACAATGTCTAAATGCTTTTTCAGAGGTTACGGCATCCTCTGCTTTCAAATGCAGCTATGGTTCTTTATCTGCATGCAAATGTAGGTGGAGCCAGCTTCTCCCTTTCAAAATGCACAGAGAAAGGTGTGACAGCAGCAGAGTGGCGCAGCGGAAGCGTGCTGGGTTCATAACCCAGAGGTCGATGGATCGAAACCATCCTCTGCAAAGCAATTTGTTTTTGTTCAAATTTGTAATTCCGTTGGCAATCAAATCCCCAAACCTTAAGAGAAATTCACTTTTCCATGGGTTTTCACTGCTTTCGTTATGTTACCATCCACATCTGAGGTTTTATTGGTTTTAAGTCAATCGATGATAGCTTGCCTGTTAATTTCAAGAAAAATTGCACTTTCTGACCACTCTGTCAACATGTCTGTGTGACGTAACAGATTTCCAAACATTTCTATAGAGATCTCCTTTACGTCCTCACTTAACATGTTTAATGAATGTCTTTGGGGTTGTTATTTGTTTTCTTCTATACAATCTGTAGCCTCCGTTTGAATGTAATGTGTTGTTGCAGAAACATTAAAGCTAATTTTACTCTTTGCTGCTGTTTTTCTTTCCTTTTTTTTCTGTTTGGTTAGCGCATGCTTTGCCCATTCCATGTTAAAAATGAATCATCCCAGAGTGGAGTTGATCACCAAACTTTCCGTGCCCATCAAACGTTGCTAAGCTTGATGCAGTGAGGCATTAAAGTCGATTGCTTGTATTTGGACTGTTAACTCCGAGTGAAATGGCACTTTCTGATCATCTGGCACGTCCGTGCGTGTCTTCAAGTTTCAAAACACTTTCCTTAAAAAATTGTCTTCCAACGCTTTTAACATGCTTGTATGATATTTCTCTATTCCGTTTGCAGCCAGCCGTCTTCAATGTTTTTGCTGTTGTTTTTGATGTTTTTGTGGGAAAGATGAGGATTTTCATATTTTTTTGCTTATTGGTTAGCAAATGCTTTGCCCCTCCTGCATTGAAAAAGGAATGGTCCCGGAGTGGGGTTTCAACAGCACGCTTCGGGCGCTCATCACATGCTGATATGAGAAATGCAATGTGTTTGAAATTGCAGACACTTTCCCAATGAATGACGATGGATAGGAGCAGTCCCCTGTTCAGGTTCCCTTTGATCGAGCCCAATTTTCTGGCCAATCGGTTGACAACGGAATGAAGAATGAACTTCCTGTTCACTTCTGATGATGTTTTACGTGCTTTTGATGAAGTTTCAATTGGAAAGCACCTTCATAGATATGACGTCACCCTTCCTTTTAAACATTGTTTTGTGAAGGGTCTCCACCTATGTTAATCAATTTGCAGTCACCGTATTTGCGTTTGAAAGGTAACTATTTTGTGCTCCTTTTTTGCTTCTCGGTTAAAAAAACTCAAGTGTCTCAAAACGTCCCTGGGTGGGCTTGAACCACCAACCTTTCAGTTAACAGCCGAACGCGCTAACCAATTGCACCACAGAGACTACGCACGTGAGGCGAGAGAGCTACGTGGACTAACAAGATTTTGCTCTCACAATGTCTAAATGCTTTTTCAGAGGTTACGGCATCCTCTGCTTTCAAATGCAGCTATGGTTCTTTATCTGCATGCAAATGTAGGTGGAGCCAGCTTCTCCCTTTCAAAATGCACAGAGAAAGGTGTGACAGCAGCAGAGTGGCGCAGCGGAAGTGTTCTGGGCCCATAACCCAGAGGTCGATGGATCGAAACCATCCTCTGCTAAGCAATTTGTTTTTGTTCAAATTTGTAATTCCGTTGGCAATCAAATCCCCAAACCTTAAGAGAAATTCACTTTTCCATGGGTTTTCACTGCTTTCGTTATGTTACCATCCACATCTGAGGTTTTATTGGTTTTAAGTCAATCGATGATAGCTTGCCTGTTAATTTCAAGAAAAATTGCACTTTCTGACCACTCTGTCAACATGTCTGTGTGACGTAACAGATTTCCAAACATTTCTATAGAGATCTCCTTTACGTCCTCACTTAACATGTTTAATGAATGTCTTTGGGGTTGTTATTTGTTTTCTTCTATACAATCTGTAGCCTCCGTTTGAATGTAATGTGTTGTTGCAGAAACATTAAAGCTAATTTTACTCTTTGCTGCTGTTTTTCTTTCCTTTTTTTTCTGTTTGGTTAGCGCATGCTTTGCCCATTCCATGTTAAAAATGAATCATCCCAGAGTGGAGTTGATCACCAAACTTTCCGTGCCCATCAAACGTTGCTAAGCTTGATGCAGTGAGGCATTAAAGTCGATTGCTTGTATTTGGACTGTTAACTCCGAGTGAAATGGCACTTTCTGATCATCTGGCACGTCCGTGCGTGTCTTCAAGTTTCAAAACACTTTCCTTAAAAAATTGTCTTCCAACGCTTTTAACATGCTTGTATGATATTTCTCTATTCCGTTTGCAGCCAGCCGTCTTCAATGTTTTTGCTGTTGTTTTTGATGTTTTTGTGGGAAAGATGAGGATTTTCATATTTTTTTGCTTATTGGTTAGCAAATGCTTTGCCCCTCCTGCATTGAAAAAGGAATGGTCCCGGAGTGGGGTTTCAACAGCACGCTTCGGGCGCTCATCACATGCTGATATGAGAAATGCAATGTGTTTGAAATTGCAGACACTTTCCCAATGAATGACGATGGATAGGAGCAGTCCCCTGTTCAGGTTCCCTTTGATCGAGCCCAATTTTCTGGCCAATCGGTTGACAACGGAATGAAGAATGAACTTCCTGTTCACTTCTGATGATGTTTTACGTGCTTTTGATGAAGTTTCAATTGGAAAGCAACGTCATAGATATGACGTCAACCTTCCTTTTAAACATGGTTTTGTGAAGGGTCTCCACCTATGTTAATCAATTTGCAGTCACCGTCTTTGCGTTTGAAAGGTAACTATTTTGTGCTCCTTTTTTGCTTCTCGGTTAAAAAAACTCAAGTGTCTCAAAACGTCCCTGGGTGGGCTTGAACCACCAACCTTTCGGTTAACAGCCGAACGCGCTAACCAATTGCGCCACAGAGACTAAGCACGTGAGGCGAGAGAGCTACGTGGACTAACAAGATTTTGCTCTCACAATGTCTAAATGCTTTTTCAGAGGTTACGGCATCCTCTGCTTTCAAATGCAGCTATGGTTCTTTATCTGCATGCAAATGTAGGTGGAGCCAGCTTCTCCCTTTTAAAATGCACAGAGAAAGGTGTGACAGCAGCAGAGTGGCGCAGCGGAAGCGTGCTGGGCCCATAACCCAGAGGTCGATGGATCGAAACCATCCTCTGCTAAGCAATTTGTTTTTGTTCAAATTTGTAATTCCGTTGGCAATCAAATCCCCAAACCTTAAGAGAAATTCACTTTTCCATGGGTTTTCACTGCTTTCGTTATGTTACCATCCACATCTGAGGTTTTATTGGTTTTAAGTCAATCGATGATAGCTTGCCTGTTAATTTCAAGAAAAATTGCACTTTCTGACCACTCTGTCAACATGTCTGTGTGACGTAACAGATTTCCAAACATTTCTATAGAGATCTCCTTTACGTCCTCACTTAACATGTTTAATGAATGTCTTTGGGGTTGTTATTTGTTTTCTTCTATACAATCTGTAGCCTCCGTTTGAATGTAATGTGTTGTTGCAGAAACATTAAAGCTAATTTTACTCTTTGCTGCTGTTTTTCTTTCCTTTTTTTTCTGTTTGGTTAGCGCATGCTTTGCCCATTCCATGTTAAAAATGAATCATCCCAGAGTGGAATTGATCACCAAACTTTCCGTGCCCATCAAACGTTGCTAAGCTTGATGCAGTGAGGCATTAAAGTCGATTGCTTGTATTTGGACTGTTAACTCCGAGTGAAATGGCACTTTCTGATCATCTGGCACGTCCGTGCGTGTCTTCAAGTTTCAAAACACTTTCCTTAAAAAATTGTCTTCCAACGCTTTTAACATACTTGTATGATATTTCTCTATTCCGTTTGCAGCCAGCCGTCTTCAATGTTTTTGCTGTTGTTTTTGATGTTTTTGTGGGAAAGATGAGGATTTTCATATTTTTTTGCTTATTGGTTAGCAAATGCTTTGCCCCTCCTGCATTGAAAAAGGAATGGTCCCGGAGTGGGGTTTCAACAGCACGCTTCGGGCGCTCATCACATGCTGATATGAGAAATGCAATGTGTTTGAAATTGCAGACACTTTCCCAATGAATGACGATGGATAGGAGCAGTCCCCTGTTCAGGTTCCCTTTGATCGAGCCCAATTTTCTGGCCAATCGGTTGACAACGGAATGAAGAATGAACTTCCTGTTCACTTCTGATGATGTTTTACGTGCTTTTGATGAAGTTTCAATTGGAAAGCACCGTCATAGATATGACGTCACCCTTCCTTTTAAACATGGTTTTGTGAAGGGTCTCCACCTATGTTAATCAATTTGCAGTCACCGTCTTTGCGTTTGAAAGGTAACTATTTTGTGCTCCTTTTTTGCTTCTCGGTTAAAAAAACTCAAGTGTCTCAAAACGTCCCTGGGTGGGCTTGAACCACCAACCTTTCGGTTAACAGCCGAACGCGCTAACCAATTGCGCCACAGAGACTAAGCACGTGAGGCGAGAGAGCTACGTGGACTAACAAGATTTTGCTCTCACAATGTCTAAATGCTTTTTCAGAGGTTACGGCATCCTCTGCTTTCAAATGCAGCTATGGTTCTTTATCTGCATGCAAATGTAGGTGGAGCCAGCTTCTCCCTTTCAAAATGCACAGAGAAAGGTGTGACAGCAGCAGAGTGGCGCAGCGGAAGCGTGCTGGGCCCATAACCCAGAGGTCGATGGATCGAAACCATCCTCTGCTAAGCAATTTGTTTTTGTTCAAATTTGTAATTCCGTTGGCAATCAAATCCCCAAACCTTAAGAGAAATTCACTTTTCCATGGGTTTTCACTGCTTTCGTTATGTTACCATCCACATCTGAGGTTTTATTGGTTTTAAGTCAATCGATGATAGCTTGCCTGTTAATTTCAAGAAAAATTGCACTTTCTGACCACTCTGTCAACATGTCTGTGTGACGTAACAGATTTCCAAACATTTCTATAGAGATCTCCTTTACGTCCTCACTTAACATGTTTAATGAATGTCTTTGGGGTTGTTATTTGTTTTCTTCTATACAATCTGTAGCCTCCGTTTGAATGTAATGTGTTGTTGCAGAAACATTAAAGCTAATTTTACTCTTTGCTGCTGTTTTTCTTTCCTTTTTTTTCTGTTTGGTTAGCGCATGCTTTGCCCATTCCATGTTAAAAATGAATCATCCCAGAGTGGAGTTGATCACCAAACTTTCCGTGCCCATCAAACGTTGCTAAGCTTGATGCAGTGAGGCATTAAAGTCGATTGCTTGTATTTGGACTGTTAACTCCGAGTGAAATGGCACTTTCTGATCATCTGGCACGTCCGTGCGTGTCTTCAAGTTTCAAAACACTTTCCTTAAAAAATTGTCTTCCAACGCTTTTAACATACTTGTATGATATTTCTCTATTCCGTTTGCAGCCAGCCGTCTTCAATGTTTTTGCTGTTGTTTTTGATGTTTTTGTGGGAAAGATGAGGATTTTCATATTTTTTTGCTTATTGGTTAGCAAATGCTTTGCCCCTCCTGCATTGAAAAAGGAATGGTCCCGGAGTTGGGTTTCAACAGCACGCTTCGGGCGCTCATCACATGCTGATATGAGAAATGCAATGTGTTTGAAATTGCAGACACTTTCCCAATGAATGATGATGGATAGGAGCAGTCCCCTGTTCAGGTTCCCTTTGATCGAGCCCAATTTTCTGGCCAATCGGTTGACAACGGAATGAAGAATGAACTTCCTGTTCACTTCTGATGATGTTTTACGTGCTTTTGATGAAGTTTCAATTGGAAAGCACCGTCATAGATATGACGTCACCCTTCCTTTTAAACATGGTTTTGTGAAGGGTCTCCACCTATGTTAATCAATTTGCAGTCACCGTCTTTGCGTTTGAAAGGTAACTATTTTGTGCTCCTTTTTTGCTTCTCGGTTAAAAAAACTCAAGTGTCTCAAAACGTCCCTGGGTGGGCTTGAACCACCAACCTTTCGGTTAACAGCCGAACGCGCTAACCAATTGCGCCACAGAGACTAAGCATGTGAGGCGAGAGAGCTACGTGGACTAACAAGATTTTGCTCTCACAATGTCTAAATGCTTTTTCAGAGGTTACGGCATCCTCTGCTTTCAAATGCAGCTATGGTTCTTTATCTGCATGCAAATGTAGGTGGAGCCAGCTTCTCCCTTTCAAAATGCACAGAGAAAGGTGTGACAGCAGCAGAGTGGCGCAGCGGAAGCGTGCTGGGCCCATAACCCAGAGGTCGATGGATCGAAACCATCCTCTGCTAAGCAATTTGTTTTTGTTCAAATTTGTAATTCCGTTGGCAATCAAATCCCCAAACCTTAAGAGAAATTCACTTTTCCATGGGTTTTCACTGCTTTCGTTATGTTACCATCCACATCTGAGGTTTTATTGGTTTTAAGTCAATCGATGATAGCTTGCCTGTTAATTTCAAGAAAAATTGCACTTTCTGACCACTCTGTCAACATGTCTGTGTGACGTAACAGATTTCCAAACATTTCTATAGAGATCTCCTTTACGTCCTCACTTAACATGTTTAATGAATGTCTTTGGGGTTGTTATTTGTTTTCTTCTATACAATCTGTAGCCTCCGTTTGAATGTAATGTGTTGTTGCAGAAACATTAAAGCTAATTTTACTCTTTGCTGCTGTTTTTCTTTCCTTTTTTTTCTGTTTGGTTAGCGCATGCTTTGCCCATTCCATGTTAAAAATGAATCATCCCAGAGTGGAGTTGATCACCAAACTTTCCGTGCCCATCAAACGTTGCTAAGCTTGATGCAGTGAGGCATTAAAGTCGATTGCTTGTATTTGGACTGTTAACTCCGAGTGAAATGGCACTTTCTGATCATCTGGCACGTCCGTGCGTGTCTTCAAGTTTCAAAACACTTTCCTTAAAAAATTGTCTTCCAACGCTTTTAACATACTTGTATGATATTTCTCTATTCCGTTTGCAGCCAGCCGTCTTCAATGTTTTTGCTGTTGTTTTTGATGTTTTTGTGGGAAAGATGAGGATTTTCATATTTTTTTGCTTATTGGTTAGCAAATGCTTTGCCCCTCCTGCATTGAAAAAGGAATGGTCCCGGAGTGGGGTTTCAACAGCACGCTTCGGGCGCTCATCACATGCTGATATGAGAAATGCAATGTGTTTGAAATTGCAGACACTTTCCCAATGAATGATGATGGATAGGAGCAGTCCCCTGTTCAGGTTCCCTTTGATCGAGCCCAATTTTCTGGCCAATCGGTTGACAACGGAATGAAGAATGAACTTCCTGTTCACTTCTGATGATGTTTTACGTGCTTTTGATGAAGTTTCAATTGGAAAGCACCTTCATAGATATGACGTCACCCTTCCTTTTAAACATGGTTTTGTGAAGGGTCTCCACCTATGTTAATCAATTTGCAGTCACCGTCTTTGCGTTTGAAAGGTAACTATTTTGTGCTCCTTTTTTGCTTCTCGGTTAAAAAAACTCAAGTGTCTCAAAACGTCCCTGGGTGGGCTTGAACCACCAACCTTTCGGTTAACAGCCGAACGCGCTAACCAATTGCGCCACAGAGACTAAGCACGTGAGGCAAGAGAGCTACGTGGACTAACAAGATTTTGCTCTCACAATGTCTAAATGCTTTTTCAGAGGTTACGGCATCCTCTGCTTTCAAATGCAGCTATGGTTCTTTATCTGCATGCAAATGTAGGTGGAGCCAGCTTCTCCCTTTCAAAATGCACAGAGAAAGGTGTGACAGCAGCAGAGTGGCGCAGCGGAAGCGTGCTGGGCCCATAACCCAGAGGTCGATGGATCGAAACCATCCTCTGCTAAGCAATTTGTTTTTGTTCAAATTTGTAATTCCGTTGGCAATCAAATCCCCAAACCTTAAGAGAAATTCACTTTTCCATGGGTTTTCACTGCTTTCGTTATGTTACCATCCACATCTGAGGTTTTATTGGTTTTAAGTCAATCGATGATAGCTTGCCTGTTAATTTCAAGAAAAATTGCACTTTCTGACCACTCTGTCAACATGTCTGTGTGACGTAACAGATTTCCAAACATTTCTATAGAGATCTCCTTTACGTCCTCACTTAACATGTTTAATGAATGTCTTTGGGGTTGTTATTTGTTTTCTTCTATACAATCTGTAGCCTCCGTTTGAATGTAATGTGTTGTTGCAGAAACATTAAAGCTAATTTTACTCTTTGCTGCTGTTTTTCTTTCCTTTTTTTTCTGTTTGGTTAGCGCATGCTTTGCCCATTCCATGTTAAAAATGAATCATCCCAGAGTGGAGTTGATCACCAAACTTTCCGTGCCCATCAAACGTTGCTAAGCTTGATGCAGTGAGGCATTAAAGTCGATTGCTTGTATTTGGACTGTTAACTCCGAGTGAAATGGCACTTTCTGATCATCTGGCACGTCCGTGCGTGTCTTCAAGTTTCAAAACACTTTCCTTAAAAAATTGTCTTCCAATTTTAACATGCTTGTATGATATTTCTCTATTCCGTTTGCAGCCAGCCGTCTTCAATGTTTTTGCTGTTGTTTTTGATGTTTTTGTGGGAAAGATGAGGATTTTCATATTTTTTTGCTTATTGGTTAGCAAATGCTTTGCCCCTCCTGCATTGAAAAAGGAATGGTCCCGGAGTGGGGTTTCAACAGCACGCTTCGGGCGCTCATCACATGCTGATATGAGAAATGCAATGTGTTTGAAATTGCAGACACTTTCCCAATGAATGACGATGGATAGGAGCAGTCCCCTGTTCAGGTTCCCTTTGATCGAGCCCAATTTTCTGGCCAATCGGTTGACAACGGAATGAAGAATGAACTTCCTGTTCACTTCTGATGATGTTTTACGTGCTTTTGATGAAGTTTCAATTGGAAAGCACCGTCATAGATATGACGTCACCCTTCCTTTTAAACATGGTTTTGTGAAGGGTCTCCACCTATGTTAATCAATTTGCAATCACCGTCTTTGCGTTTGAAAGGTAACTATTTTGTGCTCCTTTTTTGCTTCTCGGTTAAAAAAACTCAAGTGTCTCAAAACGTCCCTGGGTGGGATTGAACCACCAACCTTTCGGTTAACAGCCGAACGCGCTAACCAATTGCGCCACAGAGACTAAGCACGTGAGGCGAGCGGCGAGAGGCGAGAGAGCTACGTGGACTAACAAGATTTTGCTCTCACAATGTCTAAATGCTTTTTCAGAGGTTACGGCATCCTCTGCTTTCAAATGCAGCTATGGTTCTTTATCTGCATGCAAATGTAGGTGGAGCCAGCTTCTCCCTTTCAAAATGCACAGAGAAAGGTGTGACAGCAGCAGAGTGGCGCAGCGGAAGCGTGCTGGGCCCATAACCCAGAGGTCGATGGATCGAAACCATCCTCTGCTAAGCAATTTGTTTTTGTTCAAATTTGTAATTCCGTTGGCAATCAAATCCCCAAACCTTAAGAGAAATTCACTTTTCCATGGGTTTTCACTGCTTTCGTTATGTTACCATCCACATCTGAGGTTTTATTGGTTTTAAGTCAATCGATGATAGCTTGCCTGTTAATTTCAAGAAAAATTGCACTTTCTGACCACTCTGTCAACATGTCTGTGTGACGTAACAGATTTCCAAACATTTCTATAGAGATCTCCTTTACGTCCTCACTTAACATGTTTAATGAATGTCTTTGGGGTTGTTATTTGTTTTCTTCTATACAATCTGTAGCCTCCGTTTGAATGTAATGTGTTGTTGCAGAAACATTAAAGCTAATTTTACTCTTTGCTGCTGTTTTTCTTTCCTTTTTTTTCTGTTTGGTTAGCGCATGCTTTGCCCATTCCATGTTAAAAATGAATCATCCCAGAGTGGAGTTGATCACCAAACTTTCCGTGCCCATCAAACGTTGCTAAGCTTGATGCAGTGAGGCATTAAAGTCGATTGCTTGTATTTGGACTGTTAACTCCGAGTGAAATGGCACTTTCTGATCATCTGGCACGTCCGTGCGTGTCTTCAAGTTTCAAAACACTTTCCTTAAAAAATTGTCTTCCAATTTTAACATGCTTGTATGATATTTCTCTATTCCGTTTGCAGCCAGCCGCCTTCAATGTTTTTGCTGTTGTTTTTGATGTTTTTGTGGGAAAGATGAGGATTTTCATATTTTTTTGCTTATTGGTTAGCAAATGCTTTGCCCCTCCTGCATTGAAAAAGGAATGGTCCCGGAGTGGGGTTTCAACAGCACGCTTCGGGCGCTCATCACATGCTGATATGAGAAATGCAATGTGTTTGAAATTGCAGACACTTTCCCAATGAATGACGATGGATAGGAGCAGTCCCCTGTTCAGGTTCCCTTTGATCGAGCCCAATTTTCTGGCCAATCGGTTGACAACGGAATGAAGAATGAACTTCCTGTTCACTTCTGATGATGTTTTACGTGCTTTTGATGAAGTTTCAATTGGAAAGCACCGTCATAGATATGACGTCACCCTTCCTTTTAAACATGGTTTTGTGAAGGGTCTCCACCTATGTTAATCAATTTGCAGTCACCGTCTTTGCGTTTGAAAGGTAACTATTTTGTGCTCCTTTTTTGCTTCTCGGTTAAAAAAACTCAAGTGTCTCAAAACGTCCCTGGGTGGGATTGAACCACCAACCTTTCGGTTAACAGCCGAACGCGCTAACCAATTGCGCCACAGAGACTAAGCACGTGAGGCGAGTGGCGAGAGGCGACCGGCGAGAGGCGAGAGAGCTACGTGGACTAACAAGATTTTGCTCTCACAATGTCTAAATGCTTTTTCAGAGGTTACGGCATCCTCTGCTTTCAAATGCAGCTATGGTTCTTTATCTGCATGCAAATGTAGGTGGAGCCAGCTTCTCCCTTTCAAAATGCACAGAGAAAGGTGTGACAGCAGCAGAGTGGCGCAGCGGAAGCGTGCTGGGCCCATAACCCAGAGGTCGATGGATCGAAACCATCCTCTGCTAAGCAATTTGTTTTTGTTCAAATTTGTAATTCCGTTGGCAATCAAATCCCCAAACCTTAAGAGAAATTCACTTTTCCATGGGTTTTCACTGCTTTCGTTATGTTACCATCCACATCTGAGGTTTTATTGGTTTTAAGTCAATCGATGATAGCTTGCCTGTTAATTTCAAGAAAAATTGCACTTTCTGACCACTCTGTCAACATGTCTGTGTGACGTAACAGATTTCCAAACATTTCTATAGAGATCTCCTTTACGTCCTCACTTAACATGTTTAATTAATGTCTTTGGGGTTGTTATTTGTTTTCTTCTATACAATCTGTAGCCTCCGTTTGAATGTAATGTGTTGTTGCAGAAACATTAAAGCTAATTTTACTCTTTGCTGCTGTTTTTCTTTCCTTTTTTTTCTGTTTGGTTAGCGCATGCTTTGCCCATTCCATGTTAAAAATGAATCATCCCAGAGTGGAGTTGATCACCAAACTTTCCGTGCCCATCAAACGTTGCTAAGCTTGATGCAGTGAGGCATTAAAGTCGATTGCTTGTATTTGGACTGTTAACTCCGAGTGAAATGGCACTTTCTGATCATCTGGCACGTCCGTGCGTGTCTTCAAGTTTCAAAACACTTTCCTTAAAAAATTGTCTTCCAACGCTTTTAACATACTTGTATGATATTTCTCTATTCCGTTTGCAGCCAGCCGTCTTCAATGTTTTTGCTGTTGTTTTTGATGTTTTTGTGGGAAAGATGAGGATTTTCATATTTTTTTGCTTATTGGTTAGCAAATGCTTTGCCCCTCCTGCATTGAAAAAGGAATGGTCCCGGAGTGGGGTTTCAACAGCACGCTTCGGGCGCTCATCACATGCTGATATGAGAAATGCAATGTGTTTGAAATTGCAGACACTTTCCCAATGAATGACGATGGATAGGAGCAGTCCCCTGTTCAGGTTCCCTTTGATCGAGCCCAATTTTCTGGCCAATCGGTTGACAACGGAATGAAGAATGAACTTCCTGTTCACTTCTGATGATGTTTTACGTGCTTTTGATGAAGTTTCAATTGGAAAGCACCGTCATAGATATGACGTCACCCTTCCTTTTAAACATGGTTTTGTGAAGGGTCTCCACCTATGTTAATCAATTTGCAGTCACCGTCTTTGCGTTTGAAAGGTAACTATTTTGTGCTCCTTTTTTGCTTCTCGGTTAAAAAAACTCAAGTGTCTCAAAACGTCCCTGGGTGGGCTTGAACCACCAACCTTTCGGTTAACAGCCGAACGCGCTAACCAATTGCGCCACAGAGACTAAGCACGTGAGGCGAGAGAGCAACGTGGACTAACAAGATTTTGCTCTCACAATGTCTAAATGCTTTTTCAGAGGTTACGGCATCCTCTGCTTTCAAATGCAGCTATGGTTCTTTATCTGCATGCAAATGTAGGTGGAGCCAGCTTCTCCCTTTCAAAATGCACAGAGAAAGGTGTGACAGCAGCAGAGTGGCGCAGCGGAAGCGTGCTGGGCCCATAACCCAGAGGTCGATGGATCGAAACCATCCTCTGCTAAGCAATTTGTTTTTGTTCAAATTTGTAATTCCGTTGGCAATCAAATCCCCAAACCTTAAGAGAAATTCACTTTTCCATGGGTTTTCACTGCTTTCGTTATGTTACCATCCACATCTGAGGTTTTATTGGTTTTAAGTCAATCGATGATAGCTTGCCTGTTAATTTCAAGAAAAATTGCACTTTCTGACCACTCTGTCAACATGTCTGTGTGACGTAACAGATTTCCAAACATTTCTATAGAGATCTCCTTTACGTCCTCACTTAACATGTTTAATGAATGTCTTTGGGGTTGTTATTTGTTTTCTTCTATACAATCTGTAGCCTCCGTTTGAATGTAATGTGTTGTTGCAGAAACATTAAAGCTAATTTTACTCTTTGCTGCTGTTTTTCTTTCCTTTTTTTCTGTTTGGTTAGCGCATGCTTTGCCCATTCCATGTTAAAAATGAATCATCCCAGAGTGGAGTTGATCACCAAACTTTCCGTGCCCATCAAACGTTGCTAAGCTTGATGCAGTGAGGCATTAAAGTCGATTGCTTGTATTTGGACTGTTAACTCCGAGTGAAATGGCACTTTCTGATCATCTGGCACGTCCGTGCGTGTCTTCAAGTTTCAAAACACTTTCCTTAAAAAATTGTCTTCCAACGCTTTTAACATACTTGTATGATATTTCTCTATTCCGTTTGCAGCCAGCCGTCTTCAATGTTTTTGCTGTTGTTTTTGATGTTTTTGTGGGAAAGATGAGGATTTTCATATTTTTTTGCTTATTGGTTAGCAAATGCTTTGCCCCTCCTGCATTGAAAAAGGAATGGTCCCGGAGTGGGGTTTCAACAGCACGCTTCGGGCGCTCATCACATGCTGATATGAGAAATGCAATGTGTTTGAAATTGCAGACACTTTCCCAATGAATGATGATGGATAGGAGCAGTCCCCTGTTCAGGTTCCCTTTGATCGAGCCCAATTTTCTGGCCAATCGGTTGACAACGGAATGAAGAATGAACTTCCTGTTCACTTCTGATGATGTTTTACGTGCTTTTGATGAAGTTTCAATTGGAAAGCACCGTCATAGATATGACGTCACCCTTCCTTTTAAACATGGTTTTGTGAAGGGTCTCCACCTATGTTAATCAATTTGCAGTCACCGTCTTTGCGTTTGAAAGGTAACTATTTTGTGCTCCTTTTTTGCTTCTCGGTTAAAAAAACTCAAGTGTCTCAAAACGTCCCTGGGTGGGCTTGAACCACCAACCTTTCGGTTAACAGCCGAACGCGCTAACCAATTGCGCCACAGAGACTAAGCACGTGAGGCGAGAGAGCTACGTGGACTAACAAGATTTTGCTCTCACAATGTCTAAATGCTTTTTCAGAGGTTACGGCATCCTCTGCTTTCAAATGCAGCTATGGTTCTTTATCTGCATGCAAATGTAGGTGGAGCCAGCTTCTCCCTTTCAAAATGCACAGAGAAAGGTGTGACAGCAGCAGAGTGGCGCAGCGGAAGCGTGCTGGGCCCATAACCCAGAGGTCGATGGATCGAAACCATCCTCTGCTAAGCAATTTGTTTTTGTTCAAATTTGTAATTCCGTTGGCAATCAAATCCCCAAACCTTAAGAGAAATTCACTTTTCCATGGGTTTTCACTGCTTTCGTTATGTTACCATCCACATCTGAGGTTTTATTGGTTTTAAGTCAATCGATGATAGCTTGCCTGTTAATTTCAAGAAAAATTGCACTTTCTGACCACTCTGTCAACATGTCTGTGTGACGTAACAGATTTCCAAACATTTCTATAGAGATCTCCTTTACGTCCTCACTTAACATGTTTAATGAATGTCTTTGGGGTTGTTATTTGTTTTCTTCTATACAATCTGTAGCCTCCGTTTGAATGTAATGTGTTGTTGCAGAAACATTAAAGCTAATTTTACTCTTTGCTGCTGTTTTTCTTTCCTTTTTTTTCTGTTTGGTTAGCGCATGCTTTGCCCATTCCATGTTAAAAATGAATCATCCCAGAGTGGAGTTGATCACCAAACTTTCCGTGCCCATCAAACGTTGCTAAGCTTGATGCAGTGAGGCATTAAAGTCGATTGCTTGTATTTGGACTGTTAACTCCGAGTGAAATGGCACTTTCTGATCATCTGGCACGTCCGTGCGTGTCTTCAAGTTTCAAAACACTTTCCTTAAAAAATTGTCTTCCAACGCTTTTAACATACTTGTATGATATTTCTCTATTCCGTTTGCAGCCAGCCGTCTTCAATGTTTTTGCTGTTGTTTTTGATGTTTTTGTGGGAAAGATGAGGATTTTCATATTTTTTTGCTTATTGGTTAGCAAATGCTTTGCCCCTCCTGCATTGAAAAAGGAATGGTCCCGGAGTGGGGTTTCAACAGCACGCTTCGGGCGCTCATCACATGCTGATATGAGAAATGCAATGTGTTTGAAATTGCAGACACTTTCCCAATGAATGATGATGGATAGGAGCAGTCCCCTGTTCAGGTTCCCTTTGATCGAGCCCAATTTTCTGGCCAATCGGTTGACAACGGAATGAAGAATGAACTTCCTGTTCACTTCTGATGATGTTTTACGTGCTTTTGATGAAGTTTCAATTGGAAAGCACCGTCATAGATATGACGTCACCCTTCCTTTTAAACATGGTTTTGTGAAGGGTCTCCACCTATGTTAATCAATTTGCAGTCACCGTCTTTGCGTTTGAAAGGTAACTATTTTGTGCTCCTTTTTTGCTTCTCGGTTAAAAAAACTCAAGTGTCTCAAAACGTCCCTGGGTGGGCTTGAACCACCAACCTTTCAGTTAACAGCCAAACGCGCTAACCAATTGCGCCACAGAGACTAAGCACGTGAGGCAAGAGAGCTACGTGGACTAACAAGATTTTGCTCTCACAATGTCTAAATGCTTTTTCAGAGGTTACGGCATCCTCTGCTTTCAAATGCAGCTATGGTTCTTTATCTGCATGCAAATGTAGGTGGAGCCAGCTTCTCCCTTTCAAAATGCACAGAGAAAGGTGTGACAGCAGCAGAGTGGCGCAGCGGAAGCGTGCTGGGCCCATAACCCAGAGGTCGATGGATCGAAACCATCCTCTGCTAAGCAATTTGTTTTTGTTCAAATTTGTAATTCCGTTGGCAATCAAATCCCCAAACCTTAAGAGAAATTCACTTTTCCATGGGTTTTCACTGCTTTCGTTATGTTACCATCCACATCTGAGGTTTTATTGGTTTTAAGTCAATCGATGATAGCTTGCCTGTTAATTTCAAGAAAAATTGCACTTTCTGACCACTCTGTCAACATGTCTGTGTGACGTAACAGATTTCCAAACATTTCTATAGAGATCTCCTTTACGTCCTCACTTAACATGTTTAATGAATGTCTTTGGGGTTGTTATTTGTTTTCTTCTATACAATCTGTAGCCTCCGTTTGAATGTAATGTGTTGTTGCAGAAACATTAAAGCTAATTTTACTCTTTGCTGCTGTTTTTCTTTCCTTTTTTTTCTGTTTGGTTAGCGCATGCTTTGCCCATTCCATGTTAAAAATGAATCATCCCAGAGTGGAGTTGATCACCAAACTTTCCGTGCCCATCAAACGTTGCTAAGCTTGATGCAGTGAGGCATTAAAGTCGATTGCTTGTATTTGGACTGTTAACTCCGAGTGAAATGGCACTTTCTGATCATCTGGCACGTCCGTGCGTGTCTTCAAGTTTCAAAACACTTTCCTTAAAAAATTGTCTTCCAACGCTTTTAACATGCTTGTAAGATATTTCTCTATTCCGTTTGCAGCCAGCCGTCTTCAATGTTTTTGCTGTTGTTTTTGATGTTTTTGTGGGAAAGATGAGGATTTTCATATTTTTTTGCTTATTGGTTAGCAAATGCTTTGCCCCTCCTGCATTGAAAAAGGAATGGTCCCGGAGTGGGGTTTCAACAGCACGCTTCGGGCGCTCATCACATGCTGATATGAGAAATGCAATGTGTTTGAAATTGCAGACACTTTCCCAATGAATGACGATGGATAGGAGCAGTCCCCTGTTCAGGTTCCCTTTGATCGAGCCCAATTTTCTGGCCAATCGGTTGACAACGGAATGAAGAATGAACTTCCTGTTCACTTCTGATGATGTTTTACGTGCTTTTGATGAAGTTTCAATTGGAAAGCACCTTCATAGATATGACGTCACCCTTCCTTTTAAACATGGTTTTGTGAAGGGTCTCCACCTATGTTAATCAATTTGCAGTCACCGTATTTGCGTTTGAAAGGTAACTATTTTGTGCTCCTTTTTTGCTTCTCGGTTAAAAAAACTCAAGTGTCTCAAAACGTCCCTGGGTGGGCTTGAACCACCAACCTTTCGGTTAACAGCCGAACGCGCTAACCAATTGCGCCACAGAGACTAAGCACGTGATGCGAGAGAGCTACGTGGACTAACAAGATTTTGCTCTCACAATGTCTAAATGCTTTTTCAGAGGTTACGGCATCCTCTGCTTTCAAATGCAGCTATGGTTCTTTATCTGCATGCAAATGTAGGTGGAGCCAGCTTCTCCCTTTCAAAATGCACAGAGAAAGGTGTGACAGCAGCAGAGTGGCGCAGCGGAAGCGTGCTGGGCCCATAACCCAGAGGTCGATGGATCGAAACCATCCTCTGCTAAGCAATTTGTTTTTGTTCAAATTTGTAATTCCGTTGGCAATCAAATCCCCAAACCTTAAGAGAAATTCACTTTTCCATGGGTTTTCACTGCTTTCGTTATGTTACCATCCACATCTGAGGTTTTATTGGTTTTAAGTCAATCGATGATAGCTTGCCTGTTAATTTCAAGAAAAATTGCACTTTCTGACCACTCTGTCAACATGTCTGTGTGACGTAACAGATTTCCAAACATTTCTATAGAGATCTCCTTTACGTCCTCACTTAACATGTTTAATGAATGTCTTTGGGGTTGTTATTTGTTTTCTTCTATACAATCTGTAGCCTCCGTTTGAATGTAATGTGTTGTTGCAGAAACATTAAAGCTAATTTTACTCTTTGCTGCTGTTTTTCTTTCCTTTTTTTTCTGTTTGGTTAGCGCATGCTTTGCCCATTCCATGTTAAAAATGAATCATCCCAGAGTGGAGTTGATCACCAAACTTTCCGTGCCCATCAAACGTTGCTAAGCTTGATGCAGTGAGGCATTAAAGTCGATTGCTTGTATTTGGACTGTTAACTCCGAGTGAAATGGCACTTTCTGATCATCTGGCACGTCCGTGCGTGTCTTCAAGTTTCAAAACACTTTCCTTAAAAAATTGTCTTCCAACGCTTTTAACATACTTGTATGATATTTCTCTATTCCGTTTGCAGCCAGCCGTCTTCAATGTTTTTGCTGTTGTTTTTGATGTTTTTGTGGGAAAGATGAGGATTTTCATATTTTTTTGCTTATTGGTTAGCAAATGCTTTGCCCCTCCTGCATTGAAAAAGGAATGGTCCCGGAGTGGGGTTTCAACAGCACGCTTCGGGCGCTCATCACATGCTGATATGAGAAATGCAATGTGTTTGAAATTGCAGACACTTTCCCAATGAATGATGATGGATAGGAGCAGTCCCCTGTTCAGGTTCCCTTTGATCGAGCCCAATTTTCTGGCCAATCGGTTGACAACGGAATGAAGAATGAACTTCCTGTTCACTTCTGATGATGTTTTACGTGCTTTTGATGAAGTTTCAATTGGAAAGCACCGTCATAGATATGACGTCACCCTTCCTTTTAAACATGGTTTTGTGAAGGGTCTCCACCTATGTTAATCAATTTGCAGTCACCGTCTTTGCGTTTGAAAGGTAACTATTTTGTGCTCCTTTTTTGCTTCTCGGTTAAAAAAACTCAAGTGTCTCAAAACGTCCCTGGGTGGGCTTGAACCACCAACCTTTCAGTTAACAGCCAAACGCGCTAACCAATTGCGCCACAGAGACTAAGCACGTGAGGCAAGAGAGCTACGTGGACTAACAAGATTTTGCTCTCACAATGTCTAAATGCTTTTTCAGAGGTTACGGCATCCTCTGCTTTCAAATGCAGCTATGGTTCTTTATCTGCATGCAAATGTAGGTGGAGCCAGCTTCTCCCTTTCAAAATGCACAGAGAAAGGTGTGACAGCAGCAGAGTGGCGCAGCGGAAGCGTGCTGGGCCCATAACCCAGAGGTCGATGGATCGAAACCATCCTCTGCTAAGCAATTTGTTTTTGTTCAAATTTGTAATTCCGTTGGCAATCAAATCCCCAAACCTTAAGAGAAATTCACTTTTCCATGGGTTTTCACTGCTTTCGTTATGTTACCATCCACATCTGAGGTTTTATTGGTTTTAAGTCAATCGATGATAGCTTGCCTGTTAATTTCAAGAAAAATTGCACTTTCTGACCACTCTGTCAACATGTCTGTGTGACGTAACAGATTTCCAAACATTTCTATAGAGATCTCCTTTACGTCCTCACTTAACATGTTTAATGAATGTCTTTGGGGTTGTTATTTGTTTTCTTCTATACAATCTGTAGCCTCCGTTTGAATGTAATGTGTTGTTGCAGAAACATTAAAGCTAATTTTACTCTTTGCTGCTGTTTTTCTTTCCTTTTTTTTCTGTTTGGTTAGCGCATGCTTTGCCCATTCCATGTTAAAAATGAATCATCCCAGAGTGGAGTTGATCACCAAACTTTCCGTGCCCATCAAACGTTGCTAAGCTTGATGCAGTGAGGCATTAAAGTCGATTGCTTGTATTTGGACTGTTAACTCCGAGTGAAATGGCACTTTCTGATCATCTGGCACGTCCGTGCGTGTCTTCAAGTTTCAAAACACTTTCCTTAAAAAATTGTCTTCCAACGCTTTTAACATGCTTGTATGATATTTCTCTATTCCGTTTGCAGCCAGCCGTCTTCAATGTTTTTGCTGTTGTTTTTGATGTTTTTGTGGGAAAGATGAGGATTTTCATATTTTTTTGCTTATTGGTTAGCAAATGCTTTGCCCCTCCTGCATTGAAAAAGGAATGGTCCCGGAGTGGGGTTTCAACAGCACGCTTCGGGCGCTCATCACATGCTGATATGAGAAATGCAATGTGTTTGAAATTGCAGACACTTTCCCAATGAATGACGATGGATAGGAGCAGTCCCCTGTTCAGGTTCCCTTTGATCGAGCCCAATTTTCTGGCCAATCGGTTGACAACGGAATGAAGAATGAACTTCCTGTTCACTTCTGATGATGTTTTACGTGCTTTTGATTAAGTTTCAATTGGAAAGCACCTTCATAGATATGACGTCACCCTTCCTTTTAAACATGGTTTTGTGAAGGGTCTCCACCTATGTTAATCAATTTGCAGTCACCGTATTTGCGTTTGAAAGGTAACTATTTTGTGCTCCTTTTTTGCTTCTCGGTTAAAAAAACTCAAGTGTCTCAAAACGTCCCTGGGTGGGCTTGAACCACCAACCTTTCGGTTAACAGCCGAACGCGCTAACCAATTGCGCCACAGAGACTAAGCACGTGATGCGAGAGAGCTACGTGGACTAACAAGATTTTGCTCTCACAATGTCTAAATGCTTTTTCAGAGGTTACGGCATCCTCTGCTTTCAAATGCAGCTATGGTTCTTTATCTGCATGCAAATGTAGGTGGAGCCAGCTTCTCCCTTTCAAAATGCACAGAGAAAGGTGTGACAGCAGCAGAGTGGCGCAGCGGAAGCGTGCTGGGCCCATAACCCAGAGGTCGATGGATCGAAACCATCCTCTGCTAAGCAATTTGTTTTTGTTCAAATTTGTAATTCCGTTGGCAATCAAATCCCCAAACCTTAAGAGAAATTCACTTTTCCATGGGTTTTCACTGCTTTCGTTATGTTACCATCCACATCTGAGGTTTTATTGGTTTTAAGTCAATCGATGATAGCTTGCCTGTTAATGTCAAGAAAAATTGCACTTTCTGACCACTCTGTCAACATGTCTGTGTGACGTAACAGATTTCCAAACATTTCTATAGAGATCTCCTTTACGTCCTCACTTAACATGTTTAATGAATGTCTTTGGGGTTGTTATTTGTTTTCTTCTATACAATCTGTAGCCTCCGTTTGAATGTAATGTGTTGTTGCAGAAACATTAAAGCTAATTTTACTCTTTGCTGCTGTTTTTCTTTCCTTTTTTTTCTGTTTGGTTAGCGCATGCTTTGCCCATTCCATGTTAAAAATGAATCATCCCAGAGTGGAGTTGATCACCAAACTTTCCGTGCCCATCAAACGTTGCTAAGCTTGATGCAGTGAGGCATTAAAGTCGATTGCTTGTATTTGGACTGTTAACTCCGAGTGAAATGGCACTTTCTGATCATCTGGCACGTCCGTGCGTGTCTTCAAGTTTCAAAACACTTT
The DNA here is from genome assembly GCF_036172605.1 of Pelobates fuscus. Taxonomy (NCBI): domain Eukaryota; kingdom Metazoa; phylum Chordata; class Amphibia; order Anura; family Pelobatidae; genus Pelobates; species Pelobates fuscus. The sequence continues at coordinate 18,239,743 of NC_086318.1, read as the reverse complement.
CCTTAAAAAATTGTCTTCCAACGCTTTTAACATGCTTGTATGATATTTCTCTATTCCGTTTGCAGCCAGCCGTCTTCAATGTTTTTGCTGTTGTTTTTGATGTTTTTGTGGGAAAGATGAGGATTTTCATATTTTTTTGCTTATTGGTTAGCAAATGCTTTGCCCCTCCTGCATTGAAAAAGGAATGGTCCCAGAGTGGGGTTTCAACAGCACGCTTCGGGCGCTCATCACATGCTGATATGAGAAATGCAATGTGTTTGAAATTGCAGACACTTTCCCAATGAATGACGATGGATAGGAGCAGTCCCCTGTTCAGGTTCCCTTTGATCGAGCCCAATTTTCTGGCCAATCGATTGACAACGGAATGAAGAATGAACTTCCTGTTCACTTCTGATGATGTTTTACGTGCTTTTGATGAAGTTTCAATTGGAAAGCACCGTCATAGATATGACGTCACCCTTCCTTTTAAACATGGTTTTGTGAAGGGTCTCCACCTATGTTAATCAATTTGCAGTCACCGTCTTTGCGTTTGAAAGGTAACTATTTTGTGCTCCTTTTTTGCTTCTCGGTTAAAAAAACTCAAGTGTCTCAAAACGTCCCTGGGTGGGCTTGAACCACCAACCTTTCGGTTAACAGCCGAACGCGCTAACCAATTGCGCCACAGAGACTAAGCACGTGAAGCGAGAGAGCTACGTGAACTAACAAGATTTTGCTCTCACAATGTCTAAATGCTTTTTCAGAGGTTACGGCATCCTCTGCTTTCAAATGCAGCTATGGTTCTTTATCTGCATGCAAATGTAGGTGGAGCCAGCTTCTCCCTTTCAAAATGCACAGAGAAAGGTGTGACAGCAGCAGAGTGGCGCAGCGGAAGCGTGCTGGGCCCATAACCCAGAGGTCGATGGATCGAAACCATCCTCTGCTAAGCAATTTGTTTTTGTTCAAATTTGTAATTCCGTTGGCAATCAAATCCCCAAACCTTAAGAGAAATTCACTTTTCCATGGGTTTTCACTGCTTTCGTTATGTTACCATCCACATCTGAGGTTTTATTGGTTTTAAGTCAATCGATGATAGCTTGCCTGTTAATTTCAAGAAAAATTGCACTTTCTGACCACTCTGTCAACATGTCTGTGTGACGTAACAGATTTCCAAACATTTCTATAGAGATCTCCTTTACGTCCTCACTTAACATGTTTAATGAATGTCTTTGGGGTTGTTATTTGTTTTCTTCTATACAATCTGTAGCCTCCGTTTGAATGTAATGTGTTGTTGCAGAAACATTAAAGCTAATTTTACTCTTTGCTGCTGTTTTTCTTTCCTTTTTTTTCTGTTTGGTTAGCGCATGCTTTGCCCATTCCATGTTAAAAATGAATCATCCCAGAGTGGAGTTGATCACCAAACTTTCCGTGCCCATCAAACGTTGCTAAGCTTGATGCAGTGAGGCATTAAAGTCGATTGCTTGTATTTGGACTGTTAACTCCGAGTGAAATGGCACTTTCTAATCATCTGGCACGTCCGTGCGTGTCTTCAAGTTTCAAAACACTTTCCTTAAAAAATTGTCTTCCAACGCTTTTAACATGCTTGTATGATATTTCTCTATTCCGTTTGCAGCCAGCCGTCTTCAATGTTTTTGCTGTTGTTTTTGATGTTTTTGTGGGAAAGATGAGGATTTTCATATTTTTTTGCTTATTGGTTAGCAAATGCTTTGCCCCTCCTGCATTGAAAAAGGAATGGTCCCGGAGTGGGGTTTCAACAGCACGCTTCGGGCGCTCATCACATGCTGATATGAGAAATGCAATGTGTTTGAAATTGCAGACACTTTCCCAATGAATGACGATGGATAGGAGCAGTCCCCTGTTCAGGTTCCCTTTGATCGAGCCCAATTTTCTGGCCAATCGGTTGACAACGGAATGAAGAATGAACTTCCTGTTCACTTCTGATGATGTTTTACGTGCTTTTGATGAAGTTTCAATTGGAAAGCACCGTCATAGATATGACATCACCCTTCCTTTTAAACATGGTTTTGTGAAGGGTCTCCACCTATGTTAATCAATTTGCAGTCACCGTCTTTGCGTTTGAAAGGTAACTATTTTGTGCTCCTTTTTTGCTTCTCGGTTAAAAAAACTCAAGTGTCTCAAAACGTCCCTGGGTGGGCTTGAACCACCAACCTTTCGGTTAACAGCCGAACGCGCTAACCAATTGCGCCACAGAGACTAAGCACGTGAGGCGAGAGAGCTACGTGGACTAACAAGATTTTGCTCTCACAATGTCTAAATGCTTTTTCAGAGGTTACGGCATCCTCTGCTTTCAAATGCAGCTATGGTTCTTTATCTGCATGCAAATGTAGGTGGAGCCAGCTTCTCCCTTTCAAAATGCACAGAGAAAGGTGTGACAGCAGCAGAGTGGCGCAGCGGAAGCGTGCTGGGCCCATAACCCAGAGGTCGATGGATCGAAACCATCCTCTGCTAAGCAATATGTTTTTGTTCAAATTTGTAATTCCGTTGGCAATCAAATCCCCAAACCTTAAGAGAAATTCACTTTTCCATGGGTTTTCACTGCTTTCGTTATGTTACCATCCACATCTGAGGTTTTATTGGTTTTAAGTCAATCGATGATAGCTTGCCTGTTAATTTCAAGAAAAATTGCACTTTCTGACCACTCTGTCAACATGTCTGTGTGACGTAACAGATTTCCAAACATTTCTATAGAGATCTCCTTTACGTCCTCACTTAACATGTTTAATGAATGTCTTTGGGGTTGTTATTTGTTTTCTTCTATACAATCTGTAGCCTCCGTTTGAATGTAATGTGTTGTTGCAGAAACATTAAAGCTAATTTTACTCTTTGCTGCTGTTTTTCTTTCCTTTTTTTTCTGTTTGGTTAGCGCATGCTTTGCCCATTCCATGTTAAAAATGAATCATCCCAGAGTGGAGTTGATCACCAAACTTTCCGTGCCCATCAAACGTTGCTAAGCTTGATGCAGTGAGGCATTAAAGTCGATTGCTTGTATTTGGACTGTTAACTCCGAGTGAAATGGCACTTTCTGATCATCTGGCACGTCCGTGCGTGTCTTCAAGTTTCAAAACACTTTCCTTAAAAAATTGTCTTCCAACGCTTTTAACATGCTTGTATGATATTTCTCTATTCCGTTTGCAGCCAGCCGTCTTCAATGTTTTTGCTGTTGTTTTTGATGTTTTTGTGGGAAAGATGAGGATTTTCATATTTTTTTGCTTATTGGTTAGCAAATGCTTTGCCCCTCCTGCATTGAAAAAGGAATGGTCCCGGAGTGGGGTTTCAACAGCACGCTTCGGGCGCTCATCACATGCTGATATGAGAAATGCAATGTGTTTGAAATTGCAGACACTTTCCCAATGAATGACGATGGATAGGAGCAGTCCCCTGTTCAGGTTCCCTTTGATCGAGCCCAATTTTCTGGCCAATCGGTTGACAACGGAATGAAGAATGAACTTCCTGTTCACTTCTGATGATGTTTTACGTGCTTTTGATGAAGTTTCAATTGGAAAGCACCGTCATAGATATGACGTCACCCTTCCTTTTAAACATGGTTTTGTGAAGGGTCTCCACCTATGTTAATCAATTTGCAGTCACCGTCTTTGCGTTTGAAAAGTAACTATTTTGTGCTCCTTTTTTGCTTCTCGGATAAAAAAACTCAAGTGTCTCAAAACGTCCCTGGGTGGGCTTGAACCACCAACCTTTCGGTTAACAGCCGAACGCGCTAACCAATTGCGCCACAGAGACTAAGCACGTGAGGCGAGAGGCGAGAGGCGAGAGGCGAGAGAGCTACGTGGACTAACAAGATTTTGCTCTCACAATGTCTAAATGCTTTTTCAGAGGTTACGGCATCCTCTGCTTTCAAATGCAGCTATGGTTCTTTATCTGCATGCAAATGTAGGTGGAGCCAGCTTCTCCCTTTCAAAATGCACAGAGAAAGGTGTGACAGCAGCAGAGTGGCGCAGCGGAAGCGTGCTGGGCCCATAACCCAGAGGTCGATGGATCGAAACCATCCTCTGCTAAGCAATTTGTTTTTGTTCAAATTTGTAATTCCGTTGGCAATCAAATCCCCAAACCTTAAGAGAAATTCACTTTTCCATGGGTTTTCACTGCTTTCGTTATGTGACCATCCACCTCTGAGGTTTTATTGGTTTTAAGTCAATCGATGATAGCTTGCCTGTTAATTTCAAGAAAAATTGCACTTTCTGACCACTCTGTCAACATGTCTGTGTGACGTAACAGATTTCCAAACATTTCTATAGAGATCTCCTTTACGTCCTCACTTAACATGTTTAATGAATGTCTTTGGGGTTGTTATTTGTTTTCTTCTATACAATCTGTAGCCTCCGTTTGAATGTAATGTGTTGTTGCAGAAACATTAAAGCTAATTTTACTCTTTGCTGCTGTTTTTCTTTCCTTTTTTTTCTGTTTGGTTAGCGCATGCTTTGCCCATTCCATGTTAAAAATGAATCATCCCAGAGTGGAGTTGATCACCAAACTTTCCGTGCCCATCAAACGTTGCTAAGCTTGATGCAGTGAGGCATTAAAGTCGATTGCTTGTATTTGGACTGTTAACTCCGAGTGAAATGGCACTTTCTGATCATCTGGCACGTCCGTGCGTGTCTTCAAGTTTCAAAACACTTTCCTTAAAAAATTGTCTTCCAACGCTTTTAACATGCTTGTATGATATTTCTCTATTCCGTTTGCAGCCAGCCGTCTTCAATGTTTTTGCTGTTGTTTTTGATGTTTTTGTGGGAAAGATGAGGATTTTCATTTTTTTTTGCTTATTGGTTAGCAAATGCTTTGCCCCTCCTGCATTGAAAAAGGAATGGTCCCGGAGTGGGGTTTCAACAGCACGCTTCGGGCGCTCATCACATGCTGATATGAGAAATGCAATGTGTTTGAAATTGCAGACACTTTCCCAATGAATGACGATGGATAGGAGCAGTCCCCTGTTCAGGTTCCCTTTGATCGAGCCCAATTTTCTGGCCAATCGGTTGACAACGGAATGAAGAATGAACTTCCTGTTCACTTCTGATGATGTTTTACGTGCTTTTGATGAAGTTTCAATTGGAAAGCACCGTCATAGATATGACGTCACCCTTCCTTTTAAACATGGTTTTGTGAAGGGTCTCCACCTATGTTAATCAATTTGCAGTCACCGTATTTGCGTTTGAAAGGTAACTATTTTGTGCTCCTTTTTTGCTTCTCGGTAAAAAAACTCAAGTGTCTCAAAACGTCCCTGGGTGGGCTTGAACCACCAGCCTTTCGGTTAACAGCCGAACGCGCTAACCAATTGCGCCACAAAGACTAAGCACGTGATGCGAGAGAGCTACGTGGACTAACAAGATTTTGCTCTCACAATGTCTAAATGCTTTTTCAGAGGTTACGGCATCCTCTGCTTTCAAATGCAGCTATGGTTCTTTATCTGCATGCAAATGTAGGTGGAGCCAGCTTCTCCCTTTCAAAATGCACAGAGAAAGGTGTGACAGCAGCAGAGTGGCGCAGCGGAAGCGTGCTGGGCCCATAACCCAGAGGTCGATGGATCGAAACCATCCTCTGCTAAGCAATTTGTTTTTGTTCAAATTTGTAATTCCGTTGGCAATCAAATCCCCAAACCTTAAGAGAAATTCACTTTTCCATGGGTTTTCACTGCTTTCGTTATGTTACCATCCACATCTGAGGTTTTATTGGTTTTAAGTCAATCGATGATAGCTTGCCTGTTAATTTCAAGAAAAATTGCACTTTCTGACCACTCTGTCAACATGTCTGTGTGACGTAACAGATTTCCAAACATTTCTATAGAGATCTCCTTTACGTCCTCACTTAACATGTTTAATGAATGTCTTTGGGGTTGTTATTTGTTTTCTTCTATACAATCTGTAGCCTCCGTTTGAATGTAATGTGTTGTTGCAGAAACATTAAAGCTAATTTTACTCTTTGCTGCTGTTTTTCTTTCCTTTTTTTTCTGTTTGGTTAGCGCATGCTTTGCCCATTCCATGTTAAAAATGAATCATCCCAGAGTGGAGTTGATCACCAAACTTTCCGTGCCCATCAAACGTTGCTAAGCTTGATGCAGTGAGGCATTAAAGTCGATTGCTTGTATTTGGACTGTTAACTCCGAGTGAAATGGCACTTTCTGATCATCTGGCACGTCCGTGCGTGTCTTCAAGTTTCAAAACACTTTCCTTAAAAAATTGTCTTCCAACGCTTTTAACATGCTTGTATGATATTTCTCTATTCCGTTTGCAGCCAGCCGTCTTCAATGTTTTTGCTGTTGTTTTTGATGTTTTTGTGGGAAAGATGAGGATTTTCATATTTTTTTGCTTATTGGTTAGCAAATGCTTTGCCCCTCCTGCATTGAAAAAGGAATGGTCCCGGAGTGGGGTTTCAATTGGAAAGCACCGTCATAGATATGACGTCACCCTTCCTTTTAAACATGGTTTTGTGAAGGGTCTCCACCTATGTTAATCAATTTGCAGTCACCGTATTTGCGTTTGAAAGGTAACTATTTTGTGCTCCTTTTTTGCTTCTCGGTTAAAAAAACTCAAGTGTCTCAAAACGTCCCTGGGTGGGCTTGAACCACCAGCCTTTCGGTTAACAGCCGAACGCGCTAACCAATTGCGCCACAGAGACTAAGCACGTGATGCGAGAGAGCTACGTGGACTAACAAGATTTTGCTCTCACAATGTCTAAATGCTTTTTCAGAGGTTACGGCATCCTCTGCTTTCAAATGCAGCTATGGTTCTTTATCTGCATGCAAATGTAGGTGGAGCCAGCTTCTCCCTTTCAAAATGCACAGAGAAAGGTGTGACAGCAGCAGAGTGGCGCAGCGGAAGCGTGCTGGGCCCATAACCCAGAGGTCGATGGATCGAAACCATCCTCTGCTAAGCAATTTGTTTTTGTTCAAATTTGTAATTCCGTTGGCAATCAAATCCCCAAACCTTAAGAGAAATTCACTTTTCCATGGGTTTTCACTGCTTTCGTTATGTGACCATCCACCTCTGAGGTTTTATTGGTTTTAAGTCAATCGATGATAGCTTGCCTGTTAATTTCAAGAAAAATTGCACTTTCTGACCACTCTGTCAACATGTCTGTGTGACGTAACAGATTTCCAAACATTTCTATAGAGATCTCCTTTACGTCCTCACTTAACATGTTTAATGAATGTCTTTGGGGTTGTTATTTGTTTTCTTCTATACAATCTGTAGCCTCCGTTTGAATGTAATGTGTTGTTGCAGAAACATTAAAGCTAATTTTACTCTTTGCTGCTGTTTTTCTTTCCTTTTTTTTCTGTTTGGTTAGCGCATGCTTTGCCCATTCCATGTTAAAAATGAATCATCCCAGAGTGGAGTTGATCACCAAACTTTCCGTGCCCATCAAACGTTGCTAAGCTTGATGCAGTGAGGCATTAAAGTCGATTGCTTGTATTTGGACTGTTAACTCCGAGTGAAATGGCACTTTCTGATCATCTGGCACGTCCGTGCGTGTCTTCAAGTTTCAAAACACTTTCCTTAAAAAATTGTCTTCCAACGCTTTTAACATGCTTGTATGATATTTCTCTATTCCGTTTGCAGCCAGCCGTCTTCAATGTTTTTGCTGTTGTTTTTGATGTTTTTGTGGGAAAGATGAGGATTTTCATTTTTTTTTGCTTATTGGTTAGCAAATGCTTTGCCCCTCCTGCATTGAAAAAGGAATGGTCCCGGAGTGGGGTTTCAACAGCACGCTTCGGGCGCTCATCACATGCTGATATGAGAAATGCAATGTGTTTGAAATTGCAGACACTTTCCCAATGAATGACGATGGATAGGAGCAGTCCCCTGTTCAGGTTCCCTTTGATCGAGCCCAATTTTCTGGCCAATCAGTTGACAACGGAATGAAGAATGAACTTCCTGTTCACTTCTGATGATGTTTTACGTGCTTTTGATGAAGTTTCAATTGGAAAGCACCGTCATAGATATGACGTCACCCTTCCTTTTAAACATGGTTTTGTGAAGGGTCTCCACCTATGTTAATCAATTTGCAGTCACCGTATTTGCGTTTGAAAGGTAACTATTTTGTGCTCCTTTTTTGCTTCTCGGTTAAAAAAACTCAAGTGTCTCAAAACGTCCCTGGGTGGGCTTGAACCACCAGCCTTTCGGTTAACAGCCGAACCCGCTAACCAATTGCGCCACAGAGACTAAGCACGTGAGGCGAGAGAGCTACGTGGACTAACAAGATTTTGCTCTCACAATGTCTAAATGCTTTTTCAGAGGTTACGGCATCCTCTGCTTTCAAATGCAGCTATGGTTCTTTATCTGCATGCAAATGTAGGTGGAGCCAGCTTCTCCCTTTCAAAATGCACAGAGAAAGGTGTGACAGCAGCAGAGTGGCGCAGCGGAAGCGTGCTGGGCCCATAACCCAGAGGTCGATGGATCGAAACCATCCTCTGCTAAGCAATTTGTTTTTGTTCAAATTTGTAATTCCGTTGGCAATCAAATCCCCAAACCTTAAGAGAAATTCACTTTTCCATGGGTTTTCACTGCTTTCGTTATGTTACCATCCACATCTGAGGTTTTATTGGTTTTAAGTCAATCGATGATAGCTTGCCTGTTAATTTCAAGAAAAATTGCACTTTCTGACCACTCTGTCAACATGTCTGTGTGACGTAACAGATTTCCAAACATTTCTATAGAGATCTCCTTAACGTCCTCACTTAACATGCTTTCGTTATGTTACCATCCACATCTGAGGTTTTATTGGTTTTAAGTCAATCGATGATAGCTTGCCTGTTAATTTCAAGAAAAATTGCACTTTCTGACCACTCTGTCAACATGTCTGTGTGACGTAACAGATTTCCAAACATTTCTATAGAGATCTCCTTTACGTCCTCACTTAACATGTTTAATGAATGTCTTTGGGGTTGTTATTTGTTTTCTTCTATACAATCTGTAGCCTCCGTTTGAATGTAATGTGTTGTTGCAGAAACATTAAAGCTAATTTTACTCTTTGCTGCTGTTTTTCTTTCCTTTTTTTTCTGTTTGGTTAGCGCATGTGTAACGGCTACCCAGATAGAGAGAGGGTTTCTGCCGTTGGAGACGTCCTTTTTCCCTGCAAGCTGCTGTGGAGAAGTAGGCTGATATAATCCCATCCACGATATCCAGAGCGAAAATCAGGTTCAGCTGCAACAGGAACAGAATAACCTTCCCAAACAATCCCCTTTCAAGAACGAGACGAGGCTACGTTATGAAGGGTCAAGATGAACTGAGGACTGGGACACCCAGCCTGCTTTTTATTAGAAAAGGGTACACACAGGACACTCCCAGGGGGAGGATGAAAACAACCAATTATGCACAGGGTAACACCCCCACGTCTCCTCCCCTCAGATAACCACATAATACAATTAGAACATACAATATTTTGCCCCAGTTCTGGATGTACCCCAAAAACAGGGGGTACACCTTTAAATCCGGCACCGCTTGAGAGATCTTCGTTCGGGGAACACTCTGTCCAAAAATCAGCCCGATTGGGTGAACGGTTCGGGAGTTACAGAGTTTCAAAGTTTTGACCGACCGCACAGACCAACTAGCCGAAAATAGTTCCATGAGTTTTGGCCTTGCGGTCGGTCTCTGTTCGCACGGTAAAACGGTATGAAAATCTTGTCATCCATCCGAATCGCGGGGTTCGCTGAAATCCCCATAGGTGACTGAGTGTAACTACCGAATGGTGGGGTGTTCGGTAGTTTCTGTGCGAACTTGTGGAGGTCTGGAGGACTCAGCGGTGTTCGCCTGTTTGCGTATCCGTTTTTAGTTCCATGCGGTTACAGGCAAACACCGCTGTTCGCACACAAGATGGCCGCGACCACGTGTAAAGTCCTGAAATGGCGGCCACCTATATTTCACATACGGACTTCACACGAAATCAGGCGAACAGAGGCATGAACCGAACAAAAGAAAAGACTAAGTTGGAAGGATCTGTTACACTGCTCCCCTTTTGTGGAACACTCCGGCAGACCCGGATTGATCCTTTTCGGGTCAACTTGGGGCTGTCCGGTTCCTTGTTAGGGTAATAGTTCTGTTTGTCTGGACAGACCATCGGCATTCCCGTTAAACCTGCCCGGGCGGTATTGAATGGAAAAGTTGTAGGGTTGCAGTGCTAGGCTCCATCTCAACAAGCGTCCATTATCTCCAGCTACTCTGTTTAACCACACCAGGGGGTTATGGTCGGTGATTAATGTAAATTCCTGTCCGTACAAATATGGGGTGAGTTTCTTTAATGCCCAGACCAGGGCTAAGCATTCCTTTTCCACTGCCGCGTAGCTCACTTCTCTAGGTAACAGTTTCCTACTGAGATACGCGACAGGGTGCTCGCCTCCATCTTCTCCGACCTGGCTTAGAACTGCCCCCAGTCCATACATGGATGCATCTGTATGAACGACAAATCTTTTGTTAGGGACGGGGGCAGACAGGACAGGTGCATGAATCAGAGCATTCTTTAGGGCCTGAAAGGCTGTTTCACAGGCGGGAGACCACAGGACTATCCTAGGCAAGTTCTTTTTGGTTAGGTCTGTTAATGGTTTTGCGATGGTACTATAGTCAGGGACAAACCTCCTATAATATCCTGCGGTTCCCAAAAATGCTAATACTTGAGTTTTGGTGTGGGGTGTGGGCCAGTTAGCTACAGCTTCAATTTTAGCGGGTTCTGGGCGCTGCTTCCCACATCCCACTCGATGTCCCAGGTACTGGACTTCTGCCATGCCGAAGTTACACTTTTCTGGTTTCAGAGTCAACCCTGCGGCCCGAATCTGATCCAGTACGGCCTCTACATGCCTTAAGTGCTCTCCCCAGGTTTCGCTATAAATCGCAATGTCATCCAGGTACGCGCAGGCGAAATCCTGGAAGCCATCAAGGAGGCGGTCCACTAAGCGCTGAAATGTAGCCGGGGCGTTTTTCATCCCAAATGGCATGACCTTAAATTGGTACAAGCCAAATGGGGTGACAAAGGCCGACTTAGGGATAGCCTCCTTGGCCAGGGGAATCTGCCAATACCCTTTACACAAATCGATGGTGGTCAGATAACGTCCCCTGGCAATACGATCTAATAGCTCGTCTACTCGGGGCATGGGATATGCGTCTGTCAGGGTTTTGTCATTGAGACGTCGATAATCGACACAGAACCGGGTAGTCCCATCCTTTTTGGGGACTAGGACCACCGGTGAGGCCCACGGGCTGTCAGATGGCTCTATCACTCCTAGTCTTAGCATCTCCTGGATTTCCTTCCTCATCTCATCTTTTACTGCCTCAGGGATCCTATAGGGAGTTTGCCGGAGAGGGGGTTGACCTGGGGTCTCTACATAGTGAGTTGCTAAGGGGGTGTATCCGGGCTCTTGGGAAAATGTCAACCTCTTTTCAGTCAGCAGTTGTCGGATCTGTCCCTTTTCAGCGGGGGTTAGTCGCTCCCCTAGCTGTATGGTATTGAGCAGGGTCTTAGGTTCCGAGTTAGCTAAAAGGTCGGGTATGGGTAAGCTGTCAGGGTCTTCAGTGGCTGGTATACATATGGCTGCTATATCCTCGGGCCTTTCTTGATAT